>NW_024412430.1:19166109-19197092 GCF_014898765.1 Herpailurus yagouaroundi | reverse complement strand
GGCCGTGGGCAGGCGGGTCCCCGCGAACTGCACACACACGCCTGGAGCTCTTTCGGTCCTGAGGACGGCGGCGGGGCCAAGAAAAGGTCCGAAGAAGCGAGTTGTGGGGCCCTGGCGGCCCGGAACCTTCCAAAGGGCTCTGCAGTGTGGGAACAGTGGCGCTGCCGGGCCGGCCGGAGTCGCGGCAAACAGGTATCAGAGGCACTTTACGGTCCAGCAGGTGGGGGACTCGGGTTCACCGGTATGGTCCCCCTCGGACGGCCAGCTTTGCGGCCGGGTGCGTGCTGTGCAGCTGGGGCGGCCTCACCCAGGGCCGGTGTGTGTGTGTGTGTGTGTGTGTGTTTATGCTGCTGTGAACGCATGTGTGAGTGTGTGTGTGCAACGGTGTGAGCGTGTGTGAGGTGTATGTGGGAGCTCCCTCTCTCCCCCTCCTCCCTCCCCTCCCTCTCTCCCCTCCCCTCCTCACTTCCTTCCTCTTCCTCCCTCCCCTCCCTTCCCCATCTGTTCCACAGAATCGAGGTGCCTCCTTTAAAGGGCAATATTATAAAAGGTCTCACTCACCCCCAGTGTGAACAATGAGAAAACTCAACTTTCAGTCGGCTGGTGTCCCATCGCTGGGGGTGAAATTATAATGACGCGTGTTTATAAAGTGCTGCTCTGTGACCGGCCCTGTCCTAAACTCATTCCTTCCTACACTAACCCTCAGGAGGGCCATTACCCCCACCGCAAGCGAGGGAACCGAACACAAGTTTGTGCCCGGTGTCGCCGGCGGGGATCCCGTGCGCGGCCCAGCGTCGCTTCCGTGGCCGCACGGAGAGGACTCCCACCCTGTCCACCGGCCCGCAGCGGTGAGGGAGGCTTCAGAAGGAGCGAGCCAAACTGGTTTCCTTTAGTTGCGAACTTCAAATCTAATCCATCAAAGGAAGGAAATGATACTCTGGTTTTCATCTCTTTAACCATACTTCAATTTCAGTTTCGAGCCTCTTTAAAAGCTGTGCAAAAATCCCTTGTGCTTTATCAGTAATTTTTAACTAACTGGGTGGAATGAGAAGACGTGTTGCCAAAGCGCATCAGCGGGTTGTCACAAACCAGACCCACTCAAACCCCGTGCGCGTTTCTTCTTCTCCAGAAGAAGACGGGCGATGGCAGGTTTCTCTCGGCGCCTGAGGCCTTGCCCACGGCACAAGGGTGCTTGTGTTTTTCTCCCACTTAAAGAGTAAAAAAGCGCCGGTGTTTCCAGGGTATCGCTGTGTCAAGGAGTCTCCCACGCGGTTTCTGATGGGAATGCCAGTCGTACGCTCTTTTCCGTCACCCTTGCCAGCATGGGGGGGCACCTGGCACGGCACAGAACTGGCCTCGGGATCACACAAGTCAAGGTGGACGCCGTGAGCCCTCGTCCGGGCTAGAGTCATTCCTCCGCAGGCCGGAGGCTCCCGTCTCTACCCTGGGGCAGAGATAACTCTGCCAGTTCCAGAAGGCCAAGGGCATTCAGCTCCCTGGTTGCTCCTCAGCGCGGCCCCCACCTGGAGGCCACGCTGGCCGTGCGCCATGAGGCGGAGAACCGGCCTCCAGAGGAAGTAACTGAAACCATGTAGGGACCGGGTCGAGAGGGGGATTCGGGTCCAAGCCTAAGAAAGAACTTTGTACAAGTGGAGTGGACCCACGACAGAATGGATTGTCGCGGGAGGTGATGGGTTACCTCTCCCAGGAGGTGTTAGGGGCAAGTCCTGCTAAGCACCTGTGGGGGGATTTGTAGGCAGAACTCACAGAACAAATAAACGGTTGACCTGAATGACCTTCTCAGAAGAGCGGCCCTCACCCCAGGTGCTCTCCGGCTCTCGTGTCCTCGTGACTGTCTCCTTCATACCATCTTATCCAGCCTCATCGTCTTGTTGATTTACCTGCTGGCCTCTTTTACGTCCTCTGCCACCTGCCTGTCTGTTCCTCGAAGGCAGGGCCCTCCTCCCTGCTGTGACTCCAGCATCCAGCCTGCGGTGAGCTGGACACAGTGAGTAAATACGTAACAAACTGAGGAATGAGCGAAGGCATGATTTCCAAGATGCCTTTTGTTTCTGAGTCAATGAGGCATGAGGCTACTCTTAGCTTAGCCTTGAATGTGCTTCTTGGAAGAAAAAAGACAAAGACATTCCTTTGGGACAATGGGGCAAAATAGGAAAGGGAAGGGGAGGGGAGGGGAGGGGAGGGGAGGGGAGGGAAGGGAGAAGTAAACCTATCTTCACACCTAGATGGCATGATTTTGTATACAGAAAATCCTAAGTCACCCCCAAAATAATCTACTGGGGCTAATATACAAGTTCAGGGAAATTGCAGAATACACGATCGATATATAAAAATCAATTGTTCTTCTGTACCCTAGCTAAGAGCAATTCAAAAGTGAAATTAAGAAAACAGTGCCATGTTCAAACATTATCAAATAGAATAAAATACCTACCAGTAAATTTAACAACAAAAAAAAAGTGAGACGTTTTCACACTATGAACCACAAAACATTATTAAAAGAAACTACAAAGGGGCACCAGCGTGGCTCTGTCGGCTGAGCGTCCGACTTCGGCTCAGGTCACGATCTCGCGGTTCGTGAGTTGGAGCCCCGCGTCGGGCTCTGCGCTGACGGCTGGGACCCTGGAGCCTGCTTCCGATTCTGTGTCCCCCTCTCTCTGCCCCTCCCCCGCTCAAACTCTGTCCGTCTCTCAAAAATAAATAAACATTAAATTGTTTTTTAAATAAACTAAGAAGAAGAAATAAAGTAAGTGGAAAGACATCCTGCGTTCATAGATCAGAAAATCTTACTATTGTCTATCAAAGTTCCAGCCGGCTTTTCCCCCCTCTAATGTGACAGGCCGGTCTTAAAATTCCTAAGGAAATCCAAGGGACCTGGGTGAATGGCCAAAATTATCCTGGAAAAGAAAAACAAGTGGAAAGCTCATAGTTCCCAGTTGAAAAGAATTCGGAAGATATTCGAAAGAAGATACACCAACAGCTGATGAGCACCTGAGAAGATACTCAACGTGACTAGTCGGTTGGGAAATGCAGCACAAAACCACAAGGAAATACTGCGTGGCACACACGGGGGTGACTAAAATTAAAGAGATAGACGGTAACAAGTGCTGATGAGGACGTGGAGAAATTCGAACCTCTGCATGCTGCTGGCGGGAAGATAGCACGGCTCGGCCACTTTGAAACCAGTTGGACAGGTTTTCAGAACGGAAAATGTCCAGCCACCGTCCGAGCAAGCCATTCTACTCCTAGGCACAAATTCAAGAGAATTGAAAACATGGGGGCACACAAAAACTGGTGAGATACCGTCTATATCAGCATTATTCAAAATAGCCAAAAAGTGAAAACATCCCAATGTGCATCAACTGATAAATTCATAAACAAAATGTAGCATATACACAAAACAGATTCTTGTCTAGTAACTAAAAGGTATGAAGTACCGAGACGCAACAACACGGACAAACCTTGAAAACATGCTAAGTGAAATAAATTAGAAATGAAAGGTTATGAGTTGCATTATTCTGGATATTAAATGTCCGGAATAGGCAAATCCGTAGAAATTGGAAAGTAGATTGCAGGGGAGTCTGGGTGGCTCAATCGGTTAAGTGTCCAACTCCAGCTCAGGTCATGATTTCACGGTTCGTGGGTTCGAGCCCCGCGTCGGGCTCTGTGCTGACAGCTCGGAGCCTGGAGCCTGCTTCGGATTCTGTGTCTCCCTCTCTCTCTGCCCCTCCCCTGCTCGCGCTCTGTCTCTCTCTCTCAACAATAAATAAATGGTAAAAAAAAAAAAAAAAAAAAAAAAAAAGTAGATTCCAGAGGGAGACGGAGTGGGGTGTGACTTCTGAGTACGGGGTTTCCTGTTGGGGCGATGAAAATGTTTTAAAATTAGATAATGATGCGCAACTCTGTGAAAAAACTAAAAACCACTGATTTGTAGGGTAAATTTTGTGGTGTGTTAATTATATCTCAATAAAACACTTATAGGTTTTTAAAATGTCAAAGGCAACATTTAATTTGCAGATCAAAGTTTGAACATAGGTTTGTGGTGTTAGATTTTGCTTTAAAGTGTTAATAAGGGGTGACAAAGATTTCTCTTTTTATAGATGATTTAATCTCACACTATACTTGAAAAATGATCAAAAGAGATGTTCTTTTTGCAAATTACGACTTTGAAATATTTCAAGCATGCAGAAAATGACAGGAAAAAGTATAACAAAATCCATGGATCATCTGCCTAACTTTTTTTTTAAATTTTAATGTTTATTTCTGAGACAGAGACAGAGCATGAGTGGGGGAGGGGCAGAGAGAGAGAGGGAGACACAGAATCAGAACCAGGCTCCAGGCTCTGAACTGTCAGCACAGAGCCCGACGCGGGGGTCGAACTCACAGACCGCGAGATCGCGACCTGAGCCGAAGTCGGTCGTTTAACCGACTGAGCCACCCAGGTGCCCCTTGTCTGCCTAACTTTTTAAGACCTCAATATTTGGTCACATATCGGGTGAATCGTTTACTACGTACGAAATAAAATTTTACATTGTAGCCAAAGACCCCTGAATCCCCCTCCCCAACCACGTCCCTACTAATCTTTCCCCCCCGAAGGAACTGCCATCCTAATTATGGAGCTCGTAAGTCTCACACATATTTTTATATTTGCCCTCTTTATTATGTCTCCATGAACAATGTACAGTATGTCCTGGCTCTATAAAATTACTTATACATGTTATCATATTGTAGCCACCCCTCTGTAAATCACTTGCTTTAGTCGACATTATGTTTTTGAGATTTATCAATGCCGATTCATTCGTTCATACTAAGTAGAAGAACATATGATCCACATTAGACGGCATTTACCAAAGTGGATTGTTCCCGTCTCCTGAATATGTACGTTAAAACCGTTCACGTGTTTACAATTATGAGCCACGCTGCCATGCGTGACTCCTTGGGTGTCTGTACGAGCTTCTCCAGGGAGTCACCAGCAGCAGAAACGCCAGATCAGAAGGGATGCACATCCTCTCCTAGTTGTTCTTTACCAAGGTCAGCTCGTTGTACTCCCACCATCAAGGTCAGACGTGCCAGCCCTCACATCCCACCTTTAAGTGCCAATTTTTCCTTTCTCCAGTCTGCTGGCTATTGTCATTTTCACCTTCCAGTTACTAGTGACATTGTGCATAGTTTCAGGTTTGTTGGTCTTTGGGGATATGTTTCCTGTGGATTGCCTGTTTCTATCTTTCACCCTTTGTGCCATTGGTCATTTGCTTGTTCTTAGAAACCGAACGTGCTTTATACAGTCTGGATACTAATCCTTGGTCAGTTACATGTTTGCAAATGGTTTCTCCTGGATTGCCACTCATCTTCACTTCTCAACATTGTCTTCCACGTTTGTGTCTAACTTTAATGTAGCCCAACGGGTCCGTGGGTTGAGGTTTTGGGTTATGTTCTTGCCTTTTGTCTTCTGAGAAATCCTTGACGATCTGAGATCATAAATAGCTTCTCCTGTGTACACATCGAAAATTCTCCTGTAACTTTGCTTTTCACATGTAGGTCTTTAATCAACCTGGAGTTGTTTGGCTGTGGTGTGAGAGGGAGATTTAATTTTATGTTTTCTGACACTTCTCCCAGCTGTACTGACTGAACTATTTATCGTGTCACTGATCTACATGACCGCCTCCCTCATATATAAATCCTTCTCATACTCGGGCGGGGGGGGGGGGGGGGGGCGGTCTGCTTCCAAGTTCTCTGTTTCCTCTGATCAATTTATTATTATCGCTTTCTAAAAAGTCCAAACACCTGATAAGCAAATTCTCCCACCGTGGTTAATTTTGCTTTTTCTATGCCATTTCTTCTTTTGTGTGAGTTTTTGATCAGCTTGCTAAATTTCTCCAAAATATTTGGTGGACATCAAGGATTCCTGGATTAATCTGGGGACAATGGACATCTTTACGCTGAGGAGTCTTGCCATCATTCGATACCTGGCACTACTCTATCTATCCCAGTCTTCTTTGGCCACAAGTCTGCTTCGGTGACACTTTGAAGTGTCCTCCATAAATGCCTTTCACAGCTATTGTTAGGTTCATGAATACTTGTCATGTATTTCTGTTGCTGTTCGCTATAAATGGCATCGTTCTTAAATTGCACTTTATGTTGTCTATTGTGAATAACACGTTGATTTTGTAGACTCATCTTGTGTCCAGAAAAACAGCTAAACACCCTCATTGATTTTTTTTTTTTTCATCCGTAGATTCCCTTGGGATTTTTCCGTGTACACAATCTTCTCATCTATAGATAACTTCAGCTTTGCTTCCTTCTTGGGACTCCTGGCATTTGCCATTATTTTTCCCCGACATATTACGGTAACAAGTAGCTCCAGTAAAATATTGGATAAAGAGTGATGGCAGACCTTCTCGGCTAGTCTTGGACTTCAGACACACTCATTCTAAGGCTTCACCACTGCAGGCTGCTTACAGGTGTATTGTAGTGATTTTTTTGTGGTAAGAGACTTCTTTCTATTTCCAATTTCCTATGAGTTTGTGCTGTGAATGTACGTAGAATTTTAAACTGTTACTGTGGCGAAGTACATAAATAGATCTTCAAAAGTAATCTCGCGTTCCTTAAATAACCCAGATTCGTCATGATCTGTTTGTTTTGACATACTGCTGAGCTCCGTTCCCTAATATCCACCAGGGATTTTCACGTCTGCATTTGTAAGGAAGCGGAATCTCTTTCTTTCTCATGGTGTCCTTGTCTGCTTTGGTAGAAGAGGAACCTCAGCTCAGAAAATGAGTCCGAGATGAGTGCCTCCTTTCTATTCTCTGGAACATTCTGCACAATATTGGGGTACCTGTTTTGACTGTTCGGTGGAGTTCTCTTATCAGACTGGCTGGTCCTGGCATCTTGTGTATACCGTTAAGGAGAGCGGACTTCTAAACTGATGTAACAGTTCTTTGATGGTTAAAGGTCTATTCAGATTCTTCTTCTTTTTCTTCTTCTTCTTTTAAATTTTGCCGCGTTACATTTTTAGAGATAATTACCATCTCTCCGGGTTGTTTTTTTTTTTTTTTACCTTCTTAGTATACTCTTACTTTCATCTCTATCCGTAGTGACCTGCTGTCTCTCATGTCTACTGCTGCCGACCTGTGTCTTCTGGGCTCCTACCCCACTGGCAGGCCGGCTGGGCGCTGGGACTGGCTCGGGCCGAGGCTCTGTGAGCAGAAATGATGCTTTTCACATCCTGGCCAAGCCCAGAAGAGCGTTCGAGCTTCCCACACGCTCTGGGCTCTCTCAGAGCAAACTCCGGAGGTGCGTGCGGTGCCGGACCTCACAGCCTCTGTCACGGTGCGGCTGTGCACAACGGGGCTCCCGTGGTTGGACGTGTAAGTGAACGGGACAGAGCCCTCTGCTGTGTTGAGCTGCTGGGATTCGTGAGTTGTTTATTATTGGCTCAAGCCTGGATGAGCCTGACAAATACACAAAGATTTATACCAAATGAGATTCATAGTAGCGTTACTTATAACGGTATAATTTTAACAACAGCATTAAATGTCAAAAAATGGGAGATGGCCAAAGAAATTATGGCTAGTGGTCTAACACTGGAATGAATACTTTACAACAAAGAAAACTTACGTGCTGGAGATCTCTAGAAGCAATGGCGGTGTTCTCACAATGAAATATTGAGGGAGAAAGACAGACTCTTAAAGAATTCATATGGTATAATCACATTTTTATTTAAAACTGTTGACATAGGGGCGCCTGGGTGGCTCAGTTGAGCATGTGATTTTGGCTCAGGTCATGATCTCACGGTTCGTGGGTTCAAGCCCCGCATCGGGCTCTGTGCTGACAGCACAGAGCAGAGCCTGGAGCCTGCTTGGGATTCTGTGTCTCCCTCTCCTCTGCTCCTCCCCTGCTCTCTCTCTCTCAAAAATAAATAAACACTTAAAAAAAATTTTTAAATTGTTGATATAAACTCGGAGGAAAAAATAAAGCACAATCACCATAATGTTAGTCGCGGTCACGGCAGTGAAACGACACAGAATTGAGGATCCACAAATGGCCATCGGGCAGTTCATAAAGAGAGAGCACTGAGGACAGGCTGGAAGGTGCTATTTCACATAATGTAGAAAAGGTAGGTAAGGACTGTTGTCCAAACCCACAAGAGCAGAGAGGAGCAATAAGTCACGGCTGGTTACGGGGAGGGTTTCGTTGAGCAAACCTATCAGTACTGACAGGATCAGTTTATGGGGCCCAGTGCCAACTCATTCCTGCCCTTATTTTCACCGGCGGTCACCCTAATCTCAGGCCCCGGGGCGGCTGGTCATGGCGGAGGGAGAGAAACAGAGGCCGGGTGATCCTGAAACAGGCAGGCGGGGGCCGGAAGGTACCCTTCCAGTCCTGTTGTTGGAGGGTGAATTACTGGAATTACTGGGCGTGCCGTGTAACAGCACAGACATCTTGGACTTGCTGTCCTGGGAGTTTTGAAAAACAGGTCCAACTTGGGCTGACCAGGAACATCACATGCTTAGGAAGGGTGTTGCCTTGCAGAGACGCCAGAACATTCTGAAACCACCAGGGCCCCCTGCAGGGGCGACGAGGCAGCGGAGGGGGCTGGAGCGTCGTGTCTCCAGAAACGGCCATCAGGTGGATCAGAGAACACTCTGGCGTCTCAACGACAAACTAAGAGTTTCAACGGTTCCAACTGTTTCCCTTTCTGGGGACGCCCCTCAGGCGACGCTTTCCCTCTCGTCTTTGTGGGCTTTCTCAGGGGTGACCACAGAGGAAGACCACTTCTTAACACAGCGGGAGCTGGGATGATTCCCCAGGGATACTGGTAAGCACCTCCCGGAACGCATCAACGCCGCTGTGGGACGCGCACCGCTCCTGAAGGACACCAGCGGGGAGGTTGCTGTCCTGCTCTTCCATGGCGGGAGTGACCACTGGTACATTCACTGTCAGCACAAAGTCAGTTTGATCATTCTAGACACAGTGGTAACAGTGTTTTAGAGGATAACTTCCCACGTGTAGTTGAGAGAGGAGGGAGCACAAGGAATTGGAGAATGTTGGGAGCCAGGAATCAGGCTCAGGATGCAGCATATTAATGATTCGGAGCATCTGCTATTCGTTATCCAGTCAGTGAATCTGTGTTTCGTGCTTGCTACGTCCCAGGCATTGCTTTGGCCACTGGGAACAGATAGGGATCCTACAAAGTTTGCCATCGGATGGAGGGTACAGACCTTCATCACCAAGCAAACACAGAAAGAGTGGTGGAAAGGCAGGCCACGGCGAACTGGCCGGGAGGCGGTCTTTAGCTGAGCCTGCAACACAGGCAAGAGCCACGGGTACTCAGTGGGTCCAGCCGAGGCTGTGGGCTGGAGCAGAGTCTGTCTCTGGCTCCCAGGAGGAGTTGGTGGGTTGTGGTCAGGTTCCTGGAAAAACGGGGGCAAATACCGAAATGTCCCCGGGATGGGGAATACTCCAGAGCCTTACAACAGAATCCCAGATTTCCTGAACCGTAGACGGTCTCGGGGGAAGCCCGGATCAGCCTCACATTTGTCAGATCACCTTCGTCCAAACAGGTGTGTCTGCTGGTGCTTTAAGACAGAGGCGGATGCGCAAAAGATTCATCTGGAGTGAAATCAAGGGGTGGGGAGCACAGAGCGTGCGGAGAGAGAAGCCTTCTGGCACTGCTGTGGGGTTGAGGAGAAGATGGCCCGGCTTCAACACTGCTGTGGATCCCAAAGGCACTGCCGGGGAAGGTTGTCGGCCGACAGCCCCTCTTGTCTTCCTTGAAGGGAGAGCCAAGCCGCCCCTCTCCACGGCCGCGCACAAGGCCACGTGACTTCTTAGCAGCCGTGAGAACAGGCCATCACTTGCAAAACTGCGGGGAGGAGTTAATTCAGGAAAAAAACAAAACAAAAACCTTAACTAAGTAAGAATTTATTCTATGGTCCTTTGGGAGACAGTTCTCCGGGGTCTCTGGCGACTGTGCGTGAATCAAGAAGGAAATGCTGACTGCCCTCTGTTCCAGACTATCCTTGCAAGGATTAGAGGAAGAGAGGAACAGTGTCTCCCTCTGGAACAGACGTCAGGCATGCTTACTGTTCGACCGGGTAAAGATAACGCCTCCCTGCAGAACAGAGGCAGGCATGTTTACAGAGGAGTCATGTGCCCGGAGCGTGGGCTTCTCCGGCAATGCCACCCCCCCGTGTGTGCAGATGGCACCTGACCCTCGGAATCGGGGGGATTGGGAATTCCAGCGGGGGCTCAGAGAACCAGCAGGAAAACGCTGGTCCTATGGCTGCCGTGCTTGCTGAAGCAGCACAGTGTCCTTTGTCTCTGACCCGGGAGTCTCCTGTCTTCCTGCCCAAGAGAAGAAAGACATGTTGCAGGTTAACTCGTTATTTTGCCAGGAAGGCAAAGCTCGGACCCTTCGTGGTTCTTGCATGGCTCCAGACGGCCCAGGAGAGACACCATCTTGGACAGGTGAGAACGTCAAGGCAGAAGACACTCGGTAGGCTCTTCAGGAAGACCACCAGGGCATGAACGGCAGGGGGACTGCTGTCCCTGGCGAGGCCACGTTCCAAGGAGGGGAGCGGCCTGCGAGGCCTCTCTCCGCCACCTGGGTTCTTTCGAAGGCCCTGCTTCTCAGGTTAGATTAAGGGAAATAAGAGACTTTGGGAAGCAATGACCACGTTGGTGACCCGGCTATAAATAACCAATATTTGTTTTAAATAATAACAGTGAAAGGCTTTCACGGGATCTCATTTCTGGAGTTATTAATAGGCTTCATATGACAACTTAATGAGATGGATCACATTTTAATGCTGCCAAGCATTCGGTCATAAGATAGTTCATCATAAAGGTCAACGTTTCCCTGGAGGGACGCCGCCAGCCCAGGAGCCCCCGGGCACAAGTGGTACTCAACGGGCCCTTCTGGGTCGAGCCCAAGCTCCCGGCCGGCCCGGGGCTCTCTCGTAGAGTTTCAGCATCCGCAGAGACCAGTGATCCCGGCCAGTGCTGGGCGTGGGGAGCCCTGCCAGTTCAGCCCCACAGACACTGCAAACCACCGCCTGGGCTGGGTCTGCAGTGCGTTTTCACACTTGGCTTTTATGCCCGAGGGAGCCACGGAGTCCACCCCGGACTTCCAGCTTGGGAGACGCCGGTCTCTCTTCTCCCAGACACTCGCGGCTCTTTGGCCGTCCTCCCTCGGCCGCCGCGGACAGCCCTCAGCAGCGCCCAGCCGCCAAGGATGCATTTCCCCCGGTTCTCCCCAGCTCACCTTTCTGTGCCCCAAAATGGGCCGGAGAGGGGGTGGAGTTGGGTCTGCCTTTAAGACGGGTCTTCTTGGGGTGCCTGGGTGGCTGAGTTAGGCCTCCAGCTTTCGATTTTGGCTCAGGTCCCGGGTCGCGGTGTGTGAGATCGAGCCCCACATCGGGCTCTGCGTTGATGGCACGGAGTCTACTTGGGATTCTCTGACTTTCTGCCCCTCCCCCCCTTGTGCTCGCTCTCAAAATAAATAAATAAACTGTAAAACAATGAAGAAAAATGAAAGGCCTCTTCTCGTAGGTGCGTGAGGGAGGGTCGACCTTTAGAAGAGGACCAGCTCACCAGCAGACGGGACCCTTAGCCACCGACGACGCTCAGCCACCAGAATCAGAAAATCCAGTAACGACATCAGCACGGGCCTACAGGCTTACTCGTACTGTGATGCCGTATATTCTGTTTAATTTCTTTTTTTAGATAATTGTAGATTCACACACAGGTGCTCTCACCCCGTCTTCCTCACGGTGTCATCTTACAATATCGTAACACACTATCACAGTGACAACTTTGACACTGACACAGTCCAGCTATCGAGTTCAGGCCCCCTCCTGCTCTTCTATGCACTGTCAGCCCAGAGCCTGCTTCAGGTCCTGTCTCCCTCTCTCTCTGTGCCTCCCCCGCTCATGCTCTCTCGCTCTCTCTCTCTCGCTCTCTCTGTTTGTCTCAAAATAAACTGAAAAAACAAACAAAAATCAAGTGTATGGGTAGGAATGTAAGACACTACAGTCGCTCTGAAAACCGCCCAGGCCGTTTCTTATAAAAGCAAATACACAAGCCCCACACAAGCCAGGAGTCGGGTGCGTGGGCGTTTATCCCAGAGACAGGATAGCAGGTGGCACAGAAGCTCGTCCAGGGACGTCCACGGCAACTTCGTCACATTCAAAAACCCTCCTGGGGGACGGTCGTGCACCTGCCGTCACAGTGACCGGCTGGTGCCCCCGAAACGAAGGCCGGGGTCCGTGGCCGCATCCGATCCACCCCCTTCACCTGTTTCCCTCCTGTCCCTCAAAACGCACGTGGCCAGCACCCAGCCTGGGCAAGACACAGGAAATGGCACGGCACAGATGAGACGTAAGACCTAACCGTGGCGCTTTGGGTCAGGATTGACCGGAACCGGACGTGACCGTGCCTCCGTGATCGTTCCCAGAACCGCCTTCCGGGGTACAGAGGGGGCCCACAGAGGGCTTTCGTGAGGCAGAAGCAGCAACTGGTCCCTGCGGGTCGTGGTTTTCCGGGGCGGCCCTCACGCTGCCCCCAAGTCCACGCCCAGTGCTCCGCTGGCCCTGCAGCCTGCACTGTACAGGTGCTGGGGTGGCACACTGCAGCACTCTGCCCTTCTGGCTCGTCCCCCGACACCTCGTCCTCGGGGGAGGGGTGCAGAAGCCAGGAACTCCCGGAATCACCGAGCCAGGCGTTCTAGGGGCAGGGGGCGGTGCTCAGATGAGGACGGGAGGGAGTCCGGCCAGCCGCCTGGACATCCCACGGGAGGGAACAATGTCCCTTCACTCAGCACACGTCCCCTGGGACCCTCTGTCACTCTGCAGGAAGGGACACCAAGTTCTTACTCCCCAGCAGGGTCAGGTAGAAGCCGGCACCAGGCTGGCCTCCCTTGACCACGAACTCAGACCAAGACAACCCTGGGGAACCTCTGAATCAAGGCACGTGCCCTTTGTAGCCAGAGCCCACCCCCCGCCACCTCCACCCAAGACACACACGGCAAAGTCCGGCCGGGACTCCAGGTATTTTCAGGATACTGCACGGGAGGCTCTCAGGCCTTTGGTATGTAATCAAATCCTCTTACTAGTGTGCTGTGAGGTCAGGAGCCGTCGAGAGACAACTAAGGAACGGAGGCCACGGAAGCGTATTTCGGAACAGGCCCTGCATGTAGAGTAACGGGGAGCGTGGGCCAGGGAACAGCGCCCCACCCAGGGGGCCGTGCCCAGAGGGTCCTGTCTGGGGGGGGAGACGGCAGCCGGGTCAGGAGCCGAGACGTGTCGACGAGGAGGAACTTCAATGCTCCCAGTTCACGGCAGACACACCCCTGGCCTTCCGGAAGGTCTGGCCCTTGGCTTCTTTGCATCCTGGAGAGGATCCAAAGCAGGCTCTGCCCTGGCAGCACGCAGCCCGACGTGGGGCTCGAACTCATGAACCGTGAGATCACGACCTGAGCAGAAGTCAGGCGCTCACCGACTGGGCCGCCCAGGTGCCCCGAAGCTGGGCACGTCCTGCTGTGCTTGTGGACAGGCCGTCACCCAAGCAAACAGACCGCCGCTCACTTTCCTGGGGGATCTGAGCGAACTCTTCCCCGATCTAGGGTGCCACGGAGCCCACCCGGGGGGCTGGCCCGTTGCCCCTCCATTGCCCATCAGCTCACGTTCTGAGGGTCTTCCAAGCAGAGTGGAAGCTCCCGGGGTGGGGGGGGGCGGGGGAGGGGCAGGGGTCCTGCTCCTTGTGTCCCAGGACTTGTGTCATCTCCCTGCATCCCGGGTGCTTGCTAAGTGTTTTCTAGCTGTCCTGTCATGTGGACACGTGCGAACAAAGTGCACTGCCTTTGTGACTTAACCTCCAGGAGTCCTGCCGCGGGTGTGGCCTGTGTGTTAGTGAGGGTTCTCCAGAGACACAGAACGTATAAGATGGAGAGATTGGGACACCCGGGGCGGGGAGGGGGCGGGGTGGCTCAGTCGGTTGAGCGTCCAACTTTGGCTCAGGTCACGATATCAAGGTTTGTGGGTTCGAGCCCCACGCCAGGCGCTGTGCTGACAGCTCAGAGCCCAGAGCCTGCTTCAGATTCTGTGTCTCCCCCCCGTCTCTGCCCCAACCCCCCTCACGCTCTGTCTCTCTCTCTCAAAAGTAAATAAACACTGAAAAAGAATTTTTAAAAACATGATGGGGAAAGAGAGAGATTCATGATAAGGAACTGGCTCAGGCAGTCGTGGAGGCCGGAAAGTCCCAAGGCCTGTGGGGTAAGTGAGCACACTGGAGACCCAGGACAGCCGATGGGGTGGTTCCAGGCCAAAGACAGGAAAGGGGCTGATGTCCCAGTTCAAAGAGTGCCAGACAGGAAGAATTGCCTCTTATTCTTGGGAAGGTCCAGCTAATTGTTCTAGTCAGGCCCTTCACCTGATTACATGAGGCCCACCCACACGCAGGGGCAGGGAGCCCCCTGCGTCACTCAGTCTACCAAACCAAATGCTGATCTCATCCAGAAACACCCTCACAGACACACTCAGAATCATGCTTGACCAAATATCTGGGCACTCCGAGAGCCCCATCAAGCTGATGCATAAAATCAACCATCCTAACCTATGCTAAAATATTAAGTATTTTAATATAATTTCCTCAGGAACCTCATGTTCTGTTTTTTTTTTTTTATTATTATTACTAAGTAACAACACCTCCCCACACACCAAAAAAATAAGTAAATAAAAGAGAGGGAAACAACCTTATAGCCCCAGACTGCCATTTTCTTTTGCTGACGATTCTGGAGGTCGGGAGATAGGGGGAGGGCTGGGGTGGGGGGGGGGTTCGGTCAGGCCGCGCAGCTCTGACCTTCCCCGTGTGGCCCAGGCCGGGCTGGGGGGATTCACAGGTCAGCTCGCCGCCCCCTCAGAGGTCGTCCGAGCACGGCACCCCAGGCCGCACGCCCCGGCCTGGTCTCTGGTCGCACTCCTACCCGGCTGCCTTCCCTCGGGAAGCAGAGGCAGACGGAGACGCTGGCCGCGTCCACCTTACTCTGTCACGCCAAGCATTGTCAGGCCACCCAGACTTGAGGGGGTGGGGGCAGGGACCCCCGAGCGTGGAGGGGGAGGCTGTGTGACAAGGTGATTCTGAAGGAAAGCGTGGGGCTGGAGGGACCCTGTGCCTCCGTCTTTGGAAAGTCAGCTGTGCCCACCCCTCCTGTCCTTCATCTATTAAGAGCGCCGTCTGACCGTGCCCGTGTGGCCTTCGCCCGGATGCCCAGGAGGCCGAGGGCACGGCCAGGCTAAGAGCCCTCCGCCGAGGCACCGGTTACTCCATCAGGGGACGGGGAAGGAGACCCCGTAAGCTGCGTGTTGGCTGAACTAGACGCCATCCGGACTGGCCGCCCGGCGGGTCTGTGAGGTGCCGGCCGTCTTGAACTCTTTGTGAGGTCGAGCGGCACGCTCTGGGAGTCTCAGTCAAGGGTAAAATGCAAACAGGGGCGACCCATCCGCTCGGGGAACACATCGCATCCTGACCCGTCCCCTAGTTCGCAGCTGCCAGGTTGCTTCCTAGGACGGACGCCTGTTTGGCGGCCAGGCCACAGGCCTCCCGAGGAGGGCACCACCCAGGCCTGCTTGGAGAACATTCCGGGTGGTAAGTCACTGCCGACACTGGGGGCTGTCACCCACCCTGGCCGGGGCCCTCGGTGGGATGTGGGGTGCCCTCCTCGGGGAGGGGGTCTGTCTGCAGACGGGTGAAACACCTGGGGCCAGAAGTTCCCGGTCTGGATGACATCGCACTGCCTGTCTCCCAGACGTCCCGGTGGGGAGCCAGCCCAAGGACGCCAGCGGACCGAGAGGGCCCGCTCGGCTCACAGAACGGAACTCCAGGGGCTCCATCAGTCCCTGGGCTCTGAGCAAGGGTTTTCAGCCGCTCTCCCAGCTTCTCGAGTTAGGTAAGAAGGAGGGCGGCTCCGTGCCACCACGGTGGGGCCACAAAGCCAGCCAAACGGCCACAGTGAGCACAGACCGCCCGTCCTCGCGTCACGTGAGCCTGCAGAGCCAAAGGGAGGGCTCGCTTCGCTGGCCCAAGCCGTCGGGGAGCGCACAGGAAGGGGCTGCCGGAGACCGTCCTGCGGGTCCGGATGCGGGTCCGGGTACCCCTCCCCAGAGAGCCGGAGCGGGCAAAGCCCACCCGGCCCTCGAGGAACAAGATAAACTCCTTCATCTGATTTGCTTTTAAAGTCCCTGGAGAAAAAGAGAGAGGGGACAGACGGTCTTTGACCCGACTGCCCCAGGGAGAAACCTAGAGGTGACAAGATCCCAGCGATTTCGATTTCCCCAAGGGGTGAGGGCACGGAGGGGCTTAGCTGGGGAGAAGGGTATCGTTAGCCTCGCCACGTGATCCGGCTTCCAGCTGGCAAGGGGTCGGACAGGATTTTCTAGTAACATGTGCGAGAGCGAGGAGGGAAAGGCAAGGGCGCTGTGCTCAGAAACCTTCAGGAAGTCCCTCTCACCTTGAGGCCCACGTGACTGTCAGGGCGCAGCCACCTGGACCCGCTCCGGAGAACCCGCTTTGTCAGGGGGTCCGGCCGGCACTTGGTGACGGACGAGGGGTTGCTGCGGAGGACCCCGCCCCGGCCCTGCCTTTTCCTCCGGGACCCAGCGAGCACGGTGGATCTGGGGGCTCTGCCACGGACCCCGAAACCGGAGGCTCCAACCAAATAGTTGGAAGAAGTTTCAAGGAAATGTTTAGACAAAGCCCAACTTGGCCAGCAAGTTCTGCATCCTTCCTGGTAAAACGTGGAGGGAAGGTTAACGTGGTCACGAGGCAGAGCATCGAGGTGAAACCGACAGACGCTGCACTTGACCAGAGGTCCCGGGCCTCCGCTCCTCCGGCCAGGAGGAGACCTGGACTCGGGCCAGGTGACGGGCGGCTCCCGGGCTCGCCTGGCACAGGTGACAGGGCTGGGCGGCTGACGTCTGGGAGAGGAGCCAGGCCTGTAGGCACAAACAGGCCGAGGAGCCTGGCTTACTCACCACCTCCACCTCCGTAAAGCCATCGCTACGCCCCACCCCTATTTTTAGAGCTCAGCATTGAAAAGGTCAAGTGCCTTCTCAAGTGTTTCTTTCTCTCTCCCGCGTTTACGCTCTGATTGCAGCGACAGCCCTGTGCTTCTCCCCCGCCCCCCACACCAAACACGGCTTACCTCTTACCCAAATTGCCAACCAAGCTTGAAATTAACAGCACTTGGGGCTTTGGGTTTTTCTTAATCTGGCCCCAACCCTGACTCCTGGAGCCACGAAAACGTGGTGGCCGTTCAGGAAAAGCACATGCATGCAACCTGACCGCCCCCCCCTCCCCACCAAGGGTACGGCCCCCTTGCAGGAAGTCCACCGCCTGTGTCCAGGGCCGGCCTCGATTTCTGACCCTGTCCGTGGAGAGCTGTGGGGTCACGTCCGTCCTGGCTGTCTCCTGTCACCTGTTGCCCTGGGCTTCTCTGCCTGCGCCTGTGGGTCACACAATGCCCACGACTTCTCCTGTTGCCACCTCTTTCCCAGGACCCCCTGAGGCACGGATAAAGCCCACCCTTCATTCCCCATTTGCATGGTCACCGCAACCGGGCCAGGGCTCCCAGACGACAGAATCTGGCCCCCAGGAGGGAACCAGCCTCTCCGCAGACACCCTCTCCTCTGCTTCAGCCGCAGAAAGGTGGTGATTCTGCATCATTTTAGGATACAGTAACATTTCATTTCTATTAAGGACCGTTCAAGATCTGTGAGCATGCAAAGTAACAATTTAATGCTGCTACTTTCCCCTAAACTGAAAGACAGTGGTATCGCCTGCAATCCCGTCACTCCTGTCAAGCGTTGCCCCTCGTCTCCCGCGGACCCTTGTTCATTGCCTAGTTTTTTAAAACAAGTGTTCAGTTTGGGAGTGACTTCCTATTTGCGGAAGAGTTGCAAAGGCAGTGCCCCTTTTTCCAGCCTCGCCCGTTGGCAATGTCTCACCTGACCACAATGCACCTGTCAACTCTGAGAGGCCAACGTGACTATCCACTAAAGTCCAAACTTTCCCCTGAGCTCGCCATGTTCTTTCCTGTTCCAGGATGCAGCCCAGGATCCCACGGTCCGTTTGCTTCCCCTGCTTTTTACTTGCTTACTTTTAGTTAGGAAGCATCAAATGCCTCGGCTCTGCCTTTCATTTTAGCAAGGACCCAGGAAACCCGCCGCATGGCGAAAGTGAGACACGGAGGTAAAGCGGGCGTTCTTTGTATCTCGGAAAATGCGGTTTGCGTGCATAGTTTCCTTTCCTGGCCCCCGAGGCAGCTGGTGTGTGTCACCAGCCCCTCAGCTGCAGAGGAGCAGAAACTACTCCGCTCGCTTGCGCCTTGCCTACCCCCGCACTAGTCGGGGCTCTCCAGAGAAGCAGAAGCAACAGGGTGTGTGCGTGCGGGAAGGACAGTTTACGACAGAGATGGCTCATGGAATTCTAAAGGCCGCCATACCCCAAATCTGCAGGGTAGCCACTGGACCGGGACCCAGGGAAGAGCTGACATCGCCCGAGTCCTGGTGCCGTCTGCTGGCTTGCTTCCCTCTTCCTTGGAGCTCAGTCTCTTGTGCTAGCCAGTCCTTTGACTGATTAGACGAGGCCCACCACATTAAAAAGGGCGATCTGCTTTCCTCAACGCCCACCAACTTAAATGTTAACCTCCTCCCAAAACATCCTCACAGACACCTCCAAGAATAACACCTGACCGCACGTCTTGGCACGGTAGCCCCCTCAAGTTGACACATGATATTAACACACATCACAACCTCTTCCCCACTTTTTCCTCTGTGCCGTCCCACAAAAGACTCCAGAAAGGTGGGAGGGAATTGGACACTGTGGCTGCAAGAATGGAAGGCGGAAATGCACTGGTTTGCACTCTATACGGGAGCACCAGCATACATGTGAATAAGTTCTTCTCGCTCTTTGTTTGGAACAGGAAGGTCTGCGGGTGTGCATTCGAATAACGGGTGTGGTGGCTACAAAGATGTGGTTCCGTCACGTGTCCTCTGGGGACGAGGCATACAAAGTGGCTCTGGCCCTGACCCTGGGACACCTGACATCCAGGAAGGGCTTTCTTGGAAAGGCTCATCCATTTCCAAAGTCAAGAACGGCGAACTGGGGAATAAACACGGCCCTGGCCCAGATCCCTGGTGATCTGCGAGGGCAACCTGGCCATGTGGGTCCAACCACAGAGGCTCTGCGGGAGGGAGCCCGCGGGGCCCAGCGGCTACCACCTGCTGAGGCCGGGGCGCGTGCAGGATGGAAGCATGGGAGAACACACCCGGCACAATTTCTGTGCAGAGACGCGCCTCCCGGCTGACGTGGAGGAAGGAACAGTAGAACGGGGCGGGGACGCAGAGCTCGGCATCCCCGCTCTGCACGGAGCTCAGCCCACAGAGCATCCTGGACCTTGATTTCTAGCTCTGGAAGCAAATTGAGGCTTTTGCCAAAGGCGCTCTTAACTTTCCTTTCTTTCCAGTAAATTCCACTCCAAGCCAGGGGTTATCCTTCGGGGTCTGAAATACAGACATTCAGGAGGAGTAAGGGAGGAACGTTGCAGAGCAGGCGGGAAATTTGTCCAGCATTCTCCCGCATTTTAGCATGAAGGGACGGATCCTACAGAAGATAGAGGCTCGCCTCATAGAAACGTCCTTTCCGTTGGGCCAATGCGGGTCCTCAGATACGCTGCGGGGCACCTGAGGTCACGCACGACTCACGCGTGGGTCCACCGGACTGGAGAGAGGTCCCTGCGTGGCCGGCCTCCACTCGCTACTGACCACAAGTGTGACCACAAGCGATGTCTGGAAAGACCCTGCCCCGGCAAGGCCTGGGACCCCACGCCAGAGCCCGATCCCTCTGGGGTCGCTCGGTAAATGCCCCCCACAGAGATGCACTGAGCTGAGATGGTGAGCCAGGACAAGGTCCGGCGAAGGAAGCCCTCCTCGACCGCAGGGGTGGGGGTAGGACATACGTGCGGGTGGAGGTCCGTTCAGCACCAACAGTGAGCCTTGACGTGAATGACGAACGTGAGATAATACCGGCATAGCGACACTGGCTTATTCATGGTGACAAATGGGCCACACGCACGCAAGATGTTCATCACGGAAGAGACCGGGTCTGTGGAACTCTATGTACTATCTGCTCAATTATTCTGTCAATCTGAATTCTACTAAACGGTTAGAATCTGCCGGTGGCAAGAAGGTTGGGGATGTGATACCCATGTACATACAGAGCCCAAATGCGCGGCATCGTTCCGGGCAGGTTTCTGAGTGACTGAGGACAGAGCTGGGAAAGACACTTAACTGTCCACCTTTTCATTCCCTTTAAACTGTGTCCCACGGGCATACACTACCTATTCAATAGTAAGTGTAATTTAAAATTCGAAGACACAAGAATAGAGGAGCTAAAACAAAACTGTTCCGTAATTTGGGCAGAAGCAAAGTCCGGGGGAGAAGAGAAGGCAGACCACGTCCCTAGATCTTAGCTGCGGTGGGGTGTTTCTGTTTTTTTTTTTTTTTTCCAACGTTTATTTATTTTTGGGACAGAGAGAGACAGAGCATGAACGGGGGAGGGGCAGAGAGAGAGAGGGAGACACAGAATCAGAAACTGGCTCCAGGCTCTGAGCCATCAGCCCAGAGCCTGATGCGGGGCTCGAACTCACGGACCGCGAGATGGTGACCTGGCTGAAGTCGGACGCTTAACCGACTGCGCCACCCAGGCGCCCCTGTTTTTATCCCGGTCCAAGTGGTACTTCGGATACTGGTAAATTCCAGATGCAAGCCCGGGTATGCCACTTGCGGGCAGCAACGCCGTGGTCATAGAGTAGTCGCTGGCTCACATAGGACACCTGGCTGGAGCGAAGGAGAGGTCGCCCCTTCGGCACAGCGGCAGGGCTCCGCACTCCCCCCTACAAGTCTCCCCTCTTGCTCCCAGATGTTTCAGGACTGTGGGCGTAACTGGCTCTTCCGCTCAGCCAACTCTTCCCTCTTGGTGGGAACGCGCTCGTTCTGGTCGGAGGCCTCCTGCCACGGCAGATGGGGACTCCGCCTGGGACGTACCCAACAGAGGCAAAGACGCCAGGCTGCTCCCGCGGCTTGTCCCGATCCACAGATTTCTAAACAAGTCGAGAAGACGGGGGTGGGGTGGGGGGGGTGGGGGGGGGGGGGGGTGGGAATCAGACGAAGCTGTTCACAAGAACTCGCAGGTTAATTAACACACCAGGCTTGCAGTGTGCAGGGGGGAAGGGTGGAGAGATTGTTACGTTGCCGTTAGTGTTTTCTGATTTAATAAGGAAAAATATCCTGAACACCTGTGAATGGGGCACGCTCCTTTGCGGCCAAAGCTCCCAGCTCTGCTCGTTGGCAGGTTTTAAAAATGTTGTGGGACATGTCACTTTGTGGATTCTCTGGCTGTTTCTTCTCTTTGTCAGATGGCAATGCAGTTAAGACTTGAACGGCATTCTGGATTTCTGGCAAAGAGCGGCGTGACCAAGAACCACTAATGTCCTCCGCTCAGAGCCTCCTTGAAATGTCAAGTGCTCTTGAGGCTTTGTGGAAGTGGCAGGAAAAGAACATCTCAAGCTTTGAGGATGTAATTCACTCCCAGCAGTGGGATGACACGCTCCCGCGGGGTGGCCCCTCCAGCCTGTCTCTGAATGTCACGGCCGAGCTCTTTCTCGGGGTACCTCCTTCCGTTCCCCTCTATTTAGCAGGAGCATAATCAGTCAGCTTCCGATTTTGTGAGTGGAACTGAGTTCATGGTAAGCATGGCCAGAGATGCTAACTGTCGCTGCGCACGATGGGATGCTTTGATGGTCCCAGCGGATTCAGGGTACGGGGTAAGAAGAGAAACTCAGGGAGGTGTAAATGCGCCACAGGGCAAGAGTCTAAGGGCCCTGAGTGCATGAGGATTCCCTGGGGCGTTTGCAGATGTCCTCCTAGATCCACCGAGGCAGGTGTCCTGGGGTGGGACCCAGGAATGTGTCACGATTCCAGGCAGATCCACCAAC
Source organism: Herpailurus yagouaroundi (assembly GCF_014898765.1). Taxonomy (NCBI): domain Eukaryota; kingdom Metazoa; phylum Chordata; class Mammalia; order Carnivora; family Felidae; genus Herpailurus; species Herpailurus yagouaroundi. Next base: position 19,175,023 of record NW_024412430.1, on the reverse strand, counting down.
AGCTCTAGCTGGGGAGACACACGCGTGGTCGAGGACAGGAATTATTCCTCCTCCTCCTCGTAGCCCGAATCAAAGGACCAGTGGGTCATCCGGGGGGGAGACTGCGGGAGAACGGGCCAAGGGTTCCTACATTTCTGTGCCCCCAAGGCTTTGGAATCTGTGTGGACCTCTACCGCATTCTGAGGGGGGAACGTTTGAAACAGCACACAGGACCTTTGCACTGGGATGCTTTCCAATCGCAGTAATGACTTAGATTAGACCAGGAAGAGGACAGAGCCAGGCAGCCTGTCCCGCACCCGCCCTGCTGAGTGAGCGGGTGCGGAGATGACGCCCTAGCGCACTCGCCAGGAACAGCAGCTGTCGCCGACGCCCGCCGCAGCCGCCTCCCGACACCCGTGCGTCTCGGGCCCACCTCCCGCCCACGGGGCCTTCCCCGTCCGGATGCTCCGGGGGTGGCCCCCAGCCGAAGAGGGGAGGGGGCCGCGGGTGAACACTCCGCTCCCTTCACCCGAGGGTCCCCCCCCGACCCCCCGTGGTGATTAACCCTGGTCACTGCCCATCACTGGCTTTTCCGTCCACGCATCTCTCTCTCTCACTTATGCTTCCAGGAGGGAACCACCCAAACACACAACTTAGCCCAGCTTCCCTCGGGCTGTGCTCATGGAGCAAACCAAACTCAGAGCCAAGCTTCTAGTTAAAGTTCTCCATCCTCTGCTCCCGATGAGGTGTTTGAGTTGGTCTGGTCTTTGAGAATTAAGGATAGGTTGGGGCGCCTGGTGGCTCAGTCGGTCAGGCGTCCGACCTCGGCTCAGGTCACGATCTCACGGTTCGTGGGTTCGAGCCCCGCGTCGGGCTCTGTGCTGACAGCTCGGAGCCTGGAGCCCGCTTTGGATTCTGTGTCTCCCTCTCTCTCTCTCTGCCCCTCCCCTGCTCATGCTCTGTCTCTCTCTGTCTCAAAAATAAATAAACATTAAAAAAAAATTTTTTTTTTTTTTAAAGAATGAAGGCCAGGGAAGCAAACAAAAGTTATCTCATTAGAATGGGCTAAGTCCATATGAAGTGATCAGTTGTAAAGTATTCAAAGTTCAGACTAGCAGAAAATCATACAATAATAGAAATGCAAACCCAGAAGTGGCCACGGACAGCTGGTTATGACCCTGTTGACCATGGAGCTAGAATTGCAACTGTTAGCTGCAGAAGAGACAGGTCTGGCATGATTCAGAGAGAGGAGACGGCCTCTGAAATCAGAGAAGGAAAGGAATATGACAATACGTCTGCCCTGCCGCGGAGCGTTCTTCCTTTCCTTCTCTGGACGGTGCATGGCGGTCGTTACTAGGAATTGGATTTTATTCATAAAAATGTTACAGAGACAGTTCATATTCTCACGTTGACAGGGACGCATTACCTTACCCCTCCCCCACAAATATTAACCCAAGATGGATCATGGACTCCACGACAAAAAAAGAAAACCATAAAACTTAAAAAAAAAAAAAATAGGAGAACATCTTCAGGATCTCACGCTAGTCAAAGAGCTCCCAGACGTGACACCAGAGGCATAATCCATGAAAGGAAAACGCTGACCAACGCGGCTTCACCAAAGTTCAAAACCGCTTATTAAGGATAAACACTAGTGACTGAGCATCTGACAAGAAACTTGTATCTAGAACATGTGAAGCACTCTCAAAACCCAACAATAAAGAAAAACTTCATTTAGAAACCGGGCAAAATACATACTACATCTCACCAAAGAGGATGCAAACAGTCACGTGAAAAGATGTTCAACAGCGTTCCCCGTTAGGGAAACGAAATTTAACTGTGATCTGCACACACCTATGAGACCGCTTAAACAGAAGAGTGACAATTCTGAATGCTCAGGGGGGTCACAGGGACCGGATCACTCATGCACGTCTCGTGAGGGTGCAGGGAACATCGTTCAGCCACCCTAGAAAAGTTTGACAGCTCCTTATAAAACTGAACGTGTAATTAACATACGACCTAGCAATTATACTCGGGGACATCTACTCCAGAGGAATGAAAACTTACGTCCACGCAAAAAGTTGTACGTGGATATTCACAGCGGCTTTGTTTGTAATGATCACAAACGGGAAGCAAGCAAAATGTCCATCAAGGGCGAATGCTTAAACCAAGCGTGGTGCCTCCACACCTCTCTATACCTCTCGGCAATAACAAGGATTGGAGTTGACCCACACAAGAATGTGGATCGATCTCCAGGAAGCCACACTGAGTGAAAAAAAGCCAGTCTCAAAAGGTTATGTACTGAGTGGTGCCATGTATAGGACAAAGTTATGCAGATGGAGAACAGATGAGTGGACGCAAGGAGCTGGGGGGCTGGGGAGGGACGTGGGGCATCCTATTTAAGGGCCACGTGGCCACGTGAGGCATCCAGGTGGCGATGAAAATGACTTGTATCTTCCCTGCATGGACGGCTGCATCCTGATCGTAACATTGTATCGTAGTCCTGCAAGGTGTTACCACTGGGGGAAAATGGATAAAGGATCCAGAATCTCCGGTGTTATTTGTTACAACTGGATGCAAATCTACAATTACCTCAAGGTGAAAACATTCAACCTTTAAAAATGGAACAAACACACGCAGAAAAAAATGATACGATTAGGTAAAAAATTAATAAAACTAACCTGAACGAATGTCACCATCATGTTCGTGCGTGAAGGCAAATATTTTACTAAAGAGCAATACACATTAAGTAACAGTAGAAAAGAATTTTTAAACGATTACGGAAGCCAGAGATGCAGGCAGTCACTGCTATTTGGCAGTCACAAACATTGCTTTTAGTCACCCCCAAAACTTAAAGGAATATCGTCCTCACAGCCTGAAATCGTTTCTACTATTGTAGTCAATAGCATCATTATCAGCCTTCACCGTTGGAGGAACTGAGCCAAAAAACCATCTCCAAACCGTAAATCACGCTCGGTTGCCAAGGACGTCACTAATTCTGTATGATTTAAGCCAGTTCACTAACAGCTCCTGTCGTGCAGCGTTCTGTGAAGTTCTGGCCTGCTCACCCGCTTGTGAATTTGCAAGATTCTTTTTCTTCCCGTCGAGACCCTCAAAGCCTGCACCTGCCTGTCCCCTCTTCCCTCCTGGGTCTTTTCAGCGACTTCTCCATAGCGTATCTCAAGCCTGCGACCGGCCAGTTAAATGGGACGCAGGAACATCCACCAGGGGCAGGAGCATCCCAGTGAGCTCTCGTGCTGGGTCTTAGAGCTTCGGCTCCTAGACCCACCTGTCCGCCTGCTGGGGTGCCGCGGGGAGTGTGGCGTGGGCAGGGTCCACGGGCAGGCGGTTGGGAGGATGGTTTTCCTTGGGCCTCCACTTTCCTACCTGGGAACTCCCTGTGCGCTCAGCAGCCCAGCCGAGCTACCTTACGCGTTTGCACGAGAAGGAAGGAAGGAGGAAGAGGTGACAGAGCGCGCCTTCCCCTGGGCACTCGGCTAAGGGCGTGGGGGTGGCGTGGGGCTTGCACAGCAGGGCTCCCGCCACCGACTCCTCTCTGGTTCTGCTGGAGGAGCGCAGGATAGAGGGATGTCTGGGTTTCCGACGGCAGCAGGCCTTGCCTGGAGGACAGGTGTGCTAGGGTAGCCGGGAGCTGCCCGGGACCCAGAGGGCGGAGGGGGTTATGAGCCAGGGGGGGTTCAACCCTGGGAGAAGAAGCCAATAGGAGTTAGAGAGCCCCTCCCAGCCTGGGTGAGAAGGCAGACTGGGCCGGCAGCCTCGGGGGGCCAGCGTGCATCCCAGCCGGCATCCGCCGTCCTCCCCCCCCCCCGCCCCCGCCTCAGCTGCACCCGTAATGTTCAGAAGATGGAGATCACCAGCCACGTGGCTCTGCCTTGTGGCAAGAAATTACACCAAGCAGGGCAAGTCAAGAGGTATGGCGAGACACCCACGCACAGCCAGCAATGACACGGCGCACGCAGAGGGCCCTAAAAAGCGCGGGTGACGGAAGCGAGCCCGTACCCCTGACGGCAGAAAAGGTGGAAAAGCGCCTCTGCTAATCCAGGAAAGGGAAAAGGGGGGGCGCTGGCAAAACCGCTCTCTGCTCCCTCGAGCCACTCAGCGGCTCTCCTCGGCAGGAACGAAAGCCCTTTGAAAAGGCAACGATTTGCTGAGAAAACATTCATTTAAAAGTGTCCTGCAATTCCTGACACTCTCATTAGATCTTGGCCGGAGCAGGGCGCCCATGCCAGAAGAGGCCGGTGGATGAGGAGGGGGGCGGAGAATGACAGCCGAGGACACGGTGCGGTGCCCGAGAGTCGCGACATGTGAGGCCGATCGTCCCAGGATCCAGGGAGCCCGCGGCCGAGCTGTCATCCATCTCGCCCGGGGGCCCGCGTGGTCCCTCCCTGTGTCCCTCCCTCTCCCTGGGTCTCCGGCTCTCTCCTCCCCACCCCCACCCCTCGCACACTTGAGCTCGGCTGGGCAGCCGTCCAAATGATTCATATTAAATTCTAGCTATATTCAGCACAAAAGTCACGTAACATCAGAGGATCACAGTTACATCAACCAACAGGCACTGGGGAATTGATAAGCAGCTAAAATTAGGTCATCGCATAGCAGCGGCTTTTGATGGATGAAGTGAAACGTAGCCGCAGTTTGCTATTTAAAGGTCCGTTACAGACCTCTTCCTGTAGCCACAATGAACTCACAACAAAGTATCAGGCCTCTGATGAAACGTCTAATCATCCCTGTGTGCCCGCGGACCGTGGCAAAGATTTACAGGTTCCTTAAGAGAGGGTTCAGCTCTCAGGCCGAGCAGTGCCAACAAATGCATTTTAATTCCCACGTCCAGAACCTAACGGCGGCTGTTTCTCCCTCCTCTGGGCGAATTCCGCAACGTTATTTTAATCCCTTTTAAAAGCATTCTGTCAAACGCTTCAGCCTCCGAAGCCTGGCCCGGCTCGGGGTTGCAAAATTCTTCATCTACTTAAAGTGAGCACAACCCTCGATGGCCAGGCCTTCCTCAGCTTGCCCTGGTGGCCTCGTTTCTTTTTCCTGCCCCTTGAGAATCGCATGCACGCCCTTCCAGAATGGCTTCCCGGGTTGGCGTCCGGGCGGTTCAGTCTGAGGGCCGTGTCCAGCGGGGTCTCGGCTCCTTGGCTGCGGCCCCAGCCTGTGTGGTTCTGGCTCCGGCCCCCCCAGGGCCGACGAGGTCCGGGTCGGCGGTCTGGTCCTGGCTCCCAGGGACGGCCACCGTGTCGGGCATGCCCCCTGCCACCAGCATGGATGCTGAGCCTCCCCAGATACCAGCTCCAGAGGGAAAGACTGCAGAGGTGTAAACAGCCAGGAAGGGGCGGCGGGGGGCTTCCGTGGGCACAGGCGATCGATCCAGGGAGGCCAACCAGGCCTGAAGTTGGGAAAGGCCCGAGGACGGAGCTGCCTTTGTGATGGAGACAGACTCCACGCAGGCAGGGGGGCCCCGGTACTGCCCCCTCCCTCACTCCAGGGAAGGGGACCCTCCTCTTCCGGGCCCCAGGGAGAGCAGGGTGTGGGGAAGGCTTGGGGGGCAGGGGCGCCTCGGCTAGGGCCCCCGCAAGGCCTGGACTCTCCCAGCACGCCACGGAGGGGACCGCCTCACGAGGTGCCCGGGTAGGTACCCAAGAACCCGGCTGGAGGACCCGGGAGAGCCGGCAGGGCTGGGAGCCGGGGGACAGCCGAGGTCACGGAGGGGCCCTCCAGCACGGCCCGGTCGCCCCTTCCCTCCTCTTCCCTGCTGACCAGAGGCCGTGATTGTCCTGTCATCCCAGAAACATCTCCACACCGGCCAGGGCGCTTCGTGGGAAAATTTCACGCCACCTGCTTCCCTCTGGAGCCAAACACTTGTGCTGGCTTTTTGTCGGGAAGACAAACTCTCTCAGGGAGGAGGACTGTGGCCACCGTATTAACCAGGTGCCTTAAGTGAGGCTGCTTCTGAAATCCTACAGACGTTCATTCGCCCCTGGAGCCCGCAGGAGGGGAGCGCAGAGGCCCCTTCATGGCTTCCTGCGATGTGGCCAAGGGTGGGGTGCGGCAGGAGCTCGCTCGGGGGTGCCCAGCGGACAGCCGGGGGCCGGCCATTCACTCGGGCTCCGACGAGAGGCAACGGAAAAACTGAACGTTTCCCTCAAGTGGAAGGGTCTCGGCTGTGTTTCTGGATCTGATTTAGTTCGGGTTCCCCCAGAAGCCACCCCCGGAAGGCTGCCGTCCAGGCGGCACGCTTGGTGGGTCGCTCCCAGGGCAGGGGCGGGGGCAGAGGGAGGACAAGGAAACGACGCGGGATGGGGAAGCAGAAAGAGAGCCCAGGGCCACAGTCTCTTCTGGCGTGACTCAGCCCGATCGCAGTCGGGACCCCGGGGGGCCGGGAGTGTGTGTGAGCTGCTGGGTGCGGGCGGGGCATGAACTGCAGGCGTCCGGGCCTGCTCAAGAGTCGGGGTGTCCCCCCCCCCACCCCCGCCGCCGTGGGAGAAGCAGGTGCCGGAGGCTGGGAGTTCGCAGGTTCGCCTGCCGGTGGGCGGGGGTGCGCAGTCCCAGCGACTGCGGCCAAGGGTTCATCGGCTAAAGTGCTGTTCAAAGCTTAGGTCTGAGCCCCAGGTCAGGGGGATGGGACCCTCCCGTTCGCGGCACAGCCTCAGCCGTGCGCACTTTTACACACAGCAGGCTTGAAGGTCGTCCCGCTGGAGACGACGTGTCCGTGGGTGGGCCCTACCACCAGAGGGCCTGTTCCTTGAGGCCAGTAAGTTGTCACCCGGTAAATGACACCAGGCGTCATTATTAACCAGCTTCGTCTCCAGTTAGATCGTATCGAGACGCCGGAATCGTGCTGACAGAGCGTATCTTCCAGACAGGGCCACACCTGTGGGTATGAGCCACCCCCTCCCAGGTCTTCTGGCCATGTGACACCAGCCTCCGCTCCAGGGGGGTGATCCGGGCCCCCATCTGTGACGGGCTGAAGTGGGTCCCCTCCAACATTCGTATGTTGAGGCCCTGACTCCCAGGACCTCAGAATGTGTCTGGGGACAGGTTCTTCAAATAAGTCGGGAAGTTTAAATGAGGCCATTAGGGTGGGCCCTGGTCCAGGGTGACTGGCGTCCTCATGAGGAAAGGAAGTCGGGACACAGACGAAGAAGGCGGCCCAGGTGAGAACGCAGAGTGGGGACGGCCACCCACGCGCCAACAGAAAGTTCCCAAGAAGCTGGCCCTGCTCACGCCTTGTTCTCGGACTTCCAGAGCCAGACCGAGGCAATGAGTGCGTGTTGTTCACCCCGCGCAGGGTGTGGGGGTTCCGGCAGCGTTAGCAAACTCCTCTTCAGCCTGGGGGGGGGGGGGGGTCTGCAGCCGTCTCCCCGGCAGAATGCAAGGGATCCAAGGCTAGACCGGCTCCCTGTGTCTCCCGGATGCCGGCCCCTGCGGGGCTCCGGCTGGCCGACGTGGGGAGACGGCACGGAAAAGCTCCGAGGCCCCCGAGGCAACAGCTGGCACCAGACATGTGGGTGAGGGAGGCTTCGGGTGACCCCCGGGCCCCAGACTCAGGGTCCTGCAGCCGAGGTCCCAGGCACGGTGGAGCAGAGGCCAGCCGTGCCAGCACAGCCGGACCCCCGTGCTGGCACAGTCTTGGCAACATTATGGGGTTTCTGATCAGTGGCGATGCTTCTAGCCTTTTCATGACGACCTTTAAAACCTTATGTAATATACTTAAATCAGCACGTGCTGAGTTCCAACTTTGAAGGCTTGTCTGTCGTCTTCACGCTGGGAAAGGCGAGGGAAGCAGCATAATTACCCCCGTTTCCTTTTTCTTGCTCTCTCCGCATCTCTAAATTCTTGCTAATCGTGTAATTATCTCTGAGTCGTCGTCATGCCGGAGCATTCGCATCGTGGCCCCTGTCTGGAAGTTGCACACACACGCGGCCCGCGGCCCTGTATTTCAGCGGGCTCGGGGCTGGCCGCCAGCTCTCTGACCCCAGCTTCTGAGTGTGGTGGCTCGCACGTGGTCAGCAGGGCTCCCGGTGCCACGTTTGCGGAGACCCGGTTTGTTTGTGGTTTTCTGACTTCTGACGAGTCGGCGGTGTTCGCGTTACCACACCTCGCCTTCCGGTGTTTTCTCTGAGAGCTTCTCGCACCAAAGGACACGAAATTTCCTACCTTTGAGTTTCCTGGAGAAACACAGGCTGGATATTTTCTTTGGCGTTTCGCAGTTTCGAGTGTGTGTTGTTCGCCCGCCCTGTGTTTAGGAGCCCGGGTCCTTTGCGGGTTCTCTTCCCATGGTGAGTAGCGGCTACGTGGGTGCTGTGCGGGGTGCGTGAGTGGCGGCCGTGGGAGGGATGGCGGTGTGGCAGGGCCACCTTCACCAGGCCCCGCGCCCCCCCGGGCCCTCCACCAGGACAGCAGCGGCCGCCGGTGTCACCAAACTCGAGCCGTCCACTGTGCGGACAGCCCTCGCCTCTCCATCCCTCCACCACCCCGGAGTCCGGACGACAAAGGACGGCTGCAGGTGACCAGTGGACCCAGCATGGAAGGAAACCCTTCTTCCAGAGGCGCCACGGAGCGGCCTGCAAACATTCACCCACCACGGTCACCCGCGTCCAGGGCCGGCCAGCTCCTCCCCCGCTGCTACAAAGGCTTTGCGGGAAGCTCTCCGGGGGGAAATCACAGTGTTTCAATTCTGCCAGTTATCCGCCGAGGGGTCAGTGTTTGCTTCATACCGTGTGGCGGCTTAACTAACTGAAAGGATTAACCTTGGGGAGAAACAGTCTGAACGTGTGCCAACTGTACGAAACAGTGGCTTGCACGGGGGGGATACAGGGCAGCCCAAGGGACGTACGGCCTGAACAGCTGTGCCCTGAAGGCAGTCTCTAGGCTGTTCCGCTGGGACGAGGCTACTGATGTCCAGGCTCCCCGGGCT
>NW_024412430.1:19085518-19166099 GCF_014898765.1 Herpailurus yagouaroundi | reverse complement strand
CGGGCTGTTCCGCTGGGACGAGGCTACTGATGTCCAGGCTCCCCGGGGCATGGTTGTGGCCCTGGATGCATGTTACCACCCCCTGGGCCACCCGCAACCCCAAAGAGATCACAGCAAGCTCTCAGGGGGTGACACTGTTGCCGGAACTTTCCACAGCTCCCAGGGGATTTCAGTGAGTAGCTCGGGTCTAGAGCCCCCAGTCTAGACTGGAGTATGTGGCCTTTGGTCGGCGCTCAGAGCCCGCTTTCTTCCGGACGTAACCGTGAGAGTGAACTGAGGTCAAGGCAAACACATGCGTCTCCTCCAACCACAGGTGCTAACAAAAAGGAACTGATCGGAGGAAGCACCTTATTTGGGAAGAATCCTCCAAAAGCGTGCTTTTCTCTCTATACCTCAGTGGCCTTCCACCTTGGCTGCTTCTGGACTCACCCTGGAGGCATTAAGAACTATGCAGCTGCGAACTCCGGGGCTGTCCCTCAGAGCTCTGATATAAAGGGTTAGGTACGTCCTAGACCTTCCCGAGGGGCTCCCAGGGCCCGCTCGCCTTCCTGCTGACCCAGGTGTGCCAGGGCACCTCCGAGTTCCAAGTTGGCCCCACCACCCCTCGGGCTACTTAGGATGGTCAGAATACACTGTGCACAGGGACCATTCCAAATTCAAATGTATCCATTCATTCAAATAGTCATTGAGATCTTCCTATGTGCCCAGCACCATGCTAGGTGTGTAGGACATGGCTGTGTGTACCCAAAACGTGGTCCTTGCCTCCTAGTCTTTATTACATTATGTTACATTACATTACATTACATTACACGTGACTATATTACAGTCCTCACTGTTATATATTATATGACTGCTTATGACATATGACTGTATTATAGCATATATTATATTAGATATGACTATATTGCAGTCCTCATTATGTTATTTATGTTATGCTATATTAATTATATTATATTAATTATATTATTTCATATCAGTCATATTATATTACACTATATCATATTACATTATATTATATGTGTTTATACTATAGTCCTTACTACATTCTTTTTTTTTTTTATTTTTTTTTTCAATGTTTATTTATTTTTGGGACAGAGAGAGACAGAGCATGAACGGGGGGAGGGGCAGAGAGAGAGGGAGACGCAGAATCGGAAACAGGCTCCAGGCTCCGAGCCATCAGCCCAGAGCCCGACGTGGGGCTCGAACTCCCGGACCGCGAGATCGTGACCTGGCCGAAGTCGGACGCCCAACCGACTGCGCCACCCAGGCGCCCCAGTCCTTACTACATTCTTATAAACAAAATGATTGAGAAGGGTAAGACACGTTGTGAGTGTAACAAACAGGCTGCTGACACACGAAATAGCTGGGGCGGGGGGGGGGGGGCGGGTGGTTATGGGAGCAGGTGGTCCATGACCGGACCTGATCAGGGAAAGGAAGCCAGGGACAGGGATGAGGGAGGGGCTGCTCCGGGCAGAGGAAGCTCGTTCGAAGGCAGTAGTGTTAGGTCCTAAAAGGACCGTGGCTGCCATTCGGGGCACACACCCTCACTCCCGTCCTGGCTCACTCCCTCTGAGTGGGGCCAGGCCTGTGTGACCAGCTGCCCGGGGAGAGACCCATATGGCAAGGACTGACGTCCCCGGGCGATCTCGGGGGGCCTGTACGCCCACCCGGGCGATCTCGGGGGGCCTATATGTTCAGCCGGGCGATCTCGGGGGGCCTATACGCTGACTCAATGTGCCTATAGCTGCTGCTCTCCAGCAGCTGGGCATCCTCTGCAACATAAACTTGTTAGAACATACGTAATTTTCCTGCGTCAGATCTTAGGTCTTCTCCTCTCTCTCCTCCTTACCTACCCACACAGATGTCGATGCCATGGACCCTGGTGGCTGGTGGTTTCTCGTTGCCCACTTGCTTGGGGGGTTTGTGGGGATACCTTGGCACGTGTCCATGGGAGTCTGAGTTTCCTCTCTGGTTGCTCTACTTTTGGGTGTGTGGGGTGGGTGTGGGGTGAAGGCTGGGGGAGGGCAGAGCCAGCCTTTAGGAATTCTGTGTGGAGGCACCTCTGAGTTTCTCCTGGCCGTGGGGTTTGGAGTTCATGTGGCATCTCTTCTGGGAAATGATTTAAGTCACCAAGAAAAGGTCAAGTTGTTTTCAAAAAAACTCTTTTTAATAAGGAAAGAAAAGCCTTTAAATATTTGTTCCGAAAGTGCTTAATTTTTTTTTTTTTAACGTTTATTTTTGAGACGGAGAGAGACAGAGCATGAATGGGGGAGGGGCAGAGAGAGAGGGAGACACAGCATCGGAAACAGGCTCCAGGCTCTGAGCCATCAGCCCAGAGCCCGACGCGGGGCTCGAACTCACGGACCGCGAGATCGTGACCTGGCTGAAGCCGGACGCTTAACCGACTGCGCCACCCAGGCGCCCCAAAAGTGCTTAATTTTTAAATGCAATTTAGTGCTACCAGAAACTTTAATATATGTGCAACCATTCAGTCTCCAGCGGCCTGAAGAAACATAGGTATTTAAGTGTGTATGTGCCTACAGCTTCTGGTCGCTCAAATGCAGGGTTTGAGAACTGCTTTTTAAGAACGTTCTTTATCAAATATTAAACCCTGCTGTGATCATCTTCCCTGGGCTGTCAGGACAGAGGCGGGCCTCAAATCCGTGTGCGAGCAGACAGATCGAGCCCCGTGTTTGTAAACGGGTGCTGGAGTTTGAACCAGAGGCAGCACCTGCTCGGACCCAGCTCAGAGGCCAACACGAGGACAGCACGGACCTGGGTTCTGGGCAGGGCAGCAGGCGAGGAGAAAGCAGTACCCGTCCTCTGCTGGTAGGACCATGAGATCATGTAGAAAACTGCAGGAGCTCACGCTCGGCTCATGTTTAGAGTTTCGTTAAGATTTCCTTCTCCTTCCGGTGAGGCTGCACCATACCTGCCCTTGGGCAGTCCTTCCACGAACCTTCCTGGTAATGAGTTTTCTTAGCTTAACTGAATTATGCCACATTCCCACAAGAGCTTTAGGGGTGAGCGAAAATGGGTTGGCTCCAAGCATTGGTTTGTCAAACCTCCCACTGCCCTCAAATTCTCAGGTGACCTACATTCTCCCTGCATTTCTGAAATGGGGCAAAGGGCTCAGGACCTCCAGACAGACGAGGCCGCTGGTGCATCCCTTTGCAAACGCCACAGCTCCAGAACCACACTGAGAGCGGGTCAAGGGGTGAGCCCACACTGCCCAAGCCCAGGATGGACCGAGGAGAAACCGCAGACAGACAGCCAGGAGCAAGAGGGTCGCAGAGAATGAGGCAAAGCACGCTCAAAACCAGTGAGCTTATTTTTACAGAATGCATGTGTTTATGTCTTTTTATATTTACTTATGTACGAATTGGAGTTATTTGTGGTAAATGAGTACTTACCTAACAAAAAGGAATCTATATCAGAGATTGATGACTACAGCCCAGAGAGGCAGAGAAACACGTCAACTCTTCACTAGGATGCAACAGGGGGAGGGGTGGGGGAGGGCTGGTCAGCCTATGAGCCTGATGTTGCATCTTGTGAATTCATGAACATTTGCTGCCTAGACACATTTTGCTTATTCACAGAAAATCAGAGATCCGGGCAGGAAGTGTTTGTGAGTGGAGTATTATGAAGTCTACAAGATGGATGGATGTGGATGGGTGAATGGATGGACAGATGGATGGATGGATGGATGGACGGAGTGATGGTAAATGGATGGACGGATGGATGGATGGACGGATGGATGGATGGATGGAGTGATGGTAAATGGATGGTGGATGGATGGATGGATGGATGGACAGATGGACTGGCGTGATACAACAGATGTAGCAAAATGTTAATTGCATGATCTGGGTGGTGAGGATACTGATGGTCCCTACAGAGTTCTTTCAACTTTTCCATATGGTTGAAAGTTACCATAATGAAGTGTCAGAGAGAAAGCCTGCGGCCCAGTGTCCCTCACAGCTTCGTCCTTAACAAGGAGCTTGTTAAAAATTACTCCTGAACCCACCAGGCCCACCTCTGAGGTTCTGGGAGTGAAGCCTGAGAGATTGCATTTCCAAAGGTCTGCTGCAGTTCTTGCGAATGTGGGGTGCTAAAAACACTGCAGAGAAGTCGCCATGGGAAAGCTCATCCCAACATAACCAGGCCCACCGCTGCCTGTCACCCCATGAACCCATAGTGCCTGCCTGAGAACAGCGCTGCAGGTCTTACGCCCTCTGACCGCCATGCTGGGATACAGGTCACGGGCCTCCAGAGCAGCAGAAATGCTCACCTTGGGTACTGGATGGGGGGACCGGGAAAACAGACCCAGGGCAGCCCCGTGGCCACACGTGAGAATTAGCACCATGAGCTGGCCCCAGAAAACATCCAGTCAGTGCTCAGGCCCCTCGCTCAGACCCTGCAGCTGACCCCCCAGAAAAGACGCACGAAGGGATAAAATGCTGGGCTGGTCTGTATTCAGGAATGTTGCCCTGTGTTACCCTCAGGATCAGCGGTCTCATTTGCAGGAGCAAAATGAAAATATGGGGCCTGATCTTCCAAAATCGTTAAGACTTTGAAAATAGTAAGAGCAGCACATGGAAACCAGCCGTGCCTGCTTCTGAGCGGCAGCCCCAAAGACGTGTATCGTGGGAGCTAACAACCACTATGCTGGTTATACAAGGCGCACAAGCGTTTTTGTTTTTGAAATCAACTATCTGGTCCAAAAGAATCACACACCGCCACTACGATCTCCAGGAGGATGTCTATTTCCCTAATGAAGTCGCCGGCCCATGGAAAGCTTACTTTTCACACGAGGTACGATGGACGGCTTACTTGTGCACTGAGCACATATCTAGCGAGCACCCAGGATGCTTCTGTGTTCCCAGCAACAGCGAGAAGCAGGGAAGGGAAGACACGGGTCTCCTGTGCAAACAAATTATAATCCAGGGTTGGGGCGCCTGGGGGGCTCAGCCGGTTGAGCGTCCGACTTCGGCTCAGGTCACGATCTCGCGGTTTGTGGGTTTGGGCCCTGCGTCGGGCTCTGTGCTGGCAGCTTGGAGCTGCTTTGGATTCAGTGTCACCCTCTCTCTCTGCCCCTCCCCTGCTCATGCTTGCGTGCTCTCTCTCCCAAATATAAATAAATGTTAAAATTAAAATAACAATAATAATAACAATCCAGGGTAGCGGGAGCCGAGGTGGCTGGAGGATGCTGGTCACGAGGGGCAGGCACCAGGACTCGCCAATCATTTCCCTCAGCCCTCGGGAAGGACAGCCCTGAGATGCTCCTAGGCCGGTGGGGCCCCGGATGCCCTCAGTGTGGCCGGGGGAGCACCGCCCCATCTCGCTCCCTGGCTGTCTCAGCCCCCTCATGCCGGGTGGAGGCGGGGGGAGTGTTTCTGGAATCATCTCCCACGTGAATACCTTGCTCTGCAATCCTCGTGTCAGGGTCTGATTGGGAGGAGAGCCAGAGTCAGAGGGCGTCAGAGCAGCACTCTGGGGAAAGGCCAAGGAGGAGCCAAGGACAGCAGAGGGAAAGCCAGGGGGGCGATGCCAGGAAGCCACAAAGATAAAAGTGGCCTGAAGGGAGGGCTGCAGGAGGGGCCACGTGGTCCCTGCCTCAGGTTGACACTAAGAACATTGTTGACTGGGGGAAATGAAGCTGGAGCCGTGGGTGCCCCTGGCCGCTTTGTCAGAAGGGCCCAGAACCCGTGGCACCAAGCAGCATTGGCAGCAGGTAAGTTCCGGGCTTGCACGGAGCCCGTGCCCCTCGCCGCTGGTACTCGGGGCCCAGGGCAGCACTGCGGCCTCCCACACTGTGCACGTCCATCTCAGAGCCTCAGAAAATGACGGGGAAGCGTCGGGAAAGAGCATCACCGCGGCCCTCGGCGGAGAGACCACCCGTTCCCACGTTCCAGAGAGAACACGGTTCATTTCTCTTGAACCCGCCGCCTGCATTTCCAACCCCGAGTGCGAACTTCTGCCCATCACTGTGCACATATATCCACGATCTCGAGTCTTAGTTCTTTTCTCGGACACGTTTTACCAGGCAGGGGTTAGGGGAGAGAGGGAGCAAAGGGGTAGGGGTTCGCGTCCGGCACTGGCGGAGTTTTGGGGTCCTGTTCTTGGTTCGCAGTGTTACTCGTCCCCCTAACTAATGTGTGCACTGACACTCCCCTGCCACCTCTCAGCCTGGAGATTACTTCTCTTCCGAACACTCAAAAAGGCATCGTTCAGCCTTTTCCCCCACGAGGAACGCGACAGAAGAGAAAGACACCTGGGTGCCCTTGGCTCACTCAAAAACCTTGGGAATTGAAACCATGTGGACCAGGCATGGGAGACGCTCACTGGCGAGAAACGTGAAAGGCAGGAAGAGGTCTAAATACACAAGACACGTCCACAGAGGGGCCAAGAAGCTGCACGAGACATATATGCAGACAGCCAGATGCAAACGTTAGCGTCGGTAGATACTCTGTCGAATACGGCCAGCCAATAAAGACGTGCAGTTACCGCCACTGCTGTCTGGGGCACAAGATAGGACCGTAGCTGCTCGGACGCCGTCCGCCATTCACACCCAACAGGCAGTTCAGGCACAAGGATGTGAGCCAGGGAGGGCCTTGGTGGTGGCTTGGAGGGTGCTGGTGGGGCTTGGGAAGGACACCTCACACCTGCACCGAGTGACCTGTATTCTCTCCGCACCTGCCACTCCTGGGACGTGGGAGTTACAACAACTAGGTAAGTGGGGTTGGGGAGACACAATGGGCCATGTGATTAGCTCAAGGTCAGCAGCAGGCGTGGCATCCGGACGGGGAGACATCCAGCTCTGACCATTGGCTTCTCTTTCCTCACAGACAACAAAGAAGAAAATCATTCTTTCTTTCATTCATTCATTCATTCATTCATTCATTCATTCCTTTGCTTTCTTTGCAAGTATTCACTGACCACATGCTGGAGGAGACTCATTAGTAGTAACCGTGGAGCTATTAGTGGCCTCCACAGAAGACACACGAAGGCTCCTGACACGCCACCAGCGCCCCCGCACCCCTGCAGGTGCACAGAACCCTCTGCTTCCTCTCCCTCTTTCTAGAACTGAGGAGCCGTGTGCTCCAGAGAAAAACCTCTCACTCCGTGCTCAGAAGAAGGGCGCGGAGGTCACAGAGACGGGTTTTGATAGGCACACAGCCAACTTTTCTGGAAGACAATAACGCCAAAGCTCCCGATCGTTACGCAAGGAAGTTAAACATCAGTAGTAAAGACCTTAGAAATAAGGGACCTTTCTCAAGATTCATCTTGGTCAAGCACTGGGCCACACGCCTTCCATTTTCTGGCCACCATTTCCCCTGTGTTACGCTAAGGAAATTCAGGTTTACGGACGTGACCAAGCCCGTCTTTCAGATCGGGGTTCACTCAGCAGCTGTGCTACAAGCGTTCCTGAAAACCGCACGGAGGTGAAGGGCTGAGACGTCCCCGTGCAGCCTGCATCTTGCCGCGACTCCGTAACGCACAGCCAGCGACCACGCATTTTGAGGCACATTCAATGCCAGACGTTTTTAGCACAATCTAAGAAAAGTGGGGACGCTTCAGCCTCTCCAGTCATCTTCATGCTGTGGATCCTAGAGCACCGCCCCCAAGCCCACGCCTGTTGCTGGTGCCGGGGGGGTTATGTGTTTCCTGCGGCCCCCGCTATCCTGTGTGTCCTAGCAAAGGGTGCTGCCTGGGAAGGGCGCTGCACGGACACCGCAGCCCCTGACCCACTGCAGAAAACCCAAGAGTCGTATCCAGGGTGGGGGAGCTTTTGGAAGCCAGAGGAGGGGACTCAGGCGGGGGTAAAGCCTGAGATCCTGCCGGGGAAGACGGAGTTGCAGAACATCAGCCGCAGGCGATGTCCCTAATTTGGGGGAGAGGGGTGCTGGCGGATGCACCTTACTGCCTGTGCAGTACCCATTCTGTTAAAGTCAACCGAGGAAATATGAACACCGAACTGGCTTGATCAAACGATTCATGAACGAGGCAGCATCCCATCCAGCAAGCGGGGAGGCTGTGGAAGAAGCTTCTAGGAAATGAACGGTTTTGGAGGCAGCAGGGTGGGGAAGAAGTTGGTAGCAAGAGAAAGCACTGTTTCAGGACGTCTTTTGGGGGTGGGGTGGGGACCCAGCTCAGCCGACGTCACCCCCTCACCCGGTGCGCTCTGGGAATCGTCTGATTGTTAACAGGTCACATTCCCGGGAGAGGTCAGAACTGTAATTAAGCCTTGGTTTGCCGTCACTGGGAGCAAATGACTCCGTTCGAGCTTGTTTCTTTTTAACAACGTGTGAGTCAAGAGGTCCCGCCCAAGAAAGAAGGGGGTGGCCGCAAGCTTGGAGGACAGAGACTGACCGGAAGGAATTGCTCCGTCAGCATCGGCCGTGGCCACTGTGGCTCCTCCAGCCTTTGGTCTGGGCAGGAAACGGGAGAGTAGGTGCAGAGGGGCCTGGGGAGGGGGGGGAGGTCTGTGGGCACACATCCTGGGGACCCTGACCCCGTGGGAACTTCTCTCCAGCACTCACCCCGAGGCCGGAGGCCGGACTTCTAGCTGGGAGGGGACCCAGGACACCTCTGCTCAACCGCTTGTGCCTGTGGAAATTCTTTAGGACCTCTGCGGGATGGGGTGGGGACGGGCGCGGGGGGTGGGGGACACAGCATAGGGCCAGGGCTGTCTTCCCTGCCCGCGGTGATTTCTCGAACACACGGGACAGAATTAAAGTCTGATTTTCCCAGTAAGACCAGTCTGGGCATCCTGAGGCCTCATTCAACGCTTCGCACCGATGTGGGGTCTCCGCTCCGAAAACAGAGGAGGCGAGGAAGAACAGGGCGGCCCAGTGAGCTCAGCCGTTTTCATCAAGCTGGCCAGCCCTTTCCTAAGTGTGCACTGGAGAGAAGCCAAGCTTGGCGGTGAGAAATGGAGACACAGGAGGGCTGTGCCATCCATCGAGGAGACTTTCTACCTGGAGTTCGAGGAGCCCCCGGCCCTGACACCCCCAGTGAGGGGTGATGGCCGCTTCCCCGGGGGAGGGGGCTTGGGCCCCGGCCAGACGCAGGTGCAGGTGGGGTCCCGTGCTGGGGGGCGGGGTGGGGAGGCGCCACCTTGCAGAGGATGCGGGCACCCGCCTTTCCCGCAGATGGCCCCTGTTGTGGGGCCTCACCTGCCACTAGCCAGTCGGCAACACGGGCCACTCGTGGAGGGAGAGTTTCGTATTCCCCTCCCGGCAGCAAAGGTGGCTATCTCCTGTGGCGTGACCCATCTAGAATTCCTCCCCAGGGCTCAGTTCACAGTGAAACAGCCCGGACCCAAGAGGAGAAGGCACATCAGCCAATCCGACCTTCCTACGCCCGTATCCACCTTTCCTCCCGTTAGGCGGCTAGAAGGAAGGCACCTCCTTGCCTTGCCCTGAAGATTGCTGAGGGGCCAGGTGTCCTCCCTCCTCAAATGGCACGGATGGGGACACTGGCTCCAACCTCAGCCACCAGGCACCTGCTTCCCAAACAGGCCGCCCTGAGTCGTGGCTCCCACGTGACAGAGAACCAGGACCGAGCTGGGGGGGGGGGGGGGGGGGGGGGGAGGGGTGGCAGGGAAGGAGGCAAGACTCCCTCTGCCCCCAAAGCTGGCAGCCTCTGCAGGGTCCTTTGTTTCTAATTTAACTTCTCATTTCTTACTCTATTTTGAGAGTCTCTGTGGGACTTTAGAAATGTTGAGACGTGCCAGTTGTAAAACCCCGAGTACAGGACGGTCACACTGGCTGGGGGCAGGCGCACGCCGGTAGAAACAAATCACTCCTCAGGGGGCCTGGCCTCCGGGTCTGGGAGCGGAGCCGACGCCCCAGGGCCCGGGAGGCAGGAAGATGCACTGGTCGAGGAGATGACTGGATGCGGCTTTGGGTGACTTCGGGATGCAAGGGAAAGGGAGCCTGTAAACGGGGCTAAGCTCCCAGCAGTGACGGTCAATACCACAGGCGGCCCCGTAAGTGGGAATAAAGCGTGTCTGGTGTTGCCCTCCAGCTACCAAATGCAGCCTGGCTCGGAGGACTGGGCTCCGTTTGGGAACGCGGGCTCCCCACAGCCCAAGAGGCCCCTCGACCAGGCCAGGCGGGGAGGCTGATGGATAGGGTGGCCAGGGGAGCAAAACGCAGCCCGAGACCTCACAGCATCCGGTGGCGGCCCCACCACGGCCCCAGCCCGGCCTCCTGCAGGCCCCGACGGGAAAATGGTCTGAACTCCGCACACCCTTACTTCTCGGGACTTTTCACACGTTTAAAGGTGTTTTGCCGGGGCGCCTGGGTGGCTCAGGCGGTTAAGCGGCCGACTTCAGCTCAGGTCAAGATCTCGCGGTCTGTGAGTTCGAGCCCCGCGTTGGGCTCTGTGCTGACGGCTCAGAGCCTGGAGCCTGTTTCGGATTCTGTGTCTCCCTCTCTCTGACCCTCCCCCATTCATGCTCTGTCTCTCTCTGTCTGAAAAATAAATAAATGTTAAAAAAAAATTTTTAAAGATGTTTTGCATATTCTTCCCCTCCTCCCCTCCACGAGGCTCTGTAATATGTTTCTGCCTTTTTTCTAACCTCTGAGCCTGTGGGAAAGGGGCATTTCAATCTCTAGGGACCCTGCCTGGCACTCCCTTGGCATCCATCTGATTGGGGGCGCGGGCGCATTATCAAATTAAAACTGAATTGAGCAACAAAGTAAATGCCATTTTGGGTTTCCTTGGCTCCAAGACAAACAATAAACTGTGCCTTGATATGCAGACACCGTTCCAAGTTTACTTGGTCACAAAACCAACCAAAGAGGGGCGAAAACCAAAGTCCCGCCCGCTCTCCGCTGGCTTTCCGGGGTCTCCCTGGACGGAGGTCAGGGAAGCCCCACACGCCACCGCCAGGCCTCCCTCGGGCAAGTGGCTCAGAGGGTTTCTCTTCAAACACCGCGCATGTCGATGAGACGGTGAGTCAGGAAGCGATGGGATTCAACTCGCTTGACGATAAGCTGCTGGAGATTTTCAAATGGGAGTCTGGCACCCTCTGTATATAAAAAGTCACTGACTTGTGTCTATTCAGAGCTATGTATTTCCATGTTACTAGAGTTTCTTCTTTCTTGAGAGAGAAAGTGCTACATATTTAAAGGCTTAACGTGGCCAGGAAATTCACAAGCTCACATTCAAAAATAATTTCATTCCATTCTAAAATTAGAGGTGGGGAAAGCCAAGAGAGTCAAAAACAAATTGCTACAATGAGGATTAACGTTGGATCATGTCTTTTCATTTGTCCCTTTCAAATTCGTTTTATCGATTCCTGGGGAGCCCTAGCCTCCCCACCAGAGCACGGGTCCTAGAGCAGGTCCCAGAGGCGGGATGTGCCTAGAATGCTTCTCCCCACGGCGGGGCAGGGGCCCTGGGCCTCTGAGCCTCTTCCCCCCACGGAATGCAAACTGCCATTCTGGGGATGTCAATTGCTGCGTGGCTGATAATTTCATGCTTCTGCTGTTGGAAGCAGCATTCAGGAAATGTGCCTCAGGCATATTTAGTTTGTTGAGAAACTAAGACTGTCACATATACGGTTTGGCCACCTACTTGGCACTGGGAACGTAATCTAGCATTGTTATTTTTCTGTGGAGCCAGAAGGCTAAAGTTGATAGCTGAACAGTTCCTGGATATGTTTTAGAAAGAAACATCTACATTTGATGCTGAGCAGCTCTCTAAAGGATATTTTTCATTTTCTGGAAGGCATAGAAGGGCACTTAAAAACAAACAAACAAACAACTATTAATAGGTACTCATGCCCAAGATTCAGGTAGAATACTAATGTCCTAAGCAAATTTAAGAGGTGTTGTACCTGGCCCACCCTGCTGGCCTCTGGGTCACAGTTAAGCATCTGGAGCATCTGGGCTGGGCTGGGCTGGGCACTGGCGTGTATAGACGCATGGACTTTAATGTTTATTTATTTTTGACAGAGAAAGAGAGACAGAGCATGAGCGGGGGAGGGGCAGAGAGAGAGGGAGACACAGAATCTGAAACAGGCTCCAGGCTCCGAGCTGTCAGCACAGAGCCCGATGCAGGGCTCAAACCCACAGACCACAAGATCATGACCTGAGCCGAGGCCGGACGCTCAACCGACTGAGCCACCCAGGCACCCCTAGACACATGGACTTTATACATAATGTTCCTCATGACTGCTTATCTGTCTTGGCTCTCACTACATGCTACATGTATGTACATATGTTCTTCCTTATGTGAGTGGAATAGCATTTATCTAAAAATTTCTCCTGTTGACAAATATTAAAGTTGTTTCCAATCCAATGGCCCCAAAACGCAAACTCTCGTTTGAATTTGCAACTCCCTAAGACCTGGGTATTTCCATACATGTTTTTTATCCACCTGTATTTCACTGTTGGTGAATCACCTTCTTATCTTGCCCATTTTTTTTTTTTATTTCACTACTTGCATTATTCTGATGATTTTGTAGGCACTCTTTATATATTCTGGATACTATTCCTTTGTTTGCTAAATATTTTCTTCCTGTCTGTTAACTTGTCTTCTCCAGATTTTTCAGAATGTTTCTTCTGTACTTTCCTTTGCACAGAGATGTGAGATTCAGCGTGCCAATCTCAAAAAAAAAAAAAAAATCTTATTTGGATTCTGACTGAAATGAATTTGTGTTACTTGCAAAGAACTGAAGTTTATGATACTGAGATGTCTTTTCAGAAGAATGGTATTTTCACTGTGTATTCAAAATTTTTAATGTTTTTCTTTAAGGCTCAAGTGTAGATTTCTGATAGACGGCCTCTACCAGGTCGAGGAAGTATTTTCTGTTAACTCCCTTGGTCACTTAATTAGGAGACAGTGTTGACTATTTTTAAGTATTTTTTTTTTTTTGTATCTGTTAAGAGACTATATGGTTTTTCTCCTTGTCTGCTAAAAGAGTAAACTGTTTCAGTAGATTTTCTCATATTGAAACATCCTTCCTTTCCAGGTATAAACCCTAAGTGTTCATGATACTTCACTTCTGTAATACACAATCACAAGCATTTTATTTAAAATTTTCACATTTCGGTTCATAAGTGAAATGAGTCTGTGATCTTTTTTTTTTCTTGTCCTGTTTCTATCTAGTTTTGGATAGAGATTCTACTAGCTTCGTACAGTTGGGGTGTACGTCTCATTCACTACTGACTGGAGAAAGAGGCGTTGAGGTGGGGATAATTTTACCCATATGTACTATCTCGGTTTTTGTGAAGGGTGTCTTGGTCCATTTGGGCAGCTGTAACGTAACAGCACAAATGGGCAGCTTAGAAATAGCAGACATTTACTGCTCACAGCTCAGGGGGCTGGAGGTGGGAGATCAGCTTCCCAGCATGGCCAGGTGAGAGCCTTGCTCTGGGTCACAGGCTTCTCGTTGTATCCTCCCAAGGAGGAAGGGGTGAAGTAGCTCTGTGGGCACTCTTTTATAGGGACACTAATCCCATCGTGGGGGCTCCGCCCTCGTGACCTGATCACCTCCCAAGGCCCCACCTCCCGATACCATCATTTTGGAAGGGAGGATTCCAAGACGTGAACCTTGTGGAGAGACAAGCATTCAGACCTTATCAGGGGATGCTTTTGAAAGAAGGGTTCTCACGATAAGCTGGAGGCTCTCGGAGGCTGCTGACTGCTACACTTTCTCCTGCTCCTTCGATTTAAAGTAAAGTTGCAGCTTTAGGAGGATCAGAGTGGAGTTACTAAGATAATGCTTTAGATTTAAATGTCCTACGATGGGAGATGATGGGCCGGGGCAGAAATCACACACAGCCGAATCCTCGCCACTCAAAATGTGATCCGTGGACCAGCAGCACCGGAGGCACCTGCAGACCCATTAGAAATGCTGACCACCGGGCCCACTCAGACCTACTGAGCCACACTGTGCATTTGGACAAGATCCCCAAGAGACCATCAGACACACTAAGGTCTGAGGAGCTCGGATGGATAGGGTTCCACAGTCAGATCACCCGAGCTGTCAACATTCCCGCTCCGTACTTGGAAAACGGAAAGTGGAAACTGTCGATGGAATTGTAGGTGTGGTTTATGCAAGAAAGATGCTACAGGCGTCCAGTCAGGGGACCCGTTTTCATTTTCAAAGAAAAGACTTTGACCTACATCGAAAGACTGGCAAGTGAATGGGGGTTCATGTTTTCAATTAAAGTGAAATGTCTGAGGTCTGTAATGACATTGATGGTTCCCAGCTTTGACACACTTCACTGAACCAACCAACTACAATCTGGACCGTATCGGGTAGAAGGGGTTCTTCTAAAATTTCTGCTTTCCCGGATTACCATTATATCTCACCTAGAGTCTCAGGAATGTTGACATGGAGTGGTATTCAACTGCAATCGTTTTCAAAACTACCGACATGGGCATGTTACATTTCTAATGTTTTCATTTTTATTTGTGTCTCGTTTTGTGTTCTCCTTTGCTCATTCAGAGTAGCCAGAGATGGATTTAAATGCTTTTTCGTTTTCAAAGCCCTATCTTGCATTTTGGGTGTTTTTTTTGTTTTTTTTTTTTCCTCTTGCTAATATTTAGTTTTACTTTCATGACTTTCTCACTTCCATTATCTTTGGGCTTATTATTCTTGTTCTATCTCTCTTGTTTTCTCACACTGGCCCTGAGAGCCACACATTTTTCTCTGACAATTGTTTGATAGGGTATTCTCATGGACATTCATTCTTAAATCCATTAAACGTACAAATTCAGTTTTTATGTTGTTTTTATTTTAAAGGGTGTTTTGCAATTTTGAAAGAACCATTTTACCAAACTTTGGATGTCAAAGCTAATTTCGTTTCAGCTTGTTCAGAGAATGTGGCCTATGTAATTTCGGCATTTTGCAGTTTGTTAAGATGTTTTTGTCTTCTACTTTAGCAACAGTTTTTGTGAATGTTCCATTTGTGTTTGAAAAGAAGGCATGGTCTCTGTTGGCATAAAAGAAATGTGTCACTGGGGCGCCTGGGTGGCTCGGTTGGTGGGACGACCGACTTCGGCTCAGGTCATGATCTGTTTGCGAGTTCGAGCCCCGCGTCGGGCTCTGTGCTGACAGCTCAGACCCTGGAGGTTATTTCAGATTCTGTGTCTCCCCCTCTCTCTGCCCCTCCCCTGCTCACGCTCTGTGTCTCTCTGTCTCTCAATAATAAATAAAAATTAAAAAACAAAAAGAAATGTGTCTGGGTGCACATATACATATATATATATATGTATATATACACACATATATATGTATATATGTATGTGTATATATGTATATACATACATATATGTGTATATATATATATACACACACAGATATATAGATATATCCATATATATAGATAGATATATAGATACATATATAGATATAAAATCAAGCCAGTTAATTACTCTACTCCAATATTCTCTGTCCTTTATTTTTGTTTACCCTTTCATACTCAGGTAACTGCTCACCCAGCCATTCCACTCCAATTATACTTGTCCACACACCCTGAGTTTTTTAGGGGTAGCAATATGGCCAGGCTGGCAGATGAGTCATGATTAAGTCTAGACCAGCACTGGTCAACAGAGGCTTTGCTGACATCTTTGTTTCTGCTTGGGATGCTGGTGCAAGAGCGTAAGGTCTAGAGCCGTGGCAGCCATATTGTGACCATTAGGCCTCTTTATTCATTTTGCAGTTTGTTTGCTCACAATTCTTTGTGTTGTCTTCATGGTTCTCTTGTATTTATTTCTATTTTGCTAGTATATATTTCTTTTTAAAGACTCCCTCATAGTTGCTCCATGGGCAGGACATTTTCTGAGTTCCTAGAGCCCACACAACATCTAATGTTTGCCCACTATTTCACACGGACCTTGGACCTGAGCTCCCCAAACCCTCCTGCCTTTACAACACCTGCAGTTATTTTGCTCCGGTTTTGTATGGGATCCGATCCATCTGCCCCCATTCTGTCTTCCACAAATTGTTCAAAAGCTCTCCTATGCTGGTGGCACTCTTGTTTTCCTATATTCCCAAGGGCCGATTCTTTAAAACATTTTTTTTGTCATTTTGTGGAAGCTGGGTCTGAAATGAGGACAGATGTGTGAGCTCAGGCAGTCATTGGAATTCAATATCAAAAACTTTTAACACAAAAATCAATACTTCATTCTTTACAAATTTATAGGGAAACAATGGTCTTTGAACGATTCCATTTGGGCTCAGGAATACACTGTGATTCTGTGTTTTTCTTGTACCCCAGCTATGTTTTACATTCCTTTCTCTGTGGACTGTCCTGTACCATTTAAAATACATGCTTTCTTCTGGGGCACCTGGGTGGCTCAGTCGGTTAAGCATCCGACTTAGGCTCAGGTCATGGTCTTGCGGTCCGTGAGTTCGAGCCCCGAATTGGGATCTGGGCTGAAGGCTCAGAGCCTGGGGCCTGCTTGGGATTCTGTATCTCCCTCTCTCTCTGCCCCTCCCTGACTCATGCTCTATCTCTCTCTCTCTCTCTCAAATATAAATAAATGTTAAAAAAAAATTTTTTTTTTAAACACATACTTTCCTGTAAGCACATGCCTGGCCCAAACAAAGGAGGGAGGCTCGAACACACACCGCAGCCCATAGTGCATGTGTGGCGTTGGCAACCCTTCGGCGTAGATTCGACTGCGGCCATTGGACGCCCGTCTCCGTTGCTCAGGCACTGTTTTCCTTAAGTAAAAATCTGGCCTCACAGGTATAGCCCGGGCAGCTCTCGTTTAAGGTGAGAAACCTAAAGGAACCAAACAACGGAGCGCAGAGGCCCGCATCGTGGCTCTGGCCCCGCCGAGGCTCTCAAGCAGACAGCCCCAGACTCCGAGGGTCAGGACTCTGAAGGCGCCTCGCTGAGCGAGTCGGGGCCTGCAGCCCACCCTCCCGGTGGGGGCCACGGCCGCCGGGGGGCCTCTCTGAGCCACGCACCCGTCAACGGTGAGGCGACCGAGGGGTGGCGTCCCCCTCGCATCCGTGCACCGTGCTCAGGGCGGGGGCCACACTCACTGCTGTCCCGGTGCCCAGCCTCGCAGTCCACAGTGAAGCCCAGACGCCTCTACCGGCAGCCTTCACGAGCCACCCACCTGAGCACCCACGTGGGCACAAGCCTTGCACGCAGCCGGGCTACGGGTAAGCCACGCACACACACACGCTCTCCACGCTACGCAGCGTCTTCGCACGCGTATGCTTACGGACGTGTGCTCGCGCACGTACACGAACGTGTGCGTGTGCGAATGCGCGCGTGCCTGGTCATCTTCTGCGTTCACGTGCTCACGCATCCGCGTGTGGGCGTGGGTCTGTGTCAGGCATACGATCGCGTGTGGGGCCGGGGCCGGGGCCGGGGCCGGGCGGGGCGGAAGTGGGGGGACGGCAGGGAGCGTCTGGTGCCTACAGCCCAACGCGAGCCTCCCCGAGTTTCTCCGCTTACAGAAACCACTAAAGCGCTCTTGTGGGCACTCGCTCGCACGACGTCCAAGGGGATGCGCCCGCTGCCTGCACAGGGCCTGCAATTGCATAAACATTACATGAGTGGGACTAGTTAGAATGTGCTTGTCTCTCGAGACTCTGCGACGCGATCTGGAAACACTTACGTCTGACGTACGGGTACCACCTTTAAAGAAAATACGGAGGCAGCTCAGTTACGCGACTGACAGCAGGGGATGGGAGGCCCAGGTCCACATTTCTTCTTAAATAAAAGATTGATTCCTGAAATATTTGTGTATCAGTTGCCTAAACTGCTTTACGGCCTGTAGAGGAAATTGTCCTTTAAACACCTTCCGTAACATGAGCGTCCTTCTCGAGCCACCACCAACCTTCTTTCCCTCAACCTCCCATCAACGTTTCAAGCTGGCGTGAGTTGAGGGCTGTCCCCACTGATCTTCACTCTCCTGCTGAAATTATTGTAAAGTGGAATGAGGCGCCGCTAGTCAGTACTTTCTGTAACTGGAGAAGGTGCCGGGGAGAGTCAGACCAAACTTGGCGGATTATGTTTTAGCGTGTATTTAGTGGCACAGGCTCGCTCAGCCAAGCAGGTGTATTTCCACCCTAAGCACAACCCAGATCAACGCACAAAGTAGGCGGGTTTGTCTGAGATGCCATCGTCTCACTGGTATTTTAGTGAAACTGCGTAGCTGGCATGCAGGTGTGGACCTTCATGCCGACAGAAGGTTCCGGCTTAGTCATTCGGGGCTGTCACAACAGAGTGCCTCAGACTGGGTGGCTGATGTCTCGAAGTTCCAGAGGCTGGATGTCCAGGGTCAGGCAGAGGCAGGAAGCAAGCACCCTCCCGAGAATGCCATTGTGGGGGCCCCACGCTCACGACCTCATCTAACCCCAGTAACCTCCCAAGGCCCCCCTCCCGCTACCATCATGCCATGGGGGTAGGGTTTCAACACGTGAATTTGGGGGGACACAAACACTCAGCCCATTATAGGTCCCAGGACTGCCGTGGGGTCTGTCCGTGTTACAAAGAGCGGACTTCACTCCAGGTGCCTCGCGTTGGCATGGATGGAGGACAGGATACCGACTGCTCGACGGGTTCGTGCCTAGCTTTCCAGAGCCAGCTGCCTAACGCAGCCTGCCGCCCCTCTACAAAAGGAACCAGAGCACGCCGTCGCACGTGGAAGCCCCCAGTATGGCTCCCAGATACACGTCACCACCCTCTGCCCGTGACCCCACGAGGCAAGCGCTAAGCAAGCCGGCCTTCGCCCACACTGCCACGAAGACCAGACTCTTCTCTGCCCGCCGGCAACAACAACAGCCGGCTTCCCTTCTGCTTCCGACACTGCGGGGAGCCCCTTGAGCCCCTGGAGGGTGGGCGCCTAGGCAGAGCTGGTGGTAGCCTCCCAGCCTCTGTCCTCCGGGCCAACACGACGCGCAGGTCCGCGCGGACCCAGCTGACCCGCCCGGGTGGCTCTCCAGGAGCCACACAAGACGTGCTGCCCCGCTGGGGACCACCCATTCCCACCCGGATGCTAGAGTGACTTCCGGGGGGCAGTGCTCAGTAGAGGGGACCCGCGTGGCAGCCGGTAGCCACGCGCAGCTCCGTGCCCCTGAACGGGATGCGCTCTCGCCATGAAACACACACCAGGCCCAGAAGACCGCCTGCGATGAGGAACGTGAGCCGTGTCATGAACGCCGTGCACACTGGGTACGTGTTGACACGACCGTGGCGGGGGGGGGGGGATGTGGGGTCAAACAAACACACGCTACTAAAATTAGCTTCGAAGTGACGAGTGAGTGGTTGAAGAAAGTGGAGCGGATTCACTCACAGGAAGGACACTGCACCACCCGCTCCAGCACCGGTGGCCCTTGAGGACGGTGCGCGGAGGGAGGGGAGCGGGTCACAAGAGGGCGAGGGCCGTGTGATTCCTCCCATGAGGGGACCAAGAGTCACCAGCCTCAGAGGCAGGAAGCAGGACAGAGGCGAGTAGTTATGGTGGAGAGAATGAGGCAGGGTTTCACTCCGGGAAGAGGAAAAGTTCTGCGGACGGACAGCGGTGGTGGTTGCCCGGCAGCGTGAAAGCACCTAATGCCCCCGAACCGTTCACTTAAAGTGGTTAAAATAGTAAATTTTGTGGGCGCCTGGGGGGGCTCAGTGGGTTGCGCGTCTGACTTCAGCTCAGGTCATGATCTCGCGGTTCGTGGGTTCCAGCCCGCGTCGGGCTCTGTGCTGACAGCTCGGAGCCTGGAGCCCGCTTCGGATTCTGTGTCTCCCTCTCTCTCTCTCTGCCCCTCCCCTGCTCACGCTCTGCCTCTGTCTCAAAAATAAACATTAAAAAAAATTTTTTTAACTAGTAAATTTTGTGTTATGTGTATTTGACCTCAACAAAAATTTTTTAATCAACTTCACCTGTTTCTTTATATTTACGTGTACATTTTTTCCTACTAGAATATTTATACATTTAAATTTATGTACTGATTGTTATTATTTATTAATTATTTATAAAGATTCCACTAGCACATTGAAGATGATTGATGTGACGGTTTATGGCTATTGGACAGCACTGGGCCAGAGGGAACCAGTTACTTAACTGACAAACATTTAGTGACCAGCTCTACATAAGGTATGGCGACAGGTTCCAGAATGTTAAAAAATAAACATAAGGTACAATCCTGACAAAGTATCTCCCCCAAGGTATCTATTATTTACAAAGGCAAAAATAGTAATTTTGCCCTTTCTTATTTATTCTTGCCTTATCATTTGTAATATTTCTTACGCATATTTACCTTATAACATTTAGTCTATGATATCTTTTTTTTTTTTAACTAGGAAATCCAGCAGACACTACCTTAGCCAAATGATCAAGGTTAACGCCACCGATAATAACATATACCGATGTCATGTGCCCCTGCTATGCGGCACAGAGGACGCACATCACCTCCGATCTACCGGTGAGAGCGACATACCTGAACTCAAGGGCTTTCAACTTAATACAAAACCCTTGTTCCTTTTTTTTTTTTTTTTTTATTTTTTTTTTTCAACGTTTTTTATTTATTTTTGGGACAGAGAGAGGCAGAGCATGAACGGGGGAGGGGCAGAGAGAGAGGGAGACACAGAATCGGAAACAGGCTCCAGGCTCCGAGCCATCAGCCCAGAGCCCGACGCGGGGCTCGAACTCACAGACCGCGAGATCGTGACCTGGCTGAAGCCGGACGCTTAACCGACTGTGCCACCCAGGCGCCCCCTGGCCCGTGTTCTTCAAAAGTGTCAAGTTCCAAAGGAAAAGGAAAGACTGAGGAGCTGTCATATCTTGGAAGGAATTAAAGAGAAAAGGTTAAATGCTTTGTGGCAAGGTGAAATCTGGCTCCGGTCCAGTTGATAGCATGGGGCCGATGTTCCTTCTTACCCTTGGGGAGCCGCCACGGTGAGGGGAGGTGTTGCCACAGGAGGCAAGTGGCTGAAGGTCATACAACTACCGTCATCTATCTCCGCAACATTTCTGTAAGCCTAAAATTACATCGAAACTTACGAGTGGGTACAAATGCGCCCAGGTCAGACCCACTCGGGCCGCTCTCTGGCCACCGGCACAAAGCCCAACCTCGCCGGCTCTGTGCGCCCCCCGTCTCACCCCCAGGCTCCTGTCCAAGGCCAGCCAGGGTCAGGAGCACTCGGCCACCTCTGTCCCACTTTCTGGAGAGCCGAGATGGGTTGTTTATTTGGGGGGCATGTAGAGAAGTCCTTACTAGGTTTTATTAAATGAGAAAAGGAGTGAGTGCTCATTGCGTAAAGTCAAAGAAAGCACGTGAATGAGAGAAACAGCAGTAAACAGTTCGCCTCCCCCAATATATTCCCGCCCCAGAGGCGACCAGGTACCAATGGGCGGCCAGCTTCCCTGTGCTTCTCCACCCTCTGCAAACGCAGGTGCACAGGGTCATGTGGCTTCCTCTCCTACCTTTGCAAAGACATGGGGTCGTCTCCCAGGTGTTATCCTGAAACTGGGCTTTCTTCACCAACAATGCTTTGCGGGCACTTCTTAGAATTATAGATGTGTAACTCCTGGCCGTGTGCAAAGAGCTGCTTGATATTTCAACATCCTACATTATGACTACACTAGAGTCTATCAGCCACGCTCCTACGGATGGACTCACGCCATTGCCAATGTTGCCACAGAAACAATGAGTCCGTGTCTATCGGCAGTCTCGTTTCTGAAGAAGAGTCCCGAAATGGGATGGCAAAGACAAAGGACGCAAACATGGTTACTTTAATAAACATCCTCGGATGACTCCGCATAGTGGGTTTAGCGGTCACATCCCCACCGGCGACGGATGGAGCCCCGTGTCTCAACCCCTCACGTGCCTTCGTGCACTCAGCAGGGCTTCATCGCAAGGCCAATGTGCCCCCTCCATTAAAGTGTTTCTTTTGTTGTATATGAGGCTTCCACATATGTATTTGGGTCTATTTCTGGTCTACTGATTTCTTTCATTTCTTCCCCGTTACTTCTATTGTACGAGGTTCTCTCCGGGGAGGGAGAGCAAGCAGCCCATACCGTACATCTTCCAAAGTTTTCTTGGCAAGTCTGACATGTTGGTTTTGCTTTCAGAAATTTAAAATAACTTCCGGCTCAGTCGGTGAGGCATCCGACTTTGGCTCAGGTCATGGTCTCACGGTTTGTGGGTTCAAGCACCACGTCGGGCTCTATGCTGACCGCTCGGAGCCTGGAGCCTGCTTCCGGTTCTGTGTCTCCCTCTGGCCCTCCCCTGCTCGTGCTGTCCCTCTCAAAATTAAATAAACATTAAAAAAATGTCTAAAACAAATAAAAGATAAAGAAAACAACTTCTGATAATTCAAATAAAATTCATTAGAACTATATTTGGAGTTGCATCACATCTATAAAATAAATATGTAAGATGCATTAATGTTTGCAGTAGGTTAAACACATAAATAATATATACATATAGAATCTAGTTTTGTATTAAAGTATATATAGGTAGATATATACATATATTTGGAAGAGATTTGTACTTTTAAGATTGATATATTCCTCTCCAGAAACTTGTGCTGAGTTCCTTTATCTGAGAATCAATTTACATCTTACAAAGAGATTTTATAGTTTCCTTCAGGTGTGTCTTGAATCTTTTTCATAAAATTTGTTTTTTTCCAGAGATTTTATGTTGTGGGCAATGTTTTATTTCACTACCAGGAGAAAGCCAGTTGCTACTTGAAAGGAGAAGATTTTGTTGATTTTTGTAAGTTAACTTTGCTTCCAGCCACCTCTTTGAATGTTCTATTATTTATTTAGGCAAAAGCCCTTAGGTTTTGTAAATATGTAATCTCATAATCTGCAATTAAAGGATCAAGTTTCCTATCATTTTTTATGTTAATTCACCAGCTATAAGCCCACAAGGGCAGGGATTTGTGTTTTCATTTTTCCCTTATATCCCCATTTGGGCACACAGTGAACTCTCCATAAATATACACAAGGAAGGAAGGGAGGAGGGGGAGGGAGGGAGAGAAGGAGGAAGGAGGGGGGAGGGAGGGAGGGTAAGAAGGGAGGAAGGAGGAAGGGAGGGTAAGAAGGGGGGGAGGAAGAAGGGTAAGAAGGGAGGCGGGAGGAAGGGAGGTGAGGGGGGAGGGAGGGTGAGAAGGGAGAGTGAGAAGGGAGGGGGAGGAAGGGAGGGTGAGAAGGGAGGGGGAGGAAGGGAGGGTTAGAAGGGAGGGGGGAAGGGAGGATAAGAAGGGAGGAGGGAGGAAAGGAGGCTGAGAAGGAAGGAGGAAAGTAAGAAGGGGGGAGAAAGGGAGAGTAAGAAGGGAGGGGGGAAGGGAGGATAAGGAGGGAGGAAAGGAGGGTAAGAAGGGAGGGGGGAGGAAGGGAGGGTAAGAAGGGAGGGGGGGAAGGGAGGATAAGAAGGGAGGAGGGAGGAAGGGAAGATAAGAAGGGAGGGGGGAGGGACAGAGGGTAAGAAGAGAGGGGGGAGGAAGGGAGGGTGAGAAGGGAAGGGGGGAGGAAGGGAGGGTGAGAAGGGCTTTGATATTTCCTTGCCAGATGAGATGCTTCCTGCTCACTGTTAACAAGTTGTCCGAACAGGATATAGATAATTTGTCACTGAGGCATCTCCGATTGTGGGGCTGTGGCTTCTAACCTGGACAGGAGAGCCGCACGACGCCTCCGGCGACACTGGGGCCGTTTCCTCTAACAGATCAGGCTCCTGCCCCCAGATCCCCCGCCTGCATCTCCCTCTTCTGGGATAAGGGAGGAGAGAAGCCGCCATCGGCTGAGCTCTGTGCCGGGCACTGTACTAGGTGAATTTTCCGAGTCGTTCGTTCAAGTCTCCTAAAACCCTGTGAGCTAGATACTCTGGTTCTCAAGTGTTCCTTACTCTTGCCTCTGGTGACCACTTTTATTGGAATTAACAATCCCTAAAAATTAACAAGCGCACACAAAAAAGAAACCTTACACCTAAATTTTGTTCCACAAATCATACCCCCAAAGTTATCCTTCGTTTTATTTACTAGATTTGCTTTTGAATGATGAGTTTGTTATTTTAAAGAGAAAAAAAACAACGACTCCATTTCAAGATGACAAAATCTTCTCTGGAGCACAGTCAAAACAAAATTAGCCCTGGAAGTATTTTCAAAAGTAGCATTTTAAAACCATTCGAACATTCCCTCAAAAATCAAACACGGAATTCCCATATGATCCGGCCGTTCCATATCTGGGTACACACACCCAAGAAGCGTGAAATGTGGGACTTGAATAGATATTTGCACACCCGTGTTCATAGCGGCATGATTCACAGCAGCAAAAATGGGGAAACAACCCCAGTGTCCATCCGTGGATGAAGGGATAAGCAAAATGAGGTCTATCCACACACTGGAATATTATTCAGCCCTAAAAAGGAAGGAGACACTGAGCCCTGCTACAACATGGATGAACCACGAGGATATTCTGCTAAATGAAATAAGCCAGAAACAAGAGGACAAACACTGTAGGGTTCCACTTGTGTGAGCCACCTGGACGAGTCAGATTCCTAGAGACAAAGTAGAGGGGGTGGGGTGCTGGGAGCCGGGGAGGGGGGTGGGGAGGCAGTGTTTCATGGTTTCGGTTTGGGAACACGGATGGTGGTGATGGTGCCACGACGTGAATGTGCTGAATGTCACCGAATCGTACACTTACAAGTGATTAAAATGGAAAATTTTATGTTATGTCAATTTGATGACATTTAAAAAAAAAACACATTTTAACTGGTTTTGAACCATGGCAGTGTTGTCTTGCCTCCCCCAATGCCAGTTGAAGGTCAGCACTAGCCTACGGGAGAGCGACATAGTAAGAGTATAGGCTCTAGAGGTAGACAGACAGACAGGCAGACAGACAGGCTTCTGATGGTGGCCCCACTGCTTCTCGGCTGTGCGACCTACGAGCAACTGTCCTCCACTTACAGCACTTCTGACACCAAATGGGTGGGTTTTCCACACCAAGTTGTCCAGTTTTCCATGGACACCAACTGGGTGTCCTACAGTTTAATTCAATTCTGACACTAACTACCCAGAGTGAATGCTGACCCCACAGGTTAAGGGCTCAGACCCACAGGACCACCCCCACCTCAGATTCAGATACCGCTTGTAAACAGCGCGTCCCCAGTTCACCCACACTCCCATCCAACTTGAATTGGGGGTCCCCACGACTCCCTCCCCAGGTTTAATAATTTGCCATTATAGATGACAGAACTCATGGAAACACTTAGGTTTACCAATGTCTGTACATTGTATTCTGTACATTGTACAGAATACAAATGCATGGCCAGATGAAGAGGTATGTAGGCAAGGTCCAATAGGTCCCAAGCACAGGAACTGCTGCTTCCCCTGGAGTTGTGTATGTCACCCTCCCAGCGTGTGGAGGTGTTTACCAACCCAGAAGCTCCCAGAACCCTCCAGCTCAGAGATTTTTATGGAGGCTCTGCCAAGTAGGCATGATAGATCGTTCACTCAATCTCCAGCCTCTCTCCTCTCCCCAGAGGTTGGGGGTGGGACTGACAGGTCCAAGCTTCTAATCATGACTTGGTCTTTCTGGTGACCCGACCCCATCCCGAAACTATTCAGGAGCCCACCGAGGGTTGCCTCGTCTTATCACCCACAAAATTTCAAGGAATTTAGGAGCTCTGTGTCAGGAACTGGGGGCGGAGACCAAATATATACTTCAAAGTCGGTCTCAGAATTTGGGAAAGTTACTTCACCCTTTGAATCTTAGGACTCTTGTGTGGAATTTATAAACCAAGGTTCATGTGGAGTTCCTAGCACCATGCCTACCACATGACGCTCCGGAAACAAATGCCCGCTGTTGCAGCTGTGAAGACACATAGAATAACCACTGGAATCTCACGTCTTTGTGCAATTATTGCCACTTAATTCTCTAGATAGGAAAAGCTCACTCGTCTGATTGTTCTATAACTAATTTTCTTTAGATTTTTGGATACAATGTTCACAACCATCTTGGAGGGTTCACGTTTCTCTGTTTCATACCATTCTACAAAGCTACCGCAATGAAGAGGGCAAGGTACAGTTTAATGAGATTGAATTGAGAGTCCACAGATCAACCCTTACACTTATGGTGAATTCGTTTTTGACAAGGGCACCAAGACAACTCAGCAGTGGAAAGAATACTCTTTTCCACAGGCGGTGCTGGGACCATCGGATATCCACATGCAAAAGAATGAAGTGGGATCCCTACCTCACATCATATACAAAAATTAACTCAAAATGGATCATGGGTACAAATGTAACAACTAAAACCATAAAACTGTCTGAAGAAAAATAGGAGTACATCTCTGCAAGCTTGGGTTAGGCAATGGTTTGTTAAATATGATACCAAAGCAAGTGAAAAAGAAAACAAAAAAAAAATTGGACTTCATCCAATTAAAGACTGCCGTGCAGCAAACAAGACTATCAAGAAAGTGAAAAGGCAATCCTCAGAATGGGACATGATCATATATATATATATATATATATATATATATATATATATATATATATATATATATGACTTTTATCCAGAATATATAAAGAACTCTTACAATTCAACAATAAGAAGACAATCTGATTGAAAAATAAGCAAAGGAGTTAATTACACACTGTCCAAAAAATATACATACAAGCAACCAGTAAGCACATGAAAAGGTACTCAACATCGAGTCATTAGGAAAAATGCACATCAAACTCACATCTGCCAGGGTGGCTAGAATAAAAGACAGAATGTTTCACGTTTCCTGCTTTCTTTCTTGTTTTTTTTTTTCTTTAACTTTTTTTAATGTTTATTTTTGAGAGAGAGAGAGCATAAACGGGTGAGGAGCAGAGAGAGAGAGGGAGACACAGAATTGGAAGCAGGCCCCAGGCTCCGAGCTGTCAGCACAGAGCCCGATGTGGGGCTCCAACTCACCAACCATGAGATCATGACCCAAGCCGAAGTTGGACACTTAACCGACTGAGCCACCCAGGCGCCCCATCACGTTTCCTGCTCTCTAAAATTCCCTGGTGAAGGAGGGACCCTGCCTACCTGCCTTCTTTGCTTTCTCTTTTGGGAACATGTGCTCAGGCATGTGGGTGCATCTTCTTGCCCCTATGCTATTTATTCTTTGTTATTTAGTGCTATTTATTGGTTTTCTTTTTTTTTTTTTTTTTTTTTTTTTTGTCATCTTTACCTGGGCTTTCTCGCTGTCATGTTCTGAATACTGCTAAGGACCCTGTAGCTGAGTGGAGTTTCTCTGTTTCAGTTCGTGACTTCTGACTGTAGGACCCTAACATGAGCCTTGTTAGAAATGTGCCGAAAATGAGCTAACTCCAGCCCGAAGAATGAGGATCAAAAGGGCATCTCCTCTGACTGAAAAAAAAAAAAAAAAATGCACAAACATCAGAAGACGGATCTTAGAGATCCTGAATTGGTGGCTCAAATGAGTAAGGTATTCCTACTCATTTTTGGATTAATCTTATTCCTAAGTGAATCCTGGGTATATCATTTACCTTTTGCTTAAACAGTATTGGTTAATGGCCATAGCTTTGAAGTTCTAAAATTGCTTATAAAATTTCTATTTACTCCTTTTTTTTTTTTTCAGTATGCCACTTCTGGCCCCTTCCAACGTGTTTCCAGCTGGATCTCTTGCTGTTCTCCATTAATTGTCAGCAGATTTGGGCTTTTTTCCCCCCCAAAGGGTAGTATAATTTTTTTTCATGTCTTTACTTACTTACTTACTTTTTTTTTTTTTTTAATTACCAAGTACTAGATGGGGTGCCTAGGTGGCTCAGTCGGTTAAGTGTCCAACTCTTGATTTCAGCTCAGGTCATGATGTCATGGTTTCATGGGTTCAAGCCCTGCGTCAAACTCTGTGCCGACACAGCAGAGCCTGCTTGGGATTCTCTCTTCTCCTCTCTCTCTGTCCCTCCCCTGCTCACACTGTCTGTCTCAAAAATAAATAGACTTAAAAAATTAAAAAAAAAATTTAATTACCAAGCACTGGAAAAATCATCTGGACGTAGGAGTAAAGTATCAGTATGTTAAGCATGAGTCTGAATTTTCATTTCTGAAATTTTCAAAACAGTCAGTCAACATGGACCATTTACATAATGGAAAGTTATGAAAACAACGTTATAGCCATGGCTCCCAGCGCCTCCTTTAACTTTGATCCCTGAGCTGTGTCACTATTCAGGGTTGGCTCCCGTGTGATGCTTCTACAATTTTTGGGTCTGCATTTACAGATCACCGGAGTGCTTTCAGAAGGGAGGCAGAGCTTAGCAGACGGGGAGGGGGGGGGGAGGGGGCAGGTGACACAGCGGGACCCCCGGGGGACCAGAAGCCAGCCAGCACTGAAGTGACCCTCCTCGGCAGCGTGCTGCCTGTCACTCCAACACTGACACACGCACGGAGTTAATGTGGACCAACCAGGGAGATGCGGGTTAGATCTGCACCCGCTGCTATGTTGGAAAGGCAAATGAGAAAAACGTACGGAAAGCGCATCTGGCACAATTCAATGCCCTCGTGAAGGTCGTGTTGAGCCTCTGCCCAGATGCATGTTGCAGCCGTCTTGAAAGATGCTCTCAGACTGGAGGTGGGCTTTCTCCAGCCGCCCTCAGTGCCGAGCTGAGCCGAGCTGAGCCGAGCTGATGGCTGGTTTCCATTCCCACTGTCCCCCCCCCCCCCCATGCCAGGAATTCCTCTGTGGACTCTCTGTCCGTTTCCACCCTTCTGAGCTCCCCTCTGCAGCCAAGGGGCTGGAAGTCTGCAGACAGAGTGTCCTGGAAATGCTTCCAGCTTCCTGACGAGCCGCTGGTGGGAGACTGGAAGGGAAGGGAGGGAAAAGTTCCTTTGTCGTCCTCCTGGGCCCTACATCCAAAGTGACCAGTGTCCTTATAGGAAGAGGGACATTTGGACACAGACACTCGTGGAGAAATGCCGCGTGGCCACGATGGAGCCAGCCGCTGGAGGAATGCCAGGGATTGACTGTTCCAGGGCCCTGGGAAATAGCAGCTTGCAGTGCACTGGCCACCACGTGTCGTGGGGACACCCCTCCCCAGAGGTGAATACTGCAGTTCAAACAGCTAAGCAGTCGCCAAGAGCCCCGAGAGAGAGAGAGAGAGAGAGAGGCTTCCCCCCACAGTAGACAGAAGTCACTTATTTTCTCAGAAACCCTGGCGTAGCTAAGAGACTAGCATACGCTTCTTATCATCCAGTTAGTCAACGAATGACGGAACATGTATTAGGTGACATCTTGCCAGATGTGTGGGCCGCACAGACAAATTGCTTCCGGTTCCGCTTTTGAGATGCTGGCGGGTTAACGTAGCTGGTACTTGTAGGTACTTTGCTAGTTCCTAAGACCAAACCAAGTAGGTAGGGATTGATGCTCTTCACCAAATATTGCCAGCTGTCTGCCTTGAGCACGTGTAGGACGACACTTCCCGAGGCCCCCGGACGGAAGCCCACATGACTGCCCCTGGCCCCTGGGCTGCTGGCAGAGCAGTGTGTCTGCCTTGAAGACAGAGCAGGCCAGCGTGAGGTCCTCCACAGCCCCTTTCCCTCTGCTTGACAATGGCCCCAGTTGAGGCAGTACCGTCTCATCAGCCTGGGTGACTGAGTGACTGTCACGGCCCATGGCGGACACACAGCATGAGCAAGAAAAGAAGTCTCCTCTCTGAAGGGGCTCTTGTCACCGTAGTGTCACCAGCATACGTTGACTGGCCCAACAAGAAAGACCCAGTATCTATCTGCTTTTCAGCTGCTAATGGTTCCCTAAAGGAAAATGTACATGTAAATAAAGAGAGTTCATACATATGCAGTTACTAACTGGCACAGAAGTCCGGTGACAAGAATGGCATAGCGTTGCAGGAAGGGAGGGAAGTTTTCCTTTCCTAAGAAGGAGTTTCCCATCTTAGGAAACTTCTAGAGGAAAGTCCCGCTCAGTGGAACCGAGGAGGCAGATACACAAAGCGGCACCCAGGATGCTGGCTGATGGGCACCAGAAGAGAAAGTGGGCAGGGTCCCGTAGTGTCTGAGACTGGCCGAGGGCTGGGAAGTCTCCTGGGGACTGGCATTTGGACGGGGTCTCAATGAGCAAGCCGAGCTCAAGTCAGTAGGTAAGATGTCCTCTCATCTTATAGGAAGCAACATATCCAGCATTAATATACATGGATCTGTATCTATATCTACATATACCCCTCCTCCATCTATCCATCCATCCTTCCTTCCAACCATCCATCATCCATCCATCCCTCTATCAAACTATCCATCCATCCATTCATCCATTTATCCTTCTTTCCTTTCCCTTTCCCTTCCTTCCTTCCTCCCTTCCTTCCTTCTTTTCTTCCTTCCTTCCTTCTATTCAACTATCCATCATCCATCCACCCACCCATCCATGCACGAACATGTCCTCCTGCTCCAGTGGTGTCTTCCTTGTTTGCCAAAGAAATAAAGCCTTGATATTGTACTTTGTTGACATACCAGATAAAAACTGCCTTCTACTCAGCAATGCAAATAAAACCCCTTAGTTGCATCAAGACTGACAGATGGTGTGGCCCTTGGCTGAGCTGGAGAGCGCAGGAGGGAAGCAGGAGGGCCAGGAGGAGGGGGTGCTCAGGTGCAGCCCCCGGGGGCCATATGTGGGGTGTGTGCCAGGAGGCTCAGATGCCGGGAGCAGCAAAGCTGGGAAGGAGAAGAGGGCTCCAGAAGGCATCCAGGGAGCCTGTGTGGACGGGGTGAGTAAGAGCTCTGGACATGCTTATTTTACGAACAAGGAGGTGGACACCCAAGAGAGGATGAGACATCAGACAAAGTGACAGAAAAGAGAATGCCAGGAGCACAAAGCTTTGAGACTGTGTCCTTTGGAAGCAGACTTTATGATACCATCTGATGGGTCTGATGACAGAGAGAGTGGAGACATTTTAAGACCAAAAAAAAAAAAAAAAAAAAAAAAACAAACCTCACCATCAGGCAATTTTTTTTTAATTCTACTTCATGTTTCCCCTTCCAAATTGAGATATAATTGACATGCATCACCGTGTGAGTTTCATTAACATATCCTGTGGAGTGGTCACCAAGGGCAATTAACATCCATCACCTCATAGATACAGTGAAAGAAAAAGCATGAAAAGCAAAAACCATCCTTCCCCTTGCGATGAGAACACTTAGGATCTACTGTCCTATACCAGCCGTCCTGTACATCCCTCGGCCGTGCTGGCTGGACGCGTCACGTGGCACATCCCACCCCTGGTTCCTGTTTCTCTTATGACCGCAGATTTTACCCTTTGACCACCTGCCTCCGATGTCTCCTCCACCCCATCCCTGCCTCTGGGAACCACAATTCTGATCTCTTTTTCTATGTGTTTGTTTGTTTTTGGTTTTTGGAGGCAGGGGAGTTGGGGGGGGGGGTGGTGTTTTTTCGTTTGTTTGTTTTGGGTTTTTTTTGTTCCGCATAGGAGAGATCACACAGTATTTGTCCTCCTCTGTCTGACTTATTTCACTTCGCACAATGCCCTCAAGGTCCACCCGTGTTGTCGCAAGGACCAGAATTTCATTTTTTAATGGCTGAATAATATTCGCTGAGACAGACAGACAGACAGATAGGTTTTTATCCATTTATCCATTAATGGACAAGTTTGTTTCCACATCTTGGCTTTTGGAAGTAATGCTGCTGTGAATGTGGAGGTGTAGATATCGCTTCAAAATCGTATTTTCATTTCTTTTAGATGTACACCCCGAGATGGGACAGCCGGGTCATAGGGTAGTTGAGAAGCCCCCCGGAGTGTCTCCAGAGCGGCTGCAGCGGCCTGCGTTCCCACCAGCAGCGCACGAGGGCTCCGTTCCCACATCCTCCCCAGGAAGTTTTATATCTTGTCCTTCTGGTGATGGCCGTCCCGACAGGCACGAGGGGAGAGCTCACTGTGGTTTTCGTCTGTGTTTCCCACGTGGCTAGTGACGTTGAGCATCTTCTCACGTTCCCATCGGCCATTCACGTATCTTCCTTGGAAAAACGGCTCCTCAGATCCTTTGCCCCTTTTTTAAAAAATGTAAGTCACACCCCAGAAGTTACTTTCGTGGCCCGATCATGGATCCAAATCCACATTCTGGAAAACACCACTGGGGTATATCCCCGGACCACCAGGGAGGCCTGCCCCACCCCCTTCCGCCTGAAGGTCTCCTGTGAGCACTGTCCTCCCGTGCAGGCAAATCCGCAGAAATGGGCAGGTGGTCTGGCTGGGTCTGTTGCGCCCGGGGAGCAGGGGGAGGGCGACGCGGAAAGGAAAGGGTGCGTATGTCTGGACTGACCCCCGGGTCCGGGGACCCTTTGGTGCTGTTGTTCCAGCTGAGATCACCAGGCTGTACCATTTGACGGTCATCGGTGTGCCCCAGGTGGCCTCGGCCCCCTCCCTGAGGTACCGGGAGAGCCTGTCCTGGCTCCAAACCCTGCAGAGCAGGGACCAGGGACCCGCCCACCTGCCAGAGCCTGACTCCCTTCTCCTGCAGCCCTTTGCCCAAACCTCCTCATATAAAAGAACAAAAATCAGAACACAAACCAAAGCACAAACAGGAGGCTGGGTGCTCCCTAACCCCGGGCAAGGTCCCTCTCCCCACCGAGGCGGAACCGCTCCGCTGCAGACCGAGATCCAGCTGCCTTCGCGTTTTTTCTTTTGTTTCCGTTTTTGTTTTAAGCTTGACGTCGATCCACAAGAACGTTTTGGGCAAATCGAAAAGCAGCGTGGAACTTAGATGCCGGCTGGGTGGCCGACGCGCTGCACACACAAGGCTCCGTGGAAATGACGGCACGCAGCTTGGGAACCACCGCGGACCCTCCTCCGTCCGGCACCGAACTGCTTACCAGGCGGGAGAGGATCGTCATTAAGGGTCAGAAATGATGCCTGGAGATTTTCAGTGGACGTATCTCGCATTCTGCGGAGGCAAGTGTGTTCTTTTTTTTTTTTTTTTTTTTTTTTTATTTTTGAAATTCATTCATTTCTGAGAGAGAGACAGAGCATGAGACAGGCAGGGGCAGAGAGAGAGGGAGACACAAAATCCAAAGCAGGCTCCAGGCTCTGAGCTGTCAGCACAGAGCCCGACGCGGGGCTGGAACCCACAAATCATGAGATCATGGCCTGAGCTGAAGTCGGTTGTTCGACCGACTGAGCCCCCCAGGCACCTCGTGTGAAGGTAAGCGTGTTCTAATAGGTTTACACGGGAATGCACTCATGGGGCACCCGGGGCCGTGTCTCGGGAAAATCCCTAGGATCTGCCTCTCTCTCTCTGTGTCTGTCTCCCTCTCTGTCTCTTTTCCCTCTCTTTCTTCTGCGCTTGCGTTCTTTCAGGAAGGAGCGTTTGGTCCAACTAAGGGGAACTAGGAGGAGCCTCTTGGAGGAAAGGGCATTTAGGTTGGGGTCGGAAGAATCACTTCCAGTGGGGGAAGCGTTTCGGGCTTTGAGGAAAACCTGGAAGGGCGGGAGGATTTAGGGCAGCTCCTTTGGGAAGTCGAAGGGTCCCGGGTCACGGCAGTGTGCACGGGTGGTGGGAAGGTGGGCAACACAGGACACAGGAGGGCTGCGGCCCGAGCCCAGAGGAAGCCTCCATCTGCGGGCAGTGAGGAGCAGTTAGGAGATTATCCAAAGGTAGCAGGCCGACCCCTGTGTTACAAAACACGCATGTTGGTGGCACCATAGAGCAGGGACGGCTGGAGGCAGGATGGGGGTGGCTTACCAAACTCTATGGGCCAGAGTTAGGGGACTGGAGTGCCCCGAGCCCCCTGCTCTCCAGAAGCTACCCACGGACAGGCCCTCATCCATGTGACAGCCCGGCAGGTGAACCAGGAGGGGGCAGAGCCCCAGACACGGTCCATCCGGACCCCAACAAAACGGTCCCAACGGCCAGCATCTCTGGGGGTAACTGTCACACGGTGTTTCCATTTCCCGTCTCGGAGTACAAAGACAACCGACGAGAGGATGTGGGTGGAGGAGATCGAGTCTTCACTGCAAATTTCTGTGATTGGAAGTCCTTTCGATGGTCTTGGTGGCATAGCGTTTACCAGGGAATAATCAAGCCTTGAGATTTCGTCTAGTCACGCATAGTGAGTCATGTATGCTGCGGGCCCGTCACAGAATTGCAGGCTTTGCTTTCAATGCGCGGCTTGTAGACCCTAACGTTCCCTGCAAATCAGTCACCAAGATGGAACCTTGCGTGTCCCTTCCCCCGGGGTGGGGGAGGAGTGTGTCTCCAGAGATGCCCAGGGTCCCTGCCCCCAGCTGCCCTCTGTAGCCACCCCAACATCATGCCAGGGCAGGCCCCATGACCCACTCAAGAGGTGGGTCTAGACCTAGAAGGCCCGGCAAAGTCCATATTTGTGTTTTCAGGAGTCCTTGGCGACCGTGTGAGACAGGAGACAGGAAATCACGGCCTTCGGACAAATCCGGCCCCTGACGTGTGTTTCTGTAAATAAAGTTTTATTGTAACAGCCATGCCTAATGGCCCACGTATTTGTTCTGTGGCTGCTTGTGGTTACAACAGTAGGGCCGAGTCCTTGTGACGGGGGCCGTGGGGCCCCAAAGGGTAAGATATCTGCTTTCTGGCCCTTTCCAGAAAA
Organism: Herpailurus yagouaroundi; assembly: GCF_014898765.1. Lineage (NCBI taxonomy): Eukaryota > Metazoa > Chordata > Mammalia > Carnivora > Felidae > Herpailurus > Herpailurus yagouaroundi. The sequence continues at coordinate 19,131,544 of NW_024412430.1, read as the reverse complement.
GCCTGCCAAACGCTAACGTAAGAAGCCCATCTACCACGTGGAGAGGCCCAGCGGTTCCGTGTACAGGTCACAGCACCAGGGGACTGGTCTCCAGGAAGACAGAACACCCCACGGAGCAGGAGCGAGAGAACAGCAGCTCCAACCACTGTGTTGGGCAATTGATTACACGGCCACCTATAACCGGAACCCCTCCTCCCGCCCCCGCCCCCGCCCCCCAGGACGGCCAGGCTGTGGCCGTGAAACGGGATGACAAGATCAGACACAAGGCGTGGCTGGACACTCATTCCCGGCACCGTCCACGCGTGGACGCGGAGTGGCCGCGGAGCTTTTCTGGAGAAATAGAGCAACTCATGGTGAAACCAGCTCTAAACCACACACTTCTGTTTCCTTCACCTTGTACGTCATCCCCACCGTCGGCAACAGTTTGACCACACTTTGGTCTGTGGGCTCCTGCCTTTTAAATGCATCTTATCGTTACGAATGCGGTACGGGTACCCGAAGGGTCGCCCAGGACGGAAACTCCTCCCCTGACACACAGAAGCCACGTGGGCTCCTTGCACCCAGTTCTAGAATGTCTTCTTAAAGAGACAAGCCGGTCGCTGAACCTGTCTTTAAAGAGACGAGAAGCGCCATGAATCCAGCCTCGGTTTTCTCGGTTGGCTCATAAATCCATCAGTTACACCTGTTCCCGGCTAAGTGACAATCAGAACACACTCTACTTGTGGCATTTCCTCGACAGCATCTTGACAGAGGCTCAGTGCCCTCTCCCTCCTGCTGGAGAAGCCGCTGCTTACAAAAGGCAAATGGCAGGTCGTGGTGGGTGACTCAGGGGATGCCTGTAGTCAGCACGACTGCCCACCAGGACAGTTGGCCCCCTCCCCAGAGGGCGGGTCAGGCAGGAGGCCCCAAGGACGCGTGCACCTCGAGGCCAGAACCACATGAACCATGTTGTGTGACAAAGAAAAATCTGCAGACATGACTGAGGTTATAGGCATTTTTTTAATGTTTATTTGTTTTTGAGAGACAGAGACAGAGACAGAGACAGAGCACAAGCAGGGGAGGGGCGAGTGAGAGGGAGACACAGAATCAGAAGCAGGCTCCAGGCTCTGAGCCGTCAGCACAGAGCCCAATGCGGAGCTCAAACCCGTGACCCGTGAGATCATGACCTGAGCCGAAGTCGGACACTGAACCCACTGAGCCACCCAGGTGCCCCTAAGGTTACAGACTTCAGTAGAGATTATCCCGGACTTCTGGGAGGGCCCAATTCCATCACACCCCCCCGATGCCCAGAAAGCTCTTTCTGTCTGGAGGCGCAAACGTGGGACAGAAGGTGGCTTCAGAAATTGCCAAGTGTGACAGCGACTGGGTTTGGAGAGGCCGGGGTAGCATGAGGAAGTGGGGGGGACCCCAGCCGCCAGGACAGGCCTGTGAACAAGGCACTCCCAGGCCAGAGGGGGGCTCCTGGGACACTGTCCCCTGAGCAAGGCTTGACCAGCGTCCCTGTGGGGCAGCGCAGTCTCCGGGCCCCTTGGTCCCCACTGAAGAAAGTTCTGCTTCTCGTCACGCTGTCGTCTCCTCCTACGGAGATGCAGGGCATCACCAGGAGTCCACAAGCACCCATGCTTCTGGTTTTCGGGAATGAGTGAGTTCTTTCAGAGAAAAGGAAAGTGCCCCCTTTCACTGCACACCCACCCACCAAGCAATGCCTGTCTGCATTCCCCTGCTCACCAAGGTGTGCCTTATGCTAGAAGTTTCCATCCTATACCATTGTAAACTATCAGTGTTTGGTCAGCATGGTGGCGGCCACACCGTCCCTGGAAGGCACTGCGGTCCCCCCACCATCACTGGAAGCCATCGCGGTGCCCCCACCATCACTGGAAGCCATCGCGGTGCCCCCACCATCACTGGAAGCCATCGCGATGCCCCGACCGTCACTGGAAGCCATCGTGGTGCCCCCACCATCACTGGAAGCTATCGTGGTGCCCCCACCGTCACTGGAAGCCATCACAGTCCCCACACCATTACTGGAAGCCATCACAGTCCCTTTTCTGGAGCCCAGGGGTGTTGCTGCCCAGGCAACCAAGAGGCCTTCCGACTGACTCAACCACACAGATGCTGCAGCTCCCACCATTCTCTTGGGCCTGTGTCCCGTCCTCTCCCGCTGCCTGGCCACCTGCCCACCACGGCTGTCCCTTGCCGCCTCCCAGCTCACAGGGTGCCCCCTTCACCCTTCCCATGCAGCCTTCTGGGCCCAGCGGACGGAAGATGGCCAGGGGGCGGCTGTGTAAGCGTTGACCCACCACAGGTGAACCCTCTGTCCCCCCACCTGCCTGGACAAGGAGGCGCCCTGGGAACTGTCGCCCTGTCGCACGTCTGTAAACATTGGATCAGGCCTCGAGTGGGCCTGCGCTGAGCTCCCTTGGGGGAAACTGAGGCAGGAGGGCAGGAGAGGGCTGGAGGGAGCTGGGTACACAGGACAGTTAACGCTGGATTTTACTCTTGTAGAACTTCTATTATTTCACCTACTAGTATATGCTGGAGGTGAAAGAATCAGTTCCTGCAAGAAAGAACAATTAACCACCTAAAATCATAGTACCTCAAAATGCATGTAGACCTTGTCTCACACCCAGGGCTCAGCTCTGCCCTAACGCTGTTTGTCTCACAATATCTTAGCCCTGCTCGCCCCTGCTTCCTGGCTGCAGGGGCTCCAGCCGAAGAGACCCCGGGAGGCAGGGGGGCTGGAGTGCGACCGCCCCAGTGACCCTGGCCCAGGGCTTCCCTCCTGAGCCGCAGGTGGCCACCGTGGGTGCTGTGGACGCCTGGGGTTCCCTCGGGGACTCATTTTGGGTTCTGGAGGACCATTCTGCCCTGCGGTGGCTGTCACAGAAAGTGCTTGGCTGACGCCTTGCAGTGCTGTGTTCCTACCAACAAGCCTTGGCTCTTTGCCTGCCCCTATCCCAGGCACTGACTAGGTGTGGCCACCCTGCCCTTCCTGCCTCGGGATCCTGGGGGAAGGGGTGCCCAGCAGGACCCAGGGCAGGACAGAAGCCTGGACACCAGCAGGGCCCCTGACCTCCCTGACAGTGGGTGATAGAGCGGTTGGAATGGGAGCTGGGAGAGGGGCACCTGGGTAGCTCAGTTGGTTAGGTATCCAACTTCCACTCAGGTCATGATCTTTCGTTGAGCCCCGAGCCAGGCTCTGTGCCGACAGCTCGGAGCCTGGAGCCTGCTTCTGATTCTGTGTCTCCCTCTCTCTCTCTGCTCCTCCCCCATTTGCTCTCTCTCTCAAAATTGAACAAATGTTAAAACAAATTTTTTTAAGGAAAAAAAAGAAAACTGGGTGAGAACAGAGTGAGGGTCTGTCCTGACCTGGAGGGCCACAGCCAGACAGGCCTTGAATGACCCTGGCTATGTGTGGGTGCCACCCCCTACATGGCCAGCAAGGCCCAGCATCAGGCCAGGCCAGGTCTGCGAGCAGCTCCCAGGCTCAAGGCTGGCCCATCACGGCCACCCAAGGACCTAGGGGGACAAAGTCTCCTCCTGGCATGAGGGAAGGGAGGAGGGACGTCAGACGAGGCTCAAGTTCTCCATCACAACATTCAACCGCACCACCAAAGCACGGAAAGAGCCAAAGACGATGTGTAATGAATGCTTGTGGCTGTGTCCCAATAAAACTTTATTCACAAAAAACAGCGGTGGGCCACGTTTGGCCCCCAGGCTGTAGTTTGCCAGTTCTTGGCTTAGGCAGTGCTTCTCAAACTCTGATGGCCTCGGGTCACCCAGGGAGCTTGCTAAAACGAAGATTCTGACCAAGCAAGTTTGAGCACAATGCTGTCCTTTTTTTTTTTTTTTTTTTTTTTAAGTGCACTTAAAAATTTCCTGACGGTAATGTTTTTTAAAAGTTAAAAGAAACAAGGGACATTCATATTAATAGGATATTTTATCTAAGTCAAAATACTCAAGATATTACTATTTCATCCAGGTGCACTAATCAGTCCCAGTGACTGGGGTGATGGATGGCGGAGGCCAGTGTGAGGCCTGAGACTCTGAATTTCTGATAAGCTCCCATGATGCTGCCGGTCCAGGGACGATGTTTTGTTGCCAGGGCCTGGAGAGCCCTCCCTCCTACCTGGGCATACGGGACAGTTGTGTAGCTTTGCACAATTTTCTGCAGAAGAGTCGGCAAATTGCACACCTACCCTAACACGATGTGAATGTTTAAGCTCAGAGCTTCGGGAGCATCCGGCCCCAAGTTCATCGATGCCATCACCGTGTGATCCCCATCAACTAACATTCTCGAATGCTCTCATCCGCTGGTTTTACACAAAGCCCAGGAAAGGGGCTGCATCATACAAAGGGTGGGGGGGGGGGGGGCGGGGGGGTAGAGAAGGGCAGAACACAAGGGTTGCGACCGTCTGTGTGGCAGGCCCTTCACGTGTAAAACGTGGTGTGCGTGAATGGCTCACACGATTACGGAGGCTGGGAGTCCTGCATTCTGTCTGCAAACTGCAGACCCGGGGAAGTCGGTGGGGTGGCTCTCCGAACCGGAGGGCTGATGGTGCACGTTCCCGTCCCAAGGCGGGAGTGGACGGTCCCAGCTCAGCAGGCAAGCAGAGAGAAGCAGGTCCTGAGATGAAGGTCCACGGAAGGATCGACGAAGAAGAACTCCAGGAAAGACCGTGGCGGGATGGAGAAGAATCGAGAACAGGGGACAATTTGGGGCCAGTCCCCAGCGTGGCGGTGGGGAGCTTTGAGCCCGACCCTCGGGGGACCCAGGCAGATTCGGCACCTCCACGAGCCTTGCCGGCCAAGGCCACGGGTGAGGGAGGGAGTGGAGACCCAGATCCCCGGCCCCTCCTGCGCTCCGTGCCTCCGGCAAAGCAGCTCTCGCAGCCTGAGTTGCCCACAGGAGGTGTTGGCCACGGGAACAGCACGGAGAGCCCAGAGCAGGAAGGAGAAACGGGAACGCAGCCCAAGGGCACCTGGCCAGGCCCTCCACACTCTAGAACCTCCCAAGACCTTCAGCGCGGCAGGACCCCCATCATCTGGGGACCCGCTGCCCAGGGCGAGCCGTGGAGGCTCCTCTGTGCTTATGATGCACGAGGCCCCTGCGCTCCTCTGAGCCTCACTCAGATCCGAGAGCTGGTGGCTCATTCACCCCCGTGAGTGTCGCTCCCTGGGGCACCAATGTCCACACCGGCGCTGTGCCCCTTCAGATGAACTCAGCTTCTTCCTGTCAAACGTCTCTTGATCTCCGCACAGAGCAATAAAACCTCTCCTCCTGGCAGACCACGCCACGGACAAGAGCAGTGTCCTTTTGTGATGTCACCCAGCTGGGCGACGGAGTGGCTGGGCTGCCTCTGCCCGACCCTCTTCCCAGCTGTCCCTGCAGGTAGCTGGCATCGGACCCGGGCCCAGACTCCCGCACCCCCCAACCTCCCCCAATCTGCCAGGCAGCCTGTCACCGCCCTCACTGTGTGCCTTCATTAGCGTTCAGCCCCTTGAGTCTGTCTCCTCCTTCCCTATTTGCTGCTGGACTGTGGGTCTCGGGTGGTCAGGGGGCAGGAGAGCGTTCGGGACAGGCACAGGCCTCCCACCCGCCTCCGGTGCCTACGATCCCTGGGAATTTAACAGCCAGGGGAGACGTTCCAAGTCCGGCGGGTGCCACACCGATTCGGGGCAGGAAGCCCGCCGCTGCTGCTGGGGTCGCGGGGCCAGATGGGGACACGTGCTGGAGGCGCCCTCACTGCTCCGCTCTGCTGGTCTGCTCCCCTCACCCCCGAATCCCTTCTCCCACAGGGTTCCTGCAGTTCAGCCCTGCCCAAGCTCCCCAGCAGCCCCGGGAGCCATGCCTCGTTTCTCCAGAACCTCCTGCCCTCCCGCCTTCCTGCTGCGCGAGCAGAAACAACCGGGCGCTTTTGATCTTTGCCCTTCTTGTTTGCCCATCGTGCTGTGCTGCTGGGCCCCACGTCTCTCCCTACCAGGGGCCTCCCTGGCCACTTCCTGGAGCTCAGGCTCCCCCCACAGCCCCCTCCCCCACCCCGCGGTCCCGGCCTCTGCTTCTAGAGCCTGTCACGGGAGGTCAGGATTTTCCCTCGTGGCTGGATGAGCTCCAAGTCCTTCCTTTGGCCACAGAGACCCGGCAGTGCGATCATACCCTGAGTGACCCTAAAAAAGGAGGAGGACGCTCAACCATCGGGCCACGCCCCGCAGCGGGCACCAGACTTGCCGCCAGTCCTCCGCCCGTGGCCAAGCCCTCCGTCACAGACCCGTCGGACCAAGGCCTGTCCTGCAGCCCGCGCAGGAAGGGAGCCCACTCGCCTCCCATGGTGCACGGTGACCACGGAAGAGGGTACACGACACGACGTGCCAGGGCCGAGAAGGGAGGGCAGGACCCACGCTCTAAAACCACAGCCCTGTTGTAGGAGCCGGGTGGTATATTTAGCAAAGCAGGATGTTTGTGGGCAAATCAACATTTTGCTGTAAATAAAATTTTGAGCTGAGGATTGCAGAAACTTCTTTAGCCTGTATGTTGCCGAGAAAGCTCTTTTCCTAAAATGAACTCACTGTGACCCCTCCTGCGGAGAGCTCCCGTGCCTTTGTGATGAGGGGTGTTGTCCGGGGCTGGAGCCGGAGCCCGAGGAGTTTGGAGAAGCTTCTCCCTGGGTGGGCCAGCAAGCCTGTTCCTCCTCACATCTGTGCGCTGTGCCCCCCACTGGCCAACCGGACCCTGGCATCCAGGTCTTGTCGTGACCGGCTTCCACCGCATATAGTTCCGCGGTTGGGGCTCAGGATTCTTTACGTCAAGAGCTCCAGTGGACGGCTGGCCCCACACTGGGACTGACCGGTGGGTGACTCTGCGTGTATCTCAAGCCGTGTCGCACACACAACACACACACACGGCACGTAGGAGGCACTACTCCATCTCCAAACCTGCCTCTCCCCCACTTTTGCCAAAGTGTATTTGACTCATTCCACCTGTGCCTGGTGGAGGAGAACCGTGTTGGGGAGACGCCACGGCTCTTCCCAAATTCCCGACCTGTGGGTTTGGGGGCAAAACTAAATGGTTGTTTTAAGCCGCTGACCCCGGGGCCGTTTCGTGCTGCAACAGATGACCAAAATACTGAGGACGTGAGTCTCAGGGACACTTCCCTGGGAGTCCTGATGGGAAATTCTAGGAAGGCTTCCTGGAAGACCTAGTGTCTCAGGGGGTGAGACGGGGGTGGGTGGGATGTTGCGAAAGAGAAAACAGTGTGAGCGGAGGAGGGCCCGCGGGGAGAGGGAGTCGCATTTTCCTGCGGATGCACAGACCCTGGGAGGACAGAGGGCAGATGGTGAAGACGTTGGTGGACGTGAGCTTCTGCCCGAGACGCTCCGGAATGTGGCTGGGCTGAGACTGCATTGCGGACGAGAAGGAGCACCCAGCCATCACCCAGGGCCTCTAGGAGGATAGCAGAAGCGCCCTCGATGGCCCCAGGGTGGTCCCACCAGCTCTGCCGTCTCTGACTCACGGAGACCACAGGTGTCCACACCAGCAGCCGGAGACGCGTTCATGTGCCGGTCTCTTCCGAGCGCTCCTTAGCCGAGCTCTGTGAGACGGTGGCTGGGGCACACAGACCCCACTCCGGTGCAGAAGACTGGGCATCTAAAGGCACAGGAGCCGCCCCGTGTCCCGTCTGGGGCACGAGTCCCGGAGGACGTCTGCAGGCCAAGAGGAGAGCTCACTGGAATGGAAGCTCCCGTGTCTGAGCCCAGAGACCCAGACCCTGCGGCAGGAGCAGCGCTGCCGTGGGGCAGGGGCGGGGGGATGAAGGTCTAGATGGCCAACCTGGCCACACCCATGACATGCTGGGTTTACACCCGGTAAAAGCCACACTTCTGGGCAAAGGCGGGGTGACGCTTCGGGAACTTCAGTGCCTCGGGGTCTACCTAAAATGGAGCTTCCGCATCGGGGGGCCCCAGATGGGTCCACGTCCCCAACAAGCTCCCAGGTGCATCAGTGCTGCCGCTGGCCCAGGAGCCATACCTGGAGCAGCCAGGATTTAGAGGACGTCTCCAAGAAGATGGGCCAGCATTTACCCAAATGCAGAAGGCTTTTCCCCAACATAAAAGGGGGAAAAAAACCAAATACGATTATATTCATTGTTCCAGGAAACAGCAATGAAATAGGAACAAATAACATGCTTTACTGCCGTCATGGTAGGATCAGCGCTGTGGGCCAGTGCTCTATAGCTCATGACAGTCACAAACTTAGCGGTATCAGATGACACCTGCTTACTAACCCGCGGCCCTCCAGGCCACAAGTCCCAGCGGGCTGGCCAGCTGCACCGCTTAACGCCTCACAGGGTGAAGTCAAGGCTCTTGTCGGCTCAAGGCTGTCGTCGGGAGGCACGGGGAAGAATCATTTCCAGGCTCCCTGCTGCCTTGCAGCTGTGGACAGGGATCCCCACTTTCTCGCTGGCTGTCAGAGGTTGGGGGGGGGGCACTGCTCTCAGCAACCAGAAGCCACTCTCAGGTCCTCGTCCCACAGCCAGAAACAGACACTTCCCTCACATCACATCTCTAATGTCCCCTTCCGTGACCAGCCAGCGAAAACACTCTGCTCTTAAAAGATCGCCATGAGTTTAGGCCCACCCACATAATCTCCCTATTTTCAGATGCAAATCCCTTTGCTGTGCAAAGTGACATAGCCCTGGGAGTAACACCAGGGGAGCCAGGTCATGGGACCCTCTTAGATTTCTGCACCATGAGCCAGAGATGCTGCCTTAGGGAAAAACAAGCAAGTTGCAAAGATTTTCTTCTAGGACTTTCATGTCTATAAATTCGTGTACAGAGCAAGGGAAGGGTTGTGTCCCCCCCCCCCCATACGGATTGTTTAAAAAATATTCATTTCCCTATTGAATTGAATGGGTATCTTTGTTAAAAATCAACTGACCACCTGGTGTGGTTCTCTGTTACGTCCATCTGATTCCTATGTCCACACTACTTGATTCCTGTAGCTTTGTAGGAAGTCTGGAACTCAAGGGGTATCTGTCCTCCAGCTTTTAAAAAATTGTTTGGACCATTCTAGGTCCTTTGTACAGCCGACCTTCGAACAATGCAGAGGTTAGGGGTGACAGCCCCCTGTACAGAAATCCACAAAGAACTTTTGACTCCCCCAAAACTTAACTGCTAATAACCAACTGTGGGCAAGAAGTCTTACCATAACACAGTTGATTAACACAATATTTTGTATGTCATACGTATTATATACTGTGTTCTTACCATAAAGTAAGCTTGAGAAAAGAAAATGCTATTAAGGGGGCACCTGGGTGGCTCAGTCGGTTGAGCGTCTGACTTTGGCTCAGGTTATGATCTCATAGTTTGTGAGTTCGAGCCCCGCGTCGGGCTCTGTGCTGACAGCTCAGAGCCTGGAGCCTGCTTCGGAGTCTGTGTCTCCCCCTCTCTCTGCCCCTCCCCTGCTCATGCTCTGTCTCTCTGTCTCTCAATAATAAATAAACGTTAAAAATTTTAAAAAAAGAAAAGAAAATGCTATTAAGGAAAACATAAGGAAGAGAAAATACATTTACAGGACTAGACTATATTGGAAAAAAAAAAAAATCTGCATCTCAGTGGGCCCATGCAGTTCCAACCTACGTTGTTCAAGGGTCAATTATACTGTCAAGTGCATTTTAGAATTAGCTTCTCAATTTCTACACAAAACCCTGCTGGAACTTTTAGTGGGATTGCACTGAATCTATAGATCGATTTGAGGAGAACATGCGCCTTTGGGCAATGGGGTCTCTCAATCCAGGAACTTGGCACATCTCTCCATGTATTCCGGTCTTTTAAAATGTCTCTCTCAACAGTGCTCTGTCGTTTTCTGTGACCAGGAGTTGCACATCTTCTGTTCAATGTGTTTTTAACTATTTCATTTGCTGTTACAAATGGAAATTTTTTTTAAATGTCATTATTCAATTGTTTGCTGCTAGCATATGCATGTGCAGTTGAATTTTGTACATTAGCCTTGTCTCCTGCAACTTACACCAGTGGCTTTCTACTGGTAGATGCTTTGAGCTCTTCGGTGTAATCATGCTTAAATCATGTTTAAATTGAGAGTTTTACTTCTCCCCTACCAACTATGTCTTTTACATCCTTTTTTTTTTGTTTTACAGCCATAGTTCTTAGGGAGATGACTACAGTGATAAGAGAGAGCATGCTTCCTTATCTGATTCCTGATCTTAGAGAGAAAGTACTCACTATTTCAACAGTAGGTATAGTATTAACTCTAGGTTTTTCACAGATGCCCTTTATCAGATGAAAGAAGTCCCTTTCTTTTTTTATTTTGCTTAATTTTCTAGAAAAAGAAAAAAAAAACAATTGCACAATCACAGTAAGAGATGTTAACCTTCCTCTCTCAGCAGTGTGTCGATCAGTTCGAAAAAGTGTCCGTAGGCACGTAGAACTGGACACCGCCATTTACTTCAACCTAATTGCTATTTCTACATCATCACGTATTCTTTTCAGGTACACGTAAAAACCTACATACACACGGCACAAGTCTCAAAAAATTCAGAAGGTCTGTTAAGTACATGACGCAGATTCTCTGATCTCACCCGAATTAAATTAGGAATCACTAGCTAAATGGTATCCAGGAAAACCTCCAATATTTGGAAACTAAAGGATACACTTCTAAATAACACACGTTTTAAAAAAGGAAGTTGCAAATAACTTAGAAAATATCTCAAGCCCAAGTGGTAGTGAAAATCCATCATATCAAAATGGGGTGCCGCGAAGGCCGTGACGAAAGGGGCTTCTACAGGTTTCAGTGCCTGCGTTAGAAAAGAGGGAGAGTCTGATATCAATGATTGAAGCGTCCACCTCAAGAGCCTAAAAAAGAAAGTAAACAGAGTAAACACAAAATAAGTGGAAGGAAAGAAATAATAAAGAGCAGAAATCAACAAAACAGAAAACAGACATTAGCAAGACGTTCCAAAGCGAGATCCTAGTGTTTTCCAAGCAACAAAGTAGGTAAGCTCATACTCAGACTAATCAAGAAAATATTATAACAGAACATAAACCACTGATATCAAGCATAAAAGACTGGTTATCACTTGGATAACCAGGATAGGATAGATATTAAAAGGATAAGAAGCCAAATTTGTGAATGACTTTATCCCAATCAGCTTGCTCACTTCATGAACTGGGCAATCTCCATGAAAAATGTAACTTACCAAAGTTTGGACAAGCTCAAAGAGAAAATGGGAAGAGTCCTGCCTGTTGTCATAAACCCTCCCACCAAGGAAACCCCAGGCCCCCTCAGGTTCATAGATGAACCCCATCAAATGTTCAAAGAAGTGATAACACCAAACGTATGCAACAGAGAAACAGAGAAAGAGGCAACACATCCCACTGTGTTTCCGACGCAAGCGTAATATCAACACCAAAACATAACAAAACATTACCAAAAATGAAGGATTGCTTTTAAAGCACTAAAGTCAACACGGTAGTGCTCCGGAGAGTCTCAGAGTTGCCCAGCCCCATTGCAACACCAATGACTAACTTGAGCCAATGAGAACGAACTTCAACTCCCGACGTCATGATATTAAACTTCGTTCCACAATGTCTTTTGAGAGTTGGCCATGTTTGGTAACAAAGAGTCTTTTTGTTTTTATGTTTTAAAAATATTTTAATGTGTTTTTTTCTTTATTTTTGAGAGAGAGAGTGAGAGAGAGCTGAGGAGGGGCAGAGAGAGAGGGGAACAGAGAATCCTAGCAGGCTCTGCACTGACAGCACAGACCCCGGGTGTGGGACTCGATCCCAGGACCCGTGAGATCATGACCTGAGCTGAAATCAAGAGTTGGACACTTAACTGATGGAGTCATCCAGGCACCCCAAAGAATTTTTTTAAAAGAAAAACATGGGGCACCGGCGTGGCTCAGTTGGTTAAGCGTCTGACTATGGCTCAGGTCACGATCCCACGGTTTGTGAGTTCAAGCCCCACATCGAGATCTGCACTGACACGTGCAGAGCCTGCTTGGGGTTCTCGCTCTCTCTCTCCCTCTCTCTACCCCTCCCCAACTTGAACTCTCTCTCTGCCTCTGTCAAAATAAAAAAACTTAAAAAAAAAGAAAAAGAAATAACTCTGAGCAAAGAAACGCAGAAAATCATATTCCTGGCTTAGCAGAAATCCAAATACGGTAACGAGGACTCCAGAAAAACTGCGTTGGGAAGGGAACTAGAGAAGAACGACATGGAAAAGTCCAAGAGCGAAATGGGCCCGTGCTCCCTTTAATTGGCATGTGGTGCAGAATTTCTTACATGTGTGTCAGTGGGTTCTTTGAAGAAAGCACCGCAACTCCTATTTTGACAGATGTTCTCAGTGTGGTTTCCACTCCCCAGCTAAGTGACCTTTCCGCTCACAAGACCCGCGACGGTAAAACCTGAGAACTTTCTTACCTAGTTATTCAGAACCAGCAGGTCACCCAGAACACAAGGCTCGTGGCCACGGGCGGCTCCCACCGTGTGCGCATCCCCGGGGGCCCACGGGACACCCGCGAGGGTGCAGCAACAAGCCTCCCCGGAATCACCCCGTCGGGAGTCACTCCCCAGAGACAGGGACACAGCAGCTGCGGAAAACCAACGGGGACCTGGTTTCTGATTGGAAATTCGGGACCCCGTTCTGACAAAGGACCTGGTGGCTGGCAGTCTGAGGGCACCGGCGGTTCAGGAGAACCTGACGGTTCGTTCGCGGTTGAGGCAGCGACAGGCTCAGAGAAGCGGCACGGGGGGCAGCCGGCGTCACCACCGCGTGGCCCGGGGCCCACTCTGTGACGGGACCACGGGACGCAGAGAGGAGGGCTGAGGACCACTGAAGCGCTCTGACACTGCTGTGCCATCACGATGCGGGCGTGCTTTTTCATCATTCAGGCTTGTTGTGTTTTACAAAAGTACTCATCCAAGCAGAGAACGGGCCCTTCCACACGGACTGGGTGTGATGCACTGTTCCGGAATGTGGGGTCCTCTGGCCGTGGGGGGGCGGACCACAGGTAATGCGCCGATGAAGCGTCTAACGACACACTGGTGTTTAGAACGGGCTTGAATGCAGGCCGAGCTGCCCCTCGAAGTCCTGCTCGTCCACCCCTCCGCCTTTCCCCTGGGTTCTGGGGTGTACAGAGGGGCTGCGGACCCGGTCAGGGCGCCTGGGGTGCACCTGAGCAGCTGGCTTCCGTCACATCATCACCGGCACCACGACAAAGAGGCAGTACGCGGCTGGGCGGGCTGGGCGCTGTGTGCACGGGGTCAGCAGCCCCTCACCAACCACGCCCGGGCAGTTGCCGTGCGGGCAACTGTGCAGGGTCCTCGGCAGGAGGCCGGGGCACGGAGGCCCGGCTCAGGTCAAATCTCACGAGAGAGCTTGAAACTCATTTGTTTTTCCAAGTCAGCCCCACGCTCCACTTAAATGTGGTTACTCACACACACCAACTGGAAATGACGCAGCTCTTTCTTCTTATGCAATCCCCGCAGTGAGCATGTGCGAGCCCCGCGTCCTGGGGTCACACAGACCCTGGCGATCGGCTCGATTTTCCACGTCCCAGGGGTTTTATTTCACGAGGCTAACAGACTGCGGCCTGCATAGACTGCCCTGCCACACACGGCCCCTCTTTCCCTCTCGTTTTCAAGGACGGTCAAACCCCGGTGAACTTCGCTGTGATACGTGATTTCCTGATACACGCATCTTGGGGCTCGGCAGGCCTGCCCGCAGGTGTGTTTGCCAGGAAACAAGCCGTGTTTAGTTTCTGTGGTTTGGCAGGGAAATCTCCAAGCTGGGTGGATTTGGGGAAAGAAGGAACCAAACTCAGGCCCGGAGAAGGTCTGGCTGATAGGAAAGGATGCCGAGGTGCGGTCCTGGGCTCAGCCGGGCCAGCCGAGGCCTGGGCAGCCACAGGGTCCTGGCCAGAAAAGACCCCGGACGCATCTGCCCGGCTCCTTGGCCAAGGCCTTGGGTGGCCCCTCAGCGCCCCCTATTCCTATCAGCCCTGGGCTAAACACCCCCAAAGGAAGGGAGAGCCAGACTCTAGGGTGTGAAGCGGGCAGAACAGGACACGAGGCCCAGTGCCACTGGCCTGTGTCCGTGGGGACCCACCACTGCATCGTTCCCCGCCTAACAGTTGGGATTTGCCCTTTGACTCTTCCTCACCCGGTGGGCCTCCCGGACCTGCCTGGGATCTCAGGGTGGCTCTCGGACAGGACACGCCGTGGTGGCATTTCAGGAGAGGCAGGTGAGCCCCTGCTGCTCCCCAGGGTGTGTGGGGGTGGAGACAGATGGCAGGTCAGTCCGCAGGGAAAGCTCGTTTGTCACAAAGGGGAAGTCACCGGGCAGCCCAAGGCTTATGGTTGTCGGACAGCAATAGGATCAGGGCCGTAGAGCCGCTGAAATCAACATTATTTATGTAAAGATAACACGAGCTGTGGGGGGCGGGGGTGGGGGGTAGGACGAGTGGTCACTCGTGGTCTCTGGGCTGCGGTGTCTCAGGCCTCCCCAGTACCACCGGAAATTCACTGTGCTGGGCATCCCCCGGCATCAGGGGCAATCACGTCCCTCACCCTGATCCCCGGAAGCTGCCCATCGCCAAGAAGCAGGTGGGGCTGAGGGGGTGGGGAACCTGCAGGTGGACAGAGACGAGAGTTCATCCAGCCACGGTCCTCAAGGAGCTTCGAAGGGAGATCATTTTTATTTTTAAGTGTATGGGGGGGGGGGGGGGTGGTGTAGGGGCAGAGAGAGACAAACAGAGGATCAGACCACTAACTACAGGTGGCCGCAACATGAGCGGGGAAGAAGGGCCACGAGAGAAGACAGACGGGCAGGCCGACCCCCCACAGCTTGCGGAGGACTCAACACGGACCAGGTCCCAGCGGATCCAGGGTCAGGCTGGTGACTCTTAACCTCCCGATGTTGGTCCCACTCGGGGCCTCTCTCCCATTCATACTGTCACCCTGAGTTCTCGGTCACCAGTTCTGTGCTCCTCCTGGGCGCCTACAGCGCCCGCCGCCCCTCCGACTACAGCTTGCTCTGCGCCCACTCCGGCCACGCTGGCTGGTGCATCACTTCCCGCGAGGACGCGCGCTGTCTGCGGAGTGAACCACGCTCCGGAAGTAACGAGTGCAGATCAGGGCCGGGTCAGCGGTGGGTCCGGAGCTCGACCTGCCGGCCAGGGGTGGGCCCCGGGTGGCACGTTCTGCTCTCTCTGCCTGGAACCCCCTCCCGGCACCCCTGCCCAGGGGATCGGCAGCGTCCTCCCAGGGGCTCCCCTCCTGCGGCCGGCCCCCAAAGACGTCCACGTCCTCACCCCGGAACCTGTGAACGTCATCTTGCTGACGTGACGGGCTGAGGGCTGTCCAGGTGGGCGTCCCCACAGCGGGGAGATGGACGGAAGACAACGAGAAGGTGCTGTGATCGTGGATTCCGGGCGCGGAGCCTGGGGCCTGTGCGTATGAGACCACGAGGGAGCCCAGAGCCAGGGAAGTCAGGCAGCCTCTGGGCGCCGGGCAAGGAAACACAGATCCTGCCCCAGAGCCTCCAGAAGGAGCAGGCCCTGCAGACCCCTTGACTTCAGCCCAGTGGGACTGAATTCTGGCTGCTAGACCAGCAAGAAGCGAACGTGCCCTGCTTTAAACCATCAAGTCAGGGGGCGCCTGGGTGGCTCAGTCGGTGAAGCGTCTGACTTCTCTCCTACTTAGGTTGTGATCTCACGGTTTGTGGGTTTGAGCCCCGCCTCGAGCTCCGTGCTGACCGCTCCGAGCGCGGAGCCTGCTTCGGATTCTGTGTCTCCCTCTCTCTCTGCCTCTCTCCCGCCCGTACTCTGTCCCTCTAGCTCTCTCTCAAAAATAAATAAACGTTAAAAAAAAAAAAAAGATATAAACCATCAAGTCAGTGGTGACTGTCACAGCGGCCCGGGAAACGAACAGGCCGCCTGTCACCACCCTCAGAGGCCTGCCTGGGCCTACAAGCTCGACATCTCCCCCAGGGGCCCTGGCAGTTGTGCGGAGCACATGTGGAGCCCCCACGGCTCGGGCTCTGTGACAGAAGGTCTGGGCCTCCACACGCACAGGGGTTAGTGGCTCCCATGCTCACCACGGACCAGCGGCCACTGCTGTGTTGGGCGTTGTGGACACCTGTGCCTTGGCTCTATGTGCAGGGGGACGCCCTGAGGACGTGGGGAACCGTGTCCCTTCCCTGGTCACACCGTGCAGCCACAGCTCCAAGGCCCCACCAGTGACCGGCAGGCCCAGTGTTAAGGGCCACCCTCTTGACCGCAGCTGCTTGGGTCAGAGGTAAGCGCCTCGGCCAAGGACGAGCCATCAAAGTCCTTTCAACTGGGAGCTGGGAGCACAGGGCCAGCCGTGGGTAACTCACTAACTAGCTAACTGGTACAGGAGGCGGGCACAGGAGGCCCGGGCCCCCCACCACGGCCCAGCTTGCCCCTCCATCCCATCGGACTCCGCAAGCCAAAGGGTGGGTGCGTGCAAATTCAAACAGGCCTGTGACCGGCGGCCTTGGAGACTCCCTCAGAACAAGGCAGGAGGGGTGGGCGTGCCGCAGGGGCCGGGCAGCCCCTCTGGGCTTCGTTCTCCCACCTGCCTGGAGGAGAACTCAGGTGCCACCCGACTATCCTGCCGTGTAGCCCCCGCGGGATCGGGAGGCCAGGCCCTCAGCCAGGTCTGCCCGCCAGCCGAGCGTGTCCTCCGTCACGGCCCCCGGCAAGGGGCACGTGGGGGCGCTCGGCGGCCCCAGCCCCAGGGGCCATCTGGGCTCTCGCCTAGAGCGGCCACCTTCCGCCACGCGGCCCTGATCTCAGCTCCCACGTCATTCAGGATGGATCCTAAATCCCACGAGGCAGGCTATTTACAGACTCGTTTTCTGATGTAAGCACAAAGCCGAGACACGCTGGCCCTCACGTGATGGGTGTTCAGTAACCAGGTCGTGACGAATGACTGACTCAACGCCGGGTCGTTCGTAGAGCGTGCACCACACGCAGAGGCCTGTCGGCAACAATACCGAGTGTCCAGATGTGGAGTTCCTCTTTACCCAAACGTGCTCATTTGGCAAATTATTAGATCATCTGCACATGTTGTTGTTGTTGTTGTTTGTAAAAACGGGGATCGGCCGTAAAACAAACCATCAAGGCCAAAGAATATATTGACATTGTTCACAGCGATGCCTGCGTGTTGCACAAGACAAAGGAGGGGCCGTCACTCTCCTAAGAACTGCAGAAATGCAAATGAAAATCAGGACAGCGCATTTCTCGAGGATGGGGCTGGCGGAGGGTAGCGGCCACGTCCCCTCCTCTTGGGAGGTGCAGAAATCAGAAATCGGGCCCCTGCCGTCAGGGGGAAGGCAGAGCGGCAGGAATCAGGCAATTTGGCCCGTCTCTGGGAAAACTAAAACTGCGTCCTCACCCCAGGGCAGGCCCCGCCGCAGGAAAACCTCAGGACCACCGAATCGCCCACCAGGAGGGGAGCAGGGAGGAGCAGGGGCAGCCCCACAGGAAGGTGACTGGGGAAACGGTCGCGCTCACTCTGAGGTGCAAGAGAGGCGGCCACGGGCCCGGCCGGAGAGTCTGACGCTAGTGTTTCTGGGGCACAGGTATGTGTGCGTTCACAGGCACGTGTGGGAGCGTGTTCCCCGTGCAGGAGTGTGCGCGCCCGAGTGTGCACGTGTGTGGATCTGTTCACACGCGAGTGTGCCTGTGTCTGCTCCCGGGAGCACGGGAAGCAGTCGGGAAGAATGCGACAACGGTACGGGTATCCTGCTGTGAAGAGTGCTGAGTTGTGCCTCCGCTTCACAGACCAGGAAACTGAGGCAGGGAGTAGCCAAGTCACCTCCCTGAGGTCCCACGGCTGGAAGGAAGCAAATCCGAACCCAGGACACCTGGTTCCAAAATCCAGCCCACACTCATTCTGGTCTGCAGCCGTGCCCCAAAACGTGAAAGGCAAGGCAGACGGTGGCACATTTTCAGGGGCGGGAGTATGGATGAGTTTTCCTTTCCTGTCTTTTTAAAAGTGTTTTGTGTTTCAAATTACTATTTTCAGAAGTCGCCACCCGCTCCGGGCTGAGCCGGCGCTGTGGGATCGCTCCTCCCCCCGGGGAGACGGATGCAGACGCAGCAGGAGTGACGCAGGGTTATGCCACCCGGCTTCGTTTCCACGCGGGTTTCCACGCACCTGGAGACCCTGACGACATCCTCGTGGCCGAGAGCCGTCAAAGCGGGTTTGAAGGACAGAAGGACTACGCCGCCCACACCCTGACTTTACAACCTGCCATTAATTAGGAAGAAGCGAGACGTGTCTGGCTTCGTGACTTCAGCTGTCCACCTGCGGGACAAATTTCCACGAATGCCCCGTGGCTTCTCCCCCGCTGCCTCCTGGCCGCTTCGTGCTCTTCCAGGAGTTGTAACTTCTATTGGCAGCGCTGCTTCCAAGATGGCACGCGAGTGTGTGCTGCGTAACTCACAAGATGCACTGAGTGTTCAAGCGCCACTATCGCGTCACAGCCACAAACGTAAGCACAGGCGTGTCGACAGCTGTTCTGCTTCGCCCGCCGCCCGGCCGGTCAACGGTGTCCAAAGTTCAACGGGAACGCCTGCCCGCCCCCCGTCCCCATCCCCAGTTCTACCTTAGGTAGTCAGAGAAGCGCACGCTGTCAGTCCTGTGTCTGAACAGACGTGAACGGTCTGTCCCGGGGTGGTGGCCCGGGGATGCCCTCCTGGAGCACTGGGGTCCGGGGTGAAGAGCTCTGGCGTCACCAGCAGCCACCTGAGACCCTGGGAGACGCACTGCCTGTGTCCCGGGGCACCCCCGGATGTGCCCACAGAAACAGAGGGCAATGCTGGGGGAGGGGGTGGGAGGTGGCACATCTTCAGACGGTAAACGGAAGGACGAACAGCCCTGCTCAGAAAATGAGGGACGTGTGGGGGCCGGAGCAAAGAGAACGGAGGCTCGGTGCCTCAGAACCTTTTAGAACTAGCAGATGCACAGGCTCGCGGTTCTATGACGTCAACCACCCTTCCGGCCACTCTGGGGCCCCTGTGTTCTCCGGGCGGCATCCCAAGTCCCAGCGGACCAGGGACGTGGCACGAGTGGGACCCCCTGCAGCTGGGCGGCGACAGGGCAGCCGTGCGTCAGCCTCAAGGTGCACACCTGAGCAAGGTCACCTGTGCACACCTGCAGGGTGTCGGGGCAGGGGTGGTCCACACAGCCTGAACCAAGATGGCGGTCCCTACAGACAACGTCTTTGGGGGCGTCTGTGGACTGGCAGAACTTAGAGCCAGGGGCTGCCTTCTCCAGAGTGTGGGGCGTGGGCTGCAGGCAGTTGTTTCTAGGTCTCCAGTGACCAAGGGGCACCGCAGGTACCTGGCCGTCCTGCCTTGCACACACCGAGTGCCCTGTCTCCGCATGTGCCAGCTTCCTGGGAAGGCACAGACAAGGGGGGCCCCTGGGAATACCAGCTGAGGCCCAAAGGGGGTCCCAGTGATAGACACGGTAAGGAATACTGAGTGCCTGTGTGTGCTGTGCTGTGCACAGATGTGGTGCCATTGAATACCTCGTACCTGTTCCCTCCCCACCCGACACTGGACAGGCCTGACTGTCGTTCTGCCCACAGACTGCAGGGGAAGCGCCCCCTGAGGGTGTCGTGCCCTGCCCTTAGGAGGGTCTGGGCACCCACCTTCTCCCATGCTGCCAGGGAGCCGGGCTGGACATGGGATTGATCAGAGGCCCCGTGGAGAGGCCCTGGGGACAGGAGGAGCCTCAGCTGATGCCGAGTGGGGCAGACCTGCCCCTCTGAGCACAGTCCAAGTGGATCCGCACAACTGCAAGAAAAAACGGTGGTGTTGTTTCGAGCAGCAAATTTGGGGGACGGCTTGTGACACGGCCCTAACTGAACCACACTCAGGCTCCTCTGTGCTGCCCCAGCAATCCAGATCCCAGAAATGGAAAACGTGATGTAAAATGAAGGATGCTGAGAGTGAATCACTGCACATTCAGAACGAAAGCCAAGAAGCGGACAACGGGGCACAAAAATGACAGGGAGGTGTCGGTAAAGCCGGAGAACGTGAATACGAAGCACCTAGAGCTTTCTGGTTGGCCGGGTCCTCTTGGCTACTTAAAGTGCACCCATCTCGTTGCGAGCAGAACGTCGGCCCCTCAGAGATGTCGCGTCCTCATCCCCAGACCCTGTAAATTGCTGGGTTGCTGACAGAGGGGGGAATAGGGTAGCAGATGAAGCGAAGGAAACTAGGAGGAAGACAAGACTGCTCATCGGACCGAAAACCGAGAGATGATTCCAGGCAGCCCGAATGCATGCAGTGTGGCCGCAGGTCCCAGCCGGGGGCAGAGAGCTCAGACTGCGTGTGGTTATGCGTCTGCAGGTGGGGGTGGGGACGCGGGCCCGGGGACTCAGAGGCGCAGGCACCGCCAGCAGCTGGAAAGGCAGCAAAGGGACCCTCCCCTGCAGCCTCTGGAAGGAAACAGCCCCACGGACAAGGGGCTGCAGGTCGGCCTCCCGACCCCCAGAGCCGTCAGATTACACGTGCGTGCGGCCCGAGGCCTCGACTTTCCCAGGCCAAGTTTGTTACGGCCGCGGTAGAAACACTTACACAATTGCAGGAAAACTGGAAAAGGCGCTTGTAGTAGAGGCATATCACGTGAACCCGGGGGTGAGCCGTACCCAGCGAGTCGTGGCCTGTACTTCTGAGCGCACGGGGAGCGCTTTTCCCTGCAGTTCTGTGCTTGCATCTACGTCACCCTTCCAGCTGCCGGGGGGTGCCGTCCGCTGGAGAGCACCGCGTGCCTTTACCCCGACTTGCCACCCGCGAAGGCGCTCGTGGGCTGGTGTCAGAGACCGACGCGCTGCTGCACGGGCTCGATCCGCTCCTCAGGACCAATTCCCACCACTGGAGTTGCTTTGCCTGAGGTCAGCAGCTGCCTTGTCTCACGCACGGGACTTGGCGTCTAACGCCCCCGCTGCACAGCCCGGCCCGCGCCGTGGACCCTCTCCAACACGGTCGTGACGCCATGTTACGACTTCCCAGGGGCTCGGCGGGCTGGTTTCTTCCAAGGAGTCCTCCGTCTTCGGTGCCGGGCGCTTTCTCTCGGGGGTGGTGTCGCCCGGGCACGGCTGGCTGAGCCGGGCGGCTGGGCCGTCGGGACCAGGGGATCGAGGAAGCCCGTCCTCACCTCACCGCCACCGAGACGGTCATTGTTCCAAGGGCTCAAAGGCCGTCGGGGCTTCCGCGGTCTACCTCACTTTGGTTCTGAAGTCCCGTGTTCTTTCTACTCCTTTCAAAGCTCCGTTTCCTGTTTGGGACCTGTGCCTGTCCATGGCATCCTTTCCAATTACTCTGAAGTATTTCCAAAGCCCTGATTGTCTGAGGTGCCTTTGGCTGCGAGCATGGTCATGCGGGGTCAGAAACCCAGGCCGAGGCTCCCTGTGGTCTCAGTGTGGTGGGCTGGAAGCTGCGGCCGCGGACAGCACCCGGCTCCCCCAGGAGCCCGGAGCCCCGGCTGGCAGTATCAGGCGAGTGTGCACCCAGGGGCGGAGGCGGGGGTGGGGTGGGTGGGCAGCTTCCGTCCCAGCTCAGCCTTTGGGAGAAGCCGGAGTGGTGAGCCCAACCCGCCTCAGTGCGCACAGGTTACATCAGGTTAATTTACCGGGTGACGAGGCCCTGTGACTCCGGGCAGATTCCCAGAGCCTCCAACACTGTCTGCGCCTGGCGGTCAGCCGGGGCCCGCCGCCCGGGGCCGCGCTGACGGCCTCACGGACCTGGCCCAGCTCTGCTCCCCACGCCCCAGCCCCTTGGCACGTCCCTCGTTCCTTGGTATCCTCAGGTACGTCACCAACCCCGCCCCAGGAGAAATCAGGCTTCTCCTCAGCACACCGTGTATGTGGTGTGTGGGGTGTGTGTGTGTGTGTGTGTGCGCGCGCGCGCGCGCCTACATGAGGTGGGCCCCAGGCTGTTTCCATCATGCCCAGAGGGCGTGTGCAGGTTAAGCAGGACAGAAACGGTGGAGACGGTTTCCGAGCGGAACCGAAGCCGCAGGTGAGCAGCCTGAGTTTGGGGTGCCTGCGTTGGGGGCAAGCTTTGGAAACAGGCGGTGGCTCTGGGAGGTCCCCTGCGTGTTGCGCCAGCCAGTGCCCGTCCCACTCAGTGCCAGAACCTGGCAGGGACACTGCGCTTGGCGGGGCCCCAAGGTCCGGGTCAAACTGCGAGCCTTCAGAGGGGTCTCGGGGCTGAGCCCGGGGACCTCCGGAAGAGGGACCGTCTCCCCAGGCAAGGAGTCCAGCCACCCCCGACCTGCCCAGGGTCCACCCGCCATTAGCATGGGGGTCATTTCACAGACGGCCAGACGGCACCCTGTACCTTGGGAAGGAGGCTCCCCAAAGCCCAGCCCGCATCACAATAGGTGTGAGAGCGCAGGCGCTCCTACCCCCCCCCCCCCACCTTGGGCCTGACCGCCCCCAGGCGGCGAGTGTCTCCTCGCTCACTTAGAGGCTCTAGAAAGGCAGATGGGAGTTTGTTGACACTGAGGGATTTAAGGAGACTCAATTACAGTCGTACCGAAAAAGCTTTCTCTAAAATAAGAAAGCACACGGATTCCTCAACTCGCAGAAACTGCTGACAGCTTTGTTTTCAACCCAGCAGGAGTAAAAAGAAGCTGACAACTTATTTTTGCAGGTTATGCCCATTCAAGTCTATTTTTAGATCTTTGTCCTCAGTGAGCGCGCATCGGAATAGCATTCGGTTTGAGAATCGCCATCTGTTCTGAGCGGCGAGCCCCAGCTCACGGGGTCCGGGGTGGGCGCGCCTGGCCGCTCGCGGCTGTCCCCACGGACGAGAACAAAGGGGCATTTTGTGTCCACGGCGTGTGGAGGGGGCACTCCAACGACGTCACAGGCAGTGAGCGCTGTAAGTTCAAACAGCTATGAATTCAATTCAAACAGCTATGAATACGTTTTATTTATACACTGAGCACCATGAAAAAATGCCCTTGGCTTTTAAAAATGGAGCTCAAATAATCCCTCGTATTTAAATAGACTTCTCATAAAAAGGCCATCCAACCTTATCTTGGTCGTTAAGATAAAAATTAACCTATGGAAAAAAAGCCACCGCAGAATGCTATAAAAGGCCCCTTCCCCTGCCTTCCGGTTTGTGACAAGCACTCCCTCCCTCTGCAGCCCGTTCCTTCCAGAAGCTCAGAGAGAGGCCCCACCGGCTGGTGACTCACTCTCTTCTATGGAAATGCAGTTGGTGCATGACATACATCATGACAGGGGACCTGACATATGAGTAATGGGCTACGAGCACCTTCTGGAGCCAGCATTCGCATGCGGTGCCCGGGGAGGGCCAGGGGCTGGGCAGGCAGCCCCTAAGCCCACGGGCCTGACCCGCCCTCGTGCTCTATTTTTAGCGTCCACTAAACTTAGCTCATTCCACCCTCTCGAATAACCTAGATCTGAACACCACTCCTCTCCCACGGGTCCAAAGAACTCTGCAAGGAAGATTCAGGTGGTCAGTGACAGGCATTTAACGCGCTACAAGGAGGTAATAGGCCTGTCCCAGGGAGTCCCGCGGCCTCGGGAAGGACCTGGCAGGATTCCCGGACCGTGGCCAGCACGTGCTGGCCGTGGCTGTCTCTGCAGAATTGCCCGCGTACCCGGCCTGAGGGTGCTGTCCGCTGTGGAGACCGTGTGACCCACCCAGGGCACAGCAAGCCCCCCCCGCTGCTGGTCACTATTTGGGGCCTCTCTGAACGTTTTCCAAAATCGTTACCAAAAGGAAATCATGCTGCTCACACATACACACATGCGCTCTTTCTCTCTCTCTCTCTCTCCCGTCCCCAAACACACAGAGTCCTTCTTGGGGAAACCGGTACTAAAAAACCCCTAAGCGAAGCTAGGACGAAGCGGTTGGTAACTCATGGGGAGTTCACCTGAAACCCGGAGCCAACACGCCGCTCCTTATCAGGCCCGGTTCCAGGAAGCGGGTCCGCCCTGGGTCACGGCCCTTCCCAGGGCTGCCCGCCCACAGGGACCAGGCATCATCGCCCGCCCGGGGACCTGCTTCCTGCGGCTCTGGCCGGGCTGCAGGACAGCTCCACGGTCAGCGTTCGCCCACACCACTGGCCTTCGGTGAGGCCGGAGTGTGGGAGGCGAGGGGTGACGGGGACCTCCCCAAAGCGCCTGGACTCCGAAGGCTGGACCCTCAGCAACGAAGCTAATGGCCACCCCGCGGCCGGAGCCAGAGAAGGGCCATCGGGGCAGGGCGGTGGCCTGAACTGCACCCCCGCCTGCAACCGCTGTGCAGAAAACAACGCAAAGCACCGTGGAGACAGGCCATCGTAAGGTGTGCTTCGGGGCCAGCCAGACCCGAGGGCGTGGGAAGGCGTGTGTGGTGGCCCCCCCTCCCGACTCTGCCCCTTTCTCGTTCTGCCGCTCACGGGGCCACCCGGCAGCGCTGGAGGCTAAGTGATCTCACCTCACTTCCAACGGAGGCGCCGCGTCGTGTATACTGTTCAGAAAAAAGAGGCCCAAGCGTCACCCTCTCTGCAAGTGTTCTTTAGGGAACAAGATGTGGTATTTAGGAAAAGCCGCCTGGTGTCCCCTGCCCATCGGGCAGGAGGAAACTGGAGAACCGCTTGCTCCGCGGACGAGAGAAAACGGTGCCTCTTAGAGCACACCCACGTCCTCTGAGTGGCCCTACGTGAGAAGAACCGGACGTTTCTTACCCCAGAGACCTGCGCGGGGCCGCTCCACGCAGCCGTCTGTGCACGCGACGGACGCCTCCCGCCCGGTCTCTCCACTCCAAGCCTGGAGTCCTCAGCCCCGGCCACGGGGCCCAAGTCCTTCCCCAAGTACCGCCGGGTGGAGCGGAGAGAAGACCGCCCCGCTCCGTGGTGGGAAGGCTCCGGAAGACGCAAGCTGGGCACTGCCAGGGAGCACGTCCTGAGAGGCAGAGCTGGCGGAAGACGGGACCGCGGGTCTGGCTGGTCCTGGCGCCAGCCGGTCGGCGGATTCCCTCTGGCGGTCTGGCTCACTTCAGGCTGGGTTTGTGTCAGTTGCCACATAAAAAGATGTGACACGGGCTGAGTCTTACCCTGACCAGGCCCCTCCACCGGCTGACCCCGCCCCCTCAGGCGGGCCGCATCGGTACTCCTCAGCTAGCGTAGGCCCTTGCGGACACGGCCGCACGCTGGGGCACAGCAGGCACCTCCCCAAGCCCCCTAGGTCCCGCTGCACGAAGGCCGGTGCCCCTAAGCCAAGGTCTAAAGAGGGCCCAATGGCAAAGCACGCTGCTAAGCGGCGAAGCCCTTTAGTCCCTCCCAGTCCAGAGTCACAACTAGGAATTTGAGAAGGATCGTGTCCTTGGATGTCGGACGACGGACTGCCACCCCTGCACTAGCCAGCCGGATGCGGCTGTAAGGGGATCCTCAGCCCACGACAAGTTCCAGGACCCTCTACAAGGGCAGCAACAAAAGCGAAACAGTGAGGCGGAAAGATCCCCACAAAGGTCTCTCCAGCGATCCTTCAGGGGAAACCTGATCAGCGGGAGCCTGGGTGCCGAGATCGGCTACGGGAAAGTAGGTCAACCGTGCACGTCTGACATCCACTGGCCCTGTCACATCCCTTCCTCTGACATGGGGGATTTGGGGACCAGAGAGCTCATTGTGCTTCATCCCCATCTCCAAAAGGTTCCCTCCCTCCCTCCCTGGCACGATGTGCTGAGATGGCCGAACGGCATGGAGGCCACCGTCTACCTGGTTGTGCAGAGCGATGCCTGGCCCCGAGCCGGTAGATGCGCCCCGGGGGCGTGCGCTTAGAGCTGGGCTCAGGGCAAACGTTTGCATTTGTGGACACGCAGGGAGGGATGCCTCGCACGATTGGGGGGCCCGTGGGGGCAAGGATGGCTGGTTGGGTCAAGGTTGGCCATCATGGCTGCTATGAATCTTCCGGCCAGAATTGCAGCCCTCCCTTCTGTTGGAAAAGTCACCCTCCAATCACAGTGCCTACTCCCACAGCCACAGGGAGGCCACGTGGTCTACTTCACCCAGCAGAGGCCTCTCCTGCGGGCTTCTGAGTCGGTGTTGAGTGAAGAGAGTTCCCCTTCCTCCCTGGTGGTGAGCCAGGCAGTGGGGGGCTGCCATCAGGGAAGCCAGTCTATGAGACCAGGTCCAGGGGATGGAGCTACAAGCCAGACAATGTGTGACAAGAAACGGAGTGTGTCCCTGCAGCCCCGAGACCCTGGCTCCAGCGGCATCCAAGGATGCCACTCCCCTGTCTCGCCTGGCTTCCACGCTGACAGTCACAAAGCTCCCCCTCACCTAAGCCACCCTGGTTGATTTCCTGCCACTTACAACAAAAGTCCCATTACGCCAAGCATTTCAGACTGCACTCTACTGGGTAAGATTTAAAAATACTTAACAAGATGCAGAATTAAACTTTACCCTTTTGGCCCTAGGAAATCAGTACCAACCGTCACACTAACGCTCCATCGTGCGTGGGCGTATGAGTGTTCTGTCTCTCTGGCCCAAAAAGTGTTTAATAAAAGCAACTGTATCGCCAATATTTAGTTCACAGGACGGAGCTCTGTAAAACAGACCTGCGCTTTCCACAGCAAATCAGAATACATGAAGGTAAAGTTAAAATAGGAGGGCTCATACGTGAACCAGTCTCAGGAAACTCCTACTCCTCCAAACAAACAAACAACACAGAACAGAACAAAAACCTCCCCACTAGGTTTCTCCGTTTCACTCAGTGGCCGTAAAGCAGTTGTTAATCATGCACACATTAAGAAGCCGAAACACATTGGGTTATTTCTGAAGCACATTATTTTGAAGCTCTGTGTGAATCTTTCGTAGTTGTGTGTGGAGAGTTATGTCACAAAGTTAATCATTCCCAGGATGCTTGCATCTGGGGTAATGAGAAACTTCTTGTGCAAGCGGCCATTAATCAGTGAGGGCAACATTGCATAATGGGCTCTGGAGCACGTGTCCGGGGATCGGAGCCCAGCGTTTCTGCCTCTTGCTGACCTTTTCCAAAGCAGAACTGGAGCCACGTGATGTGTGCTTCCTGCCAACAGCCAGTTATTGCCAATAATTAAGTTGGATAATGTGGAGAAGTAGAAATAGAAATTGCAGTGCCTTCAGAGTTCTAAAAAGAACTCTCTTTGAAGTCCTTGGTTTGTGGCTCCGTGTTGTGGCTGACTTGAACGCGTCACTCTTGATCGTTACCAAAACTACCCATTAAAGTTGAAATAAAATATTTTGCTAAGTGGTTCCTGGCATTTGTGTTAGAAACAATAGCCATGGCCCCACAATAAGATTATTTTAAACGTAAGAAAAGGGAAGCAAAAAAAAAAAAAAAAAAAAAAAATCAAAGACGCCAGGAGCCAAAGACGTACGCGTCATCCATCCACTCTCAGCCCATCGTGTTTGATGTTCTTGAGCAACAGTGTTAGCGAGAAACTCTTACTTAATCTTGCCGGTATTATCCAAAGAGGACACTTGTGAAATACTCAAGACAAATAAATATGCTCTCATTATTACACGAATAAAGAGCCCGTGTAGTGTGAACTGCATCTGTGACATCCACGCAGACTCGAGGGGAGCAGAACCGTAATTAAGCCCCGGCAATGACAACGGCCACTGTGTCCAAGGAGCTCTGCCCCCCCCCCCCGCCCCCGTGCCAACCTGCTGTTTTCAATGGCACCTTAACCAAACAGTTCTTCTGGAACTTCATCAAGGGTCCATTTTACACCCTAGCAGCCGAACAGAGTGTATCTGGTTCCCTGGCATATATTAGGAACAATAAATTGTCAAGTTTCCTCTTTATTATTTTCTTTTTTTTGCATTTTAGAAAAGGACTCTTTCCCAAAAAAAAATTACCAAAAAAAAAAAAAAAACCAAAAGGACTCTCTCTTGGATTCCATCCCACTAGCAAACTCTTACTGTACTTGAAATCCTGGCCCATATCTGACAATTTTGAATTAATAAACTGCTCTGTCATCATAGTGTTAATGCCCAACAGTGGAACATGAGCTTCACAGATGGAAGGAAAGTTTATACTCCTCCTGAAACACAAAACACATACCTGCCAGGATTTCAATAACTAACTCTTGATTTTTACCACTTGAATTCTGCATTTGTGCATTGATTTGCTTTGATTTATGGCCGTTGGCTTTGCCACCGGTGGCTGAGTGCACACGAATGCTCCACAGACCGAGCCAATGTCATGACCAGGCAGGGGCAGCTGCAGTCAGAATGGCAAACGTCCTGGGCCTGTGCTCAGAGCACACATTCAAATGACAACATAGCAGTAAACCCCATACTTCTTTGACTGTAAATAAGCTTTACATTTGGGAAGTAAGGTATATTAAATATTGAGGGCTGTAATAACAACAATAAATAGCATAATATCGCGGATAATTAATATCATAGTATTAGTATTAATGGTCAATATATTATCATTCAATAAACATCAGTTTTGATGTACCAGAAGTCAGATTTTATCAATAACAACATCCGCGATACACATGGTTGCATTAAAATCACCTCGCTGGGGGGCGCCTGGGTGTTTCAGTCAGTTAAGCGTTCAACTTTGGCTCAGGTCATGATTTCGCGGTTCGTGGGTTCGAACCCCACGTCCGGCTCTGTGCTGACGGCTCAGAGCCTGGAGCCTGCTTCGGATTCTGTATCTTCCTCTCTCTCTACCCCTCCCCTACTCGTGCTCTCTCTGTCTCTCAAAAACAAACGTTAAAAAAAAAAAAAGTCAGCCGGCTGGGTGGGTCATGTAGTAGGAAAAGTGCACTGAGAACCTCCAGAACCTGCTTCTCTGTATAAGCAGTCATTTTCAAGATCAAGGTTTTTTTTTACAAAACCCTTGGAAATTAACCAAAAGCTTGCAACCATCTGATGAGCATTTCTTCAGGAAAAATGGCTGAGTCTCAGGAAGAACATCAAGCTCTGTGGAGGTTTAAATTGCCATACACCCACTTTTCCAAACTCCTTAAAACCCAACCATCTGAAACTCAGGGTAGCCATTGCCCCAACCCCCACTGTGTCTGTAGCCTCCCCCAAAGCTCTCTTCTTGGGACTCTGTCATTTTCTGGCCTGTCCGGCAGCATCCTGGAGGCCCAATTACTAAGGAAAACCCTGACTCACAGGCTTTGTCTTTATCCGACCTGACTCAGAAACCCCTCCTGTGAACAGCTTTCTACGGGGTATTTGTGGGAAATGATCGGTGGCAACAATTTAGCACCAAAGTCACCTGAGGCGGTGACAGCAGCTGGTACAAAAAAGAAGCTGGGGGATGCGATGCCTATAGTGGGCTGTGAAAACCTCTGACACGTTCCTAGGAGTCTAGAAGGCAGTATGCACGTGCAGGGCTGTGGACACGCTCAGCAAAGACCTGAGAAGGCTTTCTAACTCTCATCTCTGGCTGACCCCGAGGCTCTGCAAGGAAGTGAAGGCTGAGGCAAGGTTGCCAATTGCCCAACAAAGCATCGGAGGCAAGCCCCAGCATGCACACAGTGCCCCCTCCCAAGACCTGGAGATTCACTGCTTCAAGGCATTTAGAGGAATCTCAGTCCGGTCATTTAGCTGATCGCTAAATTAAACAGAGACTTCAGGGATCACAAACAATAAAGAATACAGACTTATTTCAGACAAGTTAAGGCATAAACAAACAGCAACAATAATAAACAGCAACCACAAACCTGGGACAGGAGAGGCAAGGACCTGATTTCTAGGGTTGCCGTATTATTTTATTTATTTTTTGCCATATTATATTATTTTAAATACCTATGCAACAAAATATTGTTAAGACATGTAAAGAAACGAGAAAGTGTGATCCATACAAAGAAAAGAAGCAACCAATAGAAATTATTCCTTAAAAAACCCCGAGACATTGAACTTACCAGAAATGGTTTTAAAAGTTATTTTAATTATCTTCAAAGAACTAAAGGAAAGTATGAGAACAATGTCTCACAAAACAAGGAATATAAGTAAAGAAAAATTGTAAAAAAAAGAACCAAAGACCAATTCTAAAGTTGAAATTCTATTAACTAAAACCAAAAACTCACTAGTAGTCTCAGGAACAGCTATGACACGGCAGAGGAATCCGTGAATTTGAAGACATATCAATAGCAATTATCAAATCTAAAGAACAGCGAGAAAGAAGTTCAAAGGAAAGTGAACAGAGCCTCAGAGGCCCGTGGGACCCCACCGAGTGTACTATCATGTGCATAATGGGCATTCCAGAGGGAAAGGAGAGATAGCAGCAGAAAGAATACTTAAAGAGCTAATGGTCAAGGACTTCCCAAATTGAAAAAAAGACATGAATCTACACATCCAAAAAGCTCAATGAAATCCAAGCAGGATGAACCCCAAGAGATCCACACCAAGGCACATTATAATAAATTGCCACAAGCCACCCAGAGAATCGTGAAAGCAGCATGAGAGAAGTGACTTGCCATTCACAAAGGGCCCCTCAAAAGATTAATGGCCAATTTCTCACCAGAAGCCACACAGACCAGAGGGCAGCGGGATGACATGTTCACGGTGCTGAAATACAAAGACTGCCAACCAAGAAGCAGATACCTAATAAAGCTTTCCTTCAAAAATGAAGAAAAAATTAAGACATTTCAAGGCAAACAAAAACAGAGAAATTGTCACTAGCAGAACTTCCTTACAATAACTTCTATAAGGGGTGTCCTTTGGGTTGAAATGAAAGGACACTAGAGAGTGATTCAAACCACTGGGGGCGGGGGGGGGGGAGAACTAAGTGTACTGGTAAAGGTAGCAACACATATAAAAAATTATACATATATTTTTCATCTTTAACTTTTTTGCCTCCAATCAGAATTAAAAGCTGCATAAAACAATAGTTATCAAGCTGTTCTCATGGACTTAGAATGCATACAGATTTAATTTACAGGACAATAATGGCATAGCAGCAGGGGAAGGGTACAACGCTACACGGGAGCAAGTGGCAGATGTGTATCTCACCTGATCAATAACTACACTGAATGTAAATAAATGGCCAAACACTCTAGTCAAGAGGCAGAATGGACAGAATGAATTAAAAAACTATGATCCAACTTTATGCTGTCCACAAGAAATATACTTTAGATTCAAAGACCTACAGAGGTTGGAAGCAAAAGGATAGAAAAAATATAGCACGGGAAAGCAACCAAGAGAACTGGAGTGGCTATCCTAATGTCAGACAAGACAGACTTCAAGATAAAAACCTACTATAGATGGAGAAGCATATTTTATAATGATAAAGGGATTAATTAAACAAGAAGACATCATCATCATCGTCATCATCATCAATACATATGCTTAACAACAACAGAGTCCTAAAATACATGAAGGAAAACCTGACGGCACTGAAGGGAGAAATAGACAATTCAACAACAGTAGTTGCAGACTTCAATACCTCACTTTAAATGCCGCGTAGAAGAAGTGGAAGACCAACAGGAAATAAAAGAATGACACGAGACTACAAATGAACCCGGCCTAGTAGAACGCTCTGTTCAGCAGCAGCAGAACGCACATTCCTGTCATATGCACATGGGACCTTCTCCAGGATAGATCATATTTGAGGCCATTAAAAAAAAAAAAAAGCCTCATTAACATATGCCAAGGACTGAAATTATACAATGATGAGATTGAAGTATATTTGCCAGCACAACAGAATTGAAATTAAATTTGTCCCAATAATACAGGGACATCTGGGATGTTCGCAAGCATGTGGAAATTAAGGAACACAATCCTAAAAGACCAGCAAGGCAAAAACCTCACAAGAGAAATTGAAAAATACTTTGAGATGAATGAGCACAAAACCACACGTGTCAGGGTCCCCAGACCACCTTCAGGTCTGGTAATTCACTAGAGGACTCATGGCACTCAATAAATAGACTACGACCAAAAGGATACCGAGCAAAGCAGCAAAGGAAAAGGTGGAGGGGTGGCTGTCGGGGAGACCAGCCACAAGCTTCCAAGGGTCCTCTCCCAGTGGAGTAACACAGGAGGAGTTAAATTCCTCCAGCAACAAAGTATAACCAGATGTGTAAGTGTCACCAATATCTCATTAGAGACTCAGGGCCCGGGGCTTCTGCTAGCCGGGGCTAGACGTGCAGGCGTACTCTGCTTGGCGAAAATCCAAATCCCATATTCCGAAAAGGAAAGCATAAGCTATATTGTCTGTACAGTGTAGGCATAACTCTTACCAGTTCTGGAAATGGTGGGAATTGCCCCAAATGTAGGCCAGGGGCCCATCTTGCAACCAGTCTTTCCCAAGAATAGTAATTCAGACCTGTCATGTTAATTAACTCTTTTCCACAAACGTGTCAAAACTTACGGGATGCAAGTAAAGCGTGCTCAGAGAGACATGTACATGATATGTGCCGACATGAAAAAGACCTCAAATCAAATAATGTAACATTCTACCTTGAGAAATTAGAAAAACGAGAGGAAACTACAGCCGAAGTAAGTAGAAGGAAGGAAATAATAACGATTAGACTAAAAATAAAGGAAAAAGAGGACAGAAAAATAATAGAGAATAAAACACAACAAAATGAAAAGCTGATTCGCTGAAAAGCAACGGAACAGGTAAATCGAGCGGGATGAACAATGACAAAAAGGAAGGAGCCTGAAATACTAAAATCAGGAATGAAAGGGGGGAAAACTGCTACCGATCTTATAGAAATAAGGATGGTGAAAAATTGTATGTGAAATGACATAGCCTACATGAAATTTAAAATTCCTAAAAAGAAAGAGAATATTGAAACTGACTCAAGAAGAAATAGAAGGTCTGTATTGAGGTAAAACATGAGGGTAAATTCACAATCAAAGCATTTCCAACACAGGAAAGCCCAGGTCCAAACGGTTTCACGGATAAATTTCACCAACCATTAGAGTAGGATTAACATCAATCCTACACAAACACTTTTGTTAAAAAAAAAAAAAAAAAAGACTTCCGAAATTGTTCTGAGAAACCGGTATTACCCTGATACCGAAACTGAAGAAAGACATCACAAGAAAGAAAACTACACAATAATATTCCTTCTAAACCTAAACCCATAAATCCTGAACATAATATTAGTAAGCCACATCCAGCAAAAAGGAATATACACCATGACCAAGCAATTTATCTTACAAGTCCAAGGTTAGCCTAATATCTAAAAATCAATTCATGTGGGGGCACTTGGGTGGCTCAGTTGGTGAAGCATCCAACTTTGGCTCAGGTCATGATCTCACGGCTCCTGGGTTCAAGCCCCAAGTCGACCTCTGTGCTGACAGCTCCGAGCCTGGAGCCTGCTGCACATTCTGTGTCTCCGTCTCTCTCTGCCCCTCCCCCACTTGAGTTTTCCCTCTCTCTCTCTCTCTCTCTCTCTCTCTCTCTCTCTCTCAAAAATAAACAAACATTAAAAAATTTAAAAAAGAAAAATCAATGTAATAACTGTATCAATAGAATAAAAAATAACTGCATGATCAAATCACAATAAGGAGAGACAATGGAGTAGAATTAAGAGTTTTGAAATAAATCTGTTACCAAGATAATACAAGAGAAGAAAGAATAGTTTTTTCAACAAACAATCCTGGGACAACTGGATTTCCACAAGCAAAAGGAGGAAGTTGGACCCCACCTCACACCATATATACAAATTAACCAAAATGGATCAAAAACCTAAATGTAAAAGCTAAAAACTATAAAATGCTTAGACAAAAACACATCTTTATCACCTTGGGTTGGGGAATAGTTTCTTAGGACACCAAAAGCACAATGCACAAGGGAAAAAACAGATGAACTTGGCTTTGTCAAAATTTAAAACGTTAGTGCTTCAAGGGACACCATCAAAAAAGTGAAAAGACAGCCCACAGGAGAAAAGATTTATAAATCATATATCCAATAAGATAATTTGCATCTGGAATGACTTGTATCCAGAATATATAAAGAACAGTTACAATGCAATAAAAAAAAATGGGAACCTAATTAAAACCAGACAGAAGGTCTGAACAGACATTTCTCCAAAAGATATACAAATAGCCAACAACCACATGCAAAGATCTTGAACACCATTAGTCATTGACACTGGGGCACCTGGGTGGCTCAGCCTGTTGAGCAACTGACTCTTCATTCCGGCTCAGGTCATGATCCCAGGGCCGTGGGATCGAGCCCCGTGTCAAGCTCCATGCTGAGTGTGGAGTCTGCTTAAGATTCTCTCTCTCTCCCTCAGCCCCTCTCCCTGGCTCGCTCTCTCTCCACCTCACACGTAAAATTTTTTAAGATTAAAAAAAAAAAAAAAGGCAATGACAAGTGTTGCTGAGGATGTTGAGAAATGGGAACGTTTACGTATTGCCAATGGGACAGTAAAATGGTGCATGATTTTGGAAACCAGTTTGGCAGTTCCTTGAAAAGTTAAACATAAAGTTGTTGTGTGACCCAGCACTACTTCGGCTCCTGGGTGAACACCCAAGAGAAATGGTAAAATAACCCCCCACAAATACTGTACATGCCTGTTCACAAGAGCAGCGTCCGTAAGAGCCGAAGAGTGGAAGCCACCTAAAAGTTCATCAACCGGTAAGTGGATAAACAAAATTGTAGCATGTCCACACAATGGAGTATCTTCAGTCACAAAAAGGACGAAGGGGCAATGCGTACCACACCATGGATGAACCTTGAAAACATAACGCCGCGTGAAAAAAAGCATCAGACGTCACAGGCTACATATTGTATAAACCTGTTTAGGTAAAATGTCTTAAGCGGGCGAATCCAGAGACAGAAAGCAGCTGAGTGGTTGCCAGAAGTTGGTGGCAAGGGACAGACCGCTAATGAGTACAGGGCTGCTTTGGGGGCTGATGAAAATATCCTGGCATTAAACAGTGGTCATGGTTGTACAACTCTGTGAAGAAATGAAGACGGCTGAACTGTGCAGCTTAAAGGGCGACTCCTTTGGTATGTAAATTATACGTTAAAAAACAAAATGAAACAGAATCCCCACAAAACCCACAAAGGTGTCTTGTCCCTCAACTCTGATGTCAGGGCTCCAATCCCAGAACCAATTCAAAAGTTATGAAATAGAGCCCCAAAGGCATCGACACGTAACTTCCCCAGGTGACAACAGCTTTGGAGAACTCTGCTCTCAGGGGTGACAAACAGACTAGAGGAGGTCATTTTTCTTACAGATGTGACCTTTATTCTGTATCTGCTGGAGGTCATGGGGCAAGAGAGGTAGGACTCGTCTGTCTCAGGCCAGGACTCTGTTCTTTTTCCTGGTTCCCTTGACCATGACTTTCCTCCTCACATTCACTTTCCAAGGCTAGCTTATCCTTGGGGAAGACTGGATACAATTAAAAATGTCAGTTCTGTTGAATTTTACAAGAAATTCAACACCAACTTTCCTATCTCTACATGCAAATATTTGTGTTTTTTTTAAGTTTATTTATTTTGAGAGTGAGAGAGAGAGATAGTGTGTACGGAAGGAGCAGCGAGAGAAGGAAAGAGAGAATCCCAAGCAGGGTCTGCAACGTCAGCATAGAGCCCGAAGCGGGGCTCAAACCCACTAACTGTGAGATCACGACCTGAGTTGAAACCAAGAGTCAGACTCTTAACTGACTGAGCCATCCAGGCACCCCTCTACCTGCAATCATTTTTAAACATGCACATAGCATGGGGCGCCTGGCTCGGGTAAGCATCCGACTTTGGCTCAGGTCATGGTCTCATGGTTCATGGGTTCGAGCCCCACGCTGGGCTCTGTGCTGACAGCTGGGAGCCTGGAGCCTGCTTCAGATTCTGTGTCTCCCTCTCTCTCTCTGCCCCTCCCCAGCTCACACTCTGTCTCTGTCTCTCAAAAACAGATAAAATGTTGAATGACAATTTTTTTTAAATCTGTAAAAAATACGCACACAGTGCATGAGAAGTCACCCACTCTACCTGACCTCGGAAGTACCAGCACAGTGGACGGGCCTGGATAAAACTGTTTGTCTTTTTTTTAAGTTTATTTATTTATGTTGAAAGAGAGAGATCGGGAGACACCAAATCCTAAGCAGCCTTCACACTGCGCCCGGCGTGGGGCTCGAACTCAAGAACTGTGAGATCATGAGCTGAGCAGGAATCAAGAGTCAGACACTTAACTGACCGCCCCCAAACTGTTCGTGTTTAAAAGGGTGGACTGACAGTCCCATGCCACGCATACTCCCCACAAAGACCGGACGCAGAGAAAGTGCCTTTTCACGTTGTGTGCAGACCTCGGCTGGTGTTCCGTAAGCATCCAACGGAGGAGCCCCTGACAACTCCCACCAATATCATCTCACCATAACCGGAGCATCTTTGCACCAGGCCGCATGTGGTCTGTCATTTCCTGTCTTGAATGGCGCGTCACACGTTTCCTGTATTTTTAAAGCACTCGGATGAGGGCCACCTGTGAGCAAGTTCTGAGCTTCAGAGAAAGTGTGTTTCAGGCAAGTGTTAACAGACAACTCAGAAGAAATGTGACTCAGCGCAGGAGAGGCCGTGAGGAGTCTGAGCTTCTCCGGCTCGCAGACCCGCGCTTCACTTTCTGTAAATTGCACAAAGGTTTCATTCAACTGGGCTCGGAGGCTGGAAGTGAAAGTGGCCTATTTTTGAAAAGGTCAGGAAAGTGCACTCGCCCGCCTTCAAATTCCTCTGAACCCTTTGCCTGTGAACATCACGGCGACGGGAGTCTGGCCCCGAGCCTCGGGGGATGCCGCGGTGATTTCGCGACTCCCCTCGGCGGCCTTCGATCCCACTCTGCGCCGCGGGTTCGCCGCATGTGATGAACGTGGTCTCCCGGGCCACGCGTCAGGGCTGCGTGTCAGCCTCGAGGTGCGGGCGGCGGCCCCCGCGGGGAGCCTGCTCTGTTCCTGGTCTGGTCACACCCTTCCCAGCCTCTCCTCTGTGTTGGCGGGGTACAACCAGGCAGCCTGGGGAGGGCCGATCGGGCATGAGAACCCCCTCCCCAACCCCCCCCCCCCCCAACACTGGTACCGCGAACACGGCAGCGAGCGGCACTGGGCAACCGTGTACCTCCCACGTCCTCAGCCTGCGTCAGCAGAAGGGGCGCGATCCGGGTGACGCCGGGAACACAGCACGCCAACGTTAGGAGAGCTGTCCTCTGCCCCGCCTCATGCTCTTACGGCCCTGCCAGGACTGCTCGCTTTCTGCTTCTGCTTCAGCCGCAGGGGTCTGGGCAACTCCTAGGCCCGGAAGAGCCCAAGCGGCTTCCCCTGCTGACCGCGGTCCTCAGCCTCCTGTAGACGGCACAGGGCCTCCAGGAGAAGTGTCACCGGGCCGGATTCACACTGCGCGTCTCCCAGCTGTCCCTGACTCCCCTTTCCCAGGGTGAACGCCACGTTTCTGAATCGTCCCCGAGCCCCCTGCCTTGTCCCAGCACGGCTCTTCTGAAACGTGAAACAAGGTGCCAGCACAGCCGTGGAAGACGGCTCTCCCGCTCCCAGGCAGACGCGTCCGATCTGTGCGCACAACCGGTCACGAGCACCACATAACAGCCCTCTGCAAATGAACCAGCAGACTCAGATGACGAGATGCTTTGCCTGAGGTGGGTCTCCTCACTGACCTTCTAAGAAACCTGGTCAAAGGGCTCCTGGGTGCTCTCTAGAAACGCAGAGCGAACCTGTGATGCTCGAACTGAACGCGGGGCTCTGGGTGAGTGAGAGCGCAGAGCAGAGCGAGGTGCCCGCCATGCTGTCCCAAGAGTACGGGGGGCTCTCGAGCCACACGGGCTTCCTGTTTTGGTATCACCACAAACCACAAGTCCCCAAACTCACGCTCCGGTCGCCAGCTGAGGGAGGCAATGCCCCGCTCCCAGCCCCCGCGGCCGGCCCCATGTCCCGCCAGAGCGCAGTGATGAGACTTCGGGGCTCTGGGCACGGCGCCTGCCACTGATCCAGCCCTCCACTTTCTCGGCCCCCCGAGGGGCAAACCCGTTCCCAAGGGTCTCTGGGCGCTGGCTGCAAACAGGTAGCTATGGGACCCGGCGGTGGGGGTGGGGGGAGAGCTCCCGACCCCACTGCCCTCCTGCACTCACTCTGTGCTCCGAGTTCTGCCCCCCGGGAGTCACCTGGAACTCTCCCTCTGGGGGCTGTGGAGAGTAAACCCAGCACGGAACAGCCGCAGAGGTTTGGGGCCTCACACGCGGTGGTCAGTAACCCTAACGACCAGCCCAAATTCCCGCATCTTGTCCGTATTCACATCTGCAGTGATCTTGTCCGTGTTCCCTCCAACCAAAACAGGCAACACACACCCGAAAACGGGACAGACAAGCTGGTGGCTGAGCTCACTCTGCTGCCCCACAGGAGACAGTCAGCTCACTGAGGATGGCCTCCTCCTACCTTGTCTTCCTGGCCTCGCGCTGCAGGAACAGGACGATGGGGTCTGGCCCCAACAGCTCGAGCTCCACGTCTTGGGCTGTCCTCGGCAACCTCAATTCCCCCTGCCGGGCGCCCTGCTCTCTCACTGCCTGGAGAATGCACCTGGAAAACAGATGCCCCAAACCACGTGCTTGAGGGTGGGGAGCCTGACCTCTAAGGATCTGTGGGGAGGGGGGGTCTCTCAAAGCCAAGGACTCCGAGAGTCCAAAGGGATGGTGGGTTTTCAGGGACTGGGACCCACAGGTATTTTGAGCGGAGGGTTCAATCCCTAACACCCGAAACACCTCCAAGCACAGTCTGTATACAGCCTGTGTCGTCAATGAGGAAAAATGGTTTCCATTTTACCAACACATTACCAAGGAACTTTTAAATGCTGTAGTTTTTCTTTCGGGACAAATGCACAGTTATTCTGTAACATAAGAAATTGATCACACTGCCATTTTGATAAAGCCCAATAACGCCGACCTACACATACATTGACAGTTAACTTGGTGGGTGGACGAAGAAATACAATGGCACAATTAAATACAAGAAAGCGTCTGCCTGCCAGGAGTTTCAGACCCCGGATCAGAGCAACTGTGGGACCTATCACAAGAGAGAGCCATGGTCCAGGGACACAAAGGGTCAATGGCCCGCCACCAACAAGCCCTCACGAGACACAAGCATTTCCCATGGAGCATGGCATCTGTGAGCAACACCCAGCTACTTGGGTCCACCTACCTACAAAGCTCTAAGAAAAGTGGCCAGAAAAGTGAGAACTCTGTGACAAGCCATTTTGACAGCCAGAAGGGGGGGGGGGGGGGGGAAGGACTAAGAAAAACCGGATGTTTTCTAATAAATTGGAAATGGACCGTGATTACCCAGAAAGGAGTCAAGACAATGTGCGTTTTCTTTGGGCCATTACTGCAACTCTCGTCTCCCAGCTTCTGTGACTCGCGAGGCCTCTTCTTTCCCAGAAAGGTTATGGATTAACCAGCACAAGCGTCCTTGAAAACCAGTGTGTCTCCTGCTCTGAGATGATGTGAAATGCTTCTCCCCTGAACGGGGACTGTGCTCAGTTAACCACCCTCCCCCCAGGTCTTCTTCATCTTCATCAGGACATTGGGGATCGCCACCACGTCGCCAGCGTGTGTCAGCTTGCCGTGGTTCTGAGTAAGGCCGCGCAAACGCTCTGCGTGCCGGAGGACAACGTGGGCAGCAGCCCGCCCCGTGGGGGGCAGCCCCCTCGAGGAGCCACCGGACTCGGGCACAGCATCAGGACCACCCTAGCTCTGCCGAAAGAAAGACCACAGGAAAGGCAAACTTCGCAGACAAGTGGGCACTTTCCCCTCGCTCTGATACATGAGTCTGTGATCTCTGCAGTCACAAGGGGAGGAGCTCTTTGCTTTCAGATCCGCTCTGGTGACTTCATCCGAACTTGCAGGAAGTTAAATGGTGCTCAATCAGCAATAGACCACGCATCCGTGGGGAGAGACCAGTCATTCGGCACACGCTTGATATTTTCGCCATTCAGGTGATCATTTCCCGCTCCGCGAAAATGAACTGGCATTTGAACGTGTCACGGGCCGAACAACACGTTCCTGAAATCTTAAGAAAATAAGGAACAGTACTTTACTTGCAAATTATCCTGCATGAAGTGAGCGGCGCAAGTTTATCAGAAAACAAAGCGTGCACCTCGCCGGATACAATCGCCAGGGCCGAATGTGGAATTTACTAAGCCCCCATCACATGAGGCCAACCGGCTGAGCGCTGCCCCCAAACGTGCAGGGCCAGCCGCACAGGTGAGAGAGAACATCGCGCTGTCCTTCGGCACCAGGACACGGAGAGTGGGGACGGCCAAAGCCTGGCTGGGTAGGCTCTGACACGCGACAAGTCCACGCTTGCCTAGCTCAAGGCTTTTCAAATGGAGGAGGAGAGTTCAGTTTCGCAAAATGAAAAATAATAATAACTTTCAAAGTCGACGTGCTTCCCAAGATCAAGGAAGGATCGGTGCTGAGCGTGGGAATGCACAGGACAGGCGGTCACCCACATGGCCAACCGCACTCGACAGCAACAGAGCACGGGTGTGGGATCGGGGAGGACGGTGGGGCACCACCATGGTCTGCTCGTCATGCAGTGCCCGTCCCGGGAAAGTGGGGCCTTCCCGGTACTGCCAACCTCGGGCCCGGACACAGGCTCGGGGAAGGCAGCCTGGTTTGATAACGTACAAAAGAAAGCTGGCCGGAATCTGTTTAGGGGGCTGGAATGTTCCCCCTGCACCACACACTGAATTCTACAGCTCACTGTGCCCTGCACATGTGGTACCTGCCCCCTCCCCCGGCGAGGCTGTCCGCTCAGACGTGCCCCCGAGCCCCTCCGAATCTACTCACTTTGCATGGCCAGCGGTTAGAAGCGGGAGACGGGGTGGCCGTGTTCACCTCCTTCCTCACTGAAACTAGATGTGCAAGAGCCGGGGGCGGGAAACACTCACACTCCACGGCTGCAGGCCTGTTAGGGCAGCACGGCCCCGGCGGCACGGCTCTGTACCCCAGTCAGACTGGTGGATGGGGCCGCCTGCAGGGCGGTCGTCCAAGCGCGCCACCGCCAAGCCTCAAGTGCGCCTCACGAGGCCTTGGGCCCCTGTCTCTGACCGGGTTACCTTCCCACCATCTGCACTGCATTCTAAGACTCAAGAGGTCACCTCACAGAATGGGCATGGAAAGCTGGTTTCCTCTAAAAGCCAACACGCGATGATTTATTCAATTCAGAAAGAATGGGGTAAGAGAGAAATTCCCAAGTTTTCTTTTCACCGATTTTATTTATATTTGGTAATTTTCACTCAGAGAACCTATCAATTCCTCTTCCAGTCAGAGATGCATGTATGTGTGCGTGTATACACATTCCCTTAGAAACTTTATTTGGTATGACTTCACATTTTTTGGTATATAGAAATAATTTTATTTCGTATTGCAGCACAGTAGACATACAATCAATATTATTTCCTAGAGTGTGCAATATAGAAATTATTCACATTAAAAAATTAAGAACAGAAAGCCTCGTATGCAGGAAATATTTAAAACTGTGTACCTAACTTTGAATCGGTTTCTGACAGCGCAGACTACTAGCTTTATAAACCTGAATGAATATGACATGAGACACGTTTGAACAAAGTACGCAGATGGGTCCGCTCCAGATGCCTAATTCACTAGACGGAGGGCGCGTTCTTCACTTTGGTCAGTGGGATTCCAGGTGCTGAGGCAAATGTGGATCTGAAAGATACTTCCAGAAGTACACGTCTTACACTGGCATTTGAAAGGTTTGTTTCTTCTATTCTCCTTTATAGCGAGGGGACCTTTTCTCTTTAAAAGCAAGAAGACCTTCAAGCCTGTCTTTTGTTGAAATAGTCTAGAGAGACAAAACATTATGTTACCTAAACCAAAAAATAAAAACTGTAAACGTTGAACAAGCTTTATTTAAAAAAAACAAAACAAAACAAAAAACAGAAAATAATCTAAAATTTGAATCCTACTAATCATCTGAAGAATTCTGTTACCAAATTGACCATTCTAATTCCAAATATGCCCCCCACCCTCATTTCAAATGTACATAAAAAAAACCAACAGGCTTTATCTTTTACATAGTTTTAGGTTTACAAAACATTGAGCAGAAAGGTCAGCCTCCCATACACTTCCTTCAAGCCCCCGGGGTCTATTTGTCACAACTGAGGAACCAGTACTGATCCAGTATTATTCCCTACAGTCCAGTTTCCACGGGCCGCTGTGGGCCTTCTGTGCTGGATTTTCACAAAGCACAGTCACATACCCACCACTCACTACAGGATCATACAGAACAGCTGACCTGCCCTAAGCACACTCATCCCTGCCCTTCGCTGCCTTCTCCAGAAGGTCACAGACTTGGAATCCTGTCGTATGTGACCTTTTTCGACGGAAGTCCTTCACGGAGCAGTATGCGGCTGAGGCTCTTTCGTGTCTTTTGGTGGCAGGACAGATCATGTCCTTTTATCGCTGAATAAGACGCCAGTGTATGGATGCACCTTAGCTTATCCATTCACCTTGGCTGCTTCCAAGTTTGGAAATTCTGAATAAAGCTGCTAAAACAGTGTGCAGACTTTTGTGCAGATGTAAGGTTCAACTCACTCGGGTAAATACACAGTCGTATGATTGCTGGGTCATGAGGGAAGATTCCGCTTAGCTCTTAAGAGATGGGCAAATTGGTATTTTGTTTGTACTTGCATTTCTTTTTTCTTTTACAGTTTATTTATTTTTGAGGGAGAGACAGAGTGTGAGCGGTGGAGGGGCGGAGAGAGAGGGAGACACAGAACCCGAAGCAGGTTCCAGGCTCTGAGCTGTCAGCACAGAGCCCGATGCGGGGCTCGACCCCACAAACTGTGAGATCATGACCTCAGCCCAAGTCAGAGGCCTAACCAACCGAGCCCCCCAGGTGCTCCTGTATTTGCATTTAATGACACACGATGTGGAGCATGTTCTATGCTTATCTGCCATCTGTGTATCTACTTTGGTGAGGTGTCTGTTCAGATCTTTCCCCCACTTTTTAATGGGTTATTTTCATATTGTTGAGTGTTAAAAGTTCCTTGTATGTATTGGACACAAGTCCTTTATCAGGCAGCCGTGAGGATCTCTTCCTGCTCTCTTCACAGTGTCTTTTGCGGAGTGGAAGTGGGTAATTTTAATAAAATCAAACATTAATTTTTTCTTTCACAGATATTATACTTTTGGTGTTGTATCTTAAAAAAGCGATCGCCAAACCCAAATACACCTACATTTTCTAGGTGATCTTGAAGACATTGGGTCTATGGCCCACTTTGAGTTAATTTTTGTGAAGGTTGTGACGTCGGTGTCCAGGTTCATCTTTTTGTAGCTCAATATCCATCTGCTTCAGTACTGTTTGTTTTCAAGACTATCTTTTCCCCCACTGAATTGCCTTTGCTCTTTTGTCAAAGATCATTTTATTTTGTTTATTTATTTTTGAGACAGAGAACGAGTACGGGAGGGGCAGAGAGAGGGGTGGGGGACAGGGTTTCTGAAGCAGGCTGTGAGCTGTTAGCACAAAGCCTGATGTGAGGCTCAAATCTATGAACTGTGAGATCATGACCCAAGCCGAAGTTGGACGCTTAACTGAGCCACCCAGGTGCCCCAAAGATCATTTTACTTTCTAGGAGTCCACTTATATAACTATTTTATATGAATACACTCTGGACTCCTTATTCTGTTCCACTGATCCATTTACCTGTTCTTTTGCCAACTCCAAACTGTCTTGCTTATTGTA
Organism: Herpailurus yagouaroundi; assembly: GCF_014898765.1. NCBI lineage: Eukaryota > Metazoa > Chordata > Mammalia > Carnivora > Felidae > Herpailurus > Herpailurus yagouaroundi. The sequence goes on along the minus strand of NW_024412430.1, from coordinate 19,087,807 downwards.
GCTTTACAGTAAGTCTTGGAGTCAGGTAGTGTCAGTCCCCCAACTCTGTTCTTCTTCAATACTGGGTTGGCTCATCTAAGTCTTTGAACTTTTCATAAAAGCTTTAGAACTGGTTTGTCAATACAGACTTGCTTATTTTTATCGGGATTGCACTGAATCTATAAATAAAGTTGGGAAGAAGTGATTTCTTCGTAATGAGTCTTACTATCCATGAACATGGGATATCTATTTACTTAGATCTTGATTTCTTTCACCAGTTTTGTAGTTTTCTTCCTATAAACCTTGTACTTTGTTTTAAATTTACACTTAAGTATTTTGCATTTTTTTTGTGCTAAGGTAAATGACGTTATGTTTTTAATTTCAAATTCTAATTCTTCGTTGCTGGTATATAGGTAAAGCAACTGACTTTTGCTTATTAAACTTCTATCATGCAATGTTGGTCTAACTACTTATGACTGTTTTGTTCTTGTTGTTGTTGATTCTTTGGGATGTCCCACATGGACAATCATGTCTTCTATGAAGTTTTGTTTCTTCCTTCCCAATCTGTATATATTTATTTCCTTTTCTCATCTTCCTACATTAGCCATGATTTCTAGCAGATGTTGAAAAGGACACGTGAGAGGGATGCCCTTGCCCTGTTCTTGCTCATTCAGTACGATGTTAGCTGTAGGTTCTTTTGTAGAAGTTCTTATCAAGTGAGGAAGCTCCTGTCTAATCACAGTTTGCTGAGTTTTCACTACTAATGGGTGCTGGATTTTGTCACATGCTTCCCCCCACCCCGATCTGTTGATATGATCATGTGATTTTCCTGTTTAGGCTTTGATATAATGGATTACAGTGATTTCAGTGTTAAACCTGGCTTCCACATCTAGAAAAAAAATCTCATTTGGTTGTGGGATACAATTGCTTTTATACATTGCTGGATTCGATTTGCTAATATTTTGTTGAGAATTTTTACATCTACATTCATGAGAGATAAAGGTCTGTGGTTTTCCTTTCTTGTAATGTCGGGTTCTGATTATCAGGGTAATACTGGCCTCAGAATGAATTAGGAAGGGTTGTTTCTTCTTCTATCTTCTGGGAAAGATCATTAAAAACTCATATAATTTCTACCTCAAATGTTTGGTAGAATTCACTCGAGAAACTGGGTCTGGTGCTTCCTATTTTGGAAGTTTATTAATTACTGATTTAATTTCTTTAACAAGCATAGGGCTATTCAGATTATCAATTTCTCCTCGTGTGAGTTTTCGTATGTTGTGTCTTCCAAGGAAGTGGTCCGTCTCATCTAGGTCATCAAATCTGTGGGCACAGAGTTTTTCACGGTATTCCTTTATTATTCTCTCAATGTCCATGGGATCACTAGGGATGGCCCTTCAGGTGGCCCTTCTTGTATTTCTGATATGGGTAATTTTTATCTTCTCTCTTCCTTGTTTGGCCTGCCTAGAAGTTTATCAATTTTATAGACCTTTACAATTACCAATTTTTTGTTTTGTTGGGTTTTTTCCTTCTGTTTTTCTATTTTCAGTTTCACTGATATCTGTTCTAAAGCTTGTTATTCCTTTTCTTCTACTTACTTTGAATTCTATTTGCTCTCCTTTTTCTACTTTCCTGAAGTGCAAAGTTATTATTAATTTTAGATCTTTCTTCTCTAATACATGCATTCGATGCTAAAATGCTGGTGTAAGCAGTATTTTTGATAAATTCCCACAAAGTCTGGTACTGTATTTTCATTTTGATTTAATTCAAAATATTTTTTAATTCCTCTTGAGACTTTGACACGTGTTATTTAGAAGTATGTTGTCTAGTATGCATTAAAAAGATTAATCCCACCATTAATAGATGTGATTTCCCAGCTATCCTCTTGTTATGATTTCTAGTTTAATTCCACTGTGATTTGACGGAATGTTTAGGATTACTGTTCCCTTACATTTTGTAAGGTGTGATTTGTGGCCAAATATACTTAAAAACGTTTTCTTCAGATGCTAAGGCTATTTGTAAGTGTGCAATTTACTTCATTCATGGCACGCTCATCACCAGCACCACCATGTGCATCAACAGGTGGTAATTTATACAGAGACCAGGCATAGAGGAACACTCTATCTGTCCCTCCTAATTTATGACACTGCCATGATTAAATGGGAGGTGAAGCAATTTCCAATTCTCATTAAAGGTACAACAAAATTCTTTTGCTACTTCAGATGCCCTACACAAAGCTACATCTTTTAGGGAGGGAAGGGGAGGGGAGGAAAGGAGAGGAAAGGAGAGGAAAGGAGAGGAAAGGAGAGGAAA
>NW_024412430.1:18987553-19085508 GCF_014898765.1 Herpailurus yagouaroundi | reverse complement strand
GAAAGGAGAGGAAAGGAGAGGAAAGGAGAGGAAAGGAGAGGAAAGGAAGATTTGTTCCTGTATACAAAGCCCTACTAATTTGTGTATGGAACAGAAAACTGCATACAGTGAATCAGGGCACTGTCAGTGGGCAGGAAGGAAGGCTCAGAAACAATGCATCTCACACACTGATGTTCCCCAGCAGGACCATGTTCGCTCCACTGCCTGCCTCCCACCTGTCTACACGAGAGTGAGGGTTCAAATCCATCTCCACAAAATACAACGTGAGCCAGAGAGACATCTACAGTATGAGCGATACTAACTTAATTAAGAGTTTTTAAAATTACGTAAACAAGAGACATTAGTAAATGGAATGGGATCAGGGATAAGAGCTGGTAATAGTCAAACAGCAAACACAGCTAATTTCAACCCATCTTCGTGGTTTTGAAAGGGGCAGGAGTGTAATCTTGTTCAGAGAGACAATTCATCTGACTCATGCAGAAGGTACAGAGAATTTGTGAGAGGTGTCCTCACTGAATTAGTGGCTGTATTACATACCTGAGCATAACAAGCTTCTTCTATGGCTAATCCTGTTACTAAATCAACCTGAGAATAAAAACATAATATAATTTCAGCAGGAATTATTTTTTAAAATCTGGAACACTCCATATAAATTCAAACTAGTAACGCTTTTCCAAAAGAACAGAATTGATGTAAGACAACAAATCAAAAGTATGACCAGCATAAGAATTCTGGAACCAGGCTGCCTGGGTTCAAATTCTGACTCTACCGTGTTGGAGCTGTGTAGCCTTGGGTAAGTTAGGTGATAAGCTCTCTGTGCCTCAGGCGCATCTGAACAAGAGACTAACCACAGCATCTACCAGGTGGGGGTACTGGGAGAATTAAATAAGCTAATCTAGGGGAAGGCTTTATACAGCACCCTGGCATGGCCCGGCACGAGAAGGCATCTGCTATTAGTATTGTTATGATTATGCAAGAAGTCTTAAAAACCAAACACTCGGGAAATTTTTTAGGTTGTGTTTATTGCTAACAAATTCAATCTCTTTTTTTATGGCTACGAAGCCCAGAGAGACATGGTGGTCTCTGAGTCTGCAAGGAAGAAGTATCTTTCTTTCTTCACAATTCCGTAATTTAGCCCAAACATCTGTTGCAACGAACGCCTGCTGTAAACAGGCACCTGCATGGCTTCCTTGCCCTGCCTGCTTCTCTCCTGGCCTGGGGCCTCCACTCCCGGGAAGCCGCCTCCCCAGGGTAACCCCAGGACGCCCCAAAGTCTTGCCTTGTTAATGAGGGGTCCTTGCACAAAGCACGTTGAGAAATTATAGGTAGAGAGAGCCAGGCTCCGCTCTGAGCTTGGGAGTTGTTCCTAGAATGCTCTCTCGTCATGCAGCACTGGTGTTGAGAATACACAGGATACCCTTTTCTTTTGGTCTCGTATGAGCCACTAGCCAATAAATCTGTCTCTTTGCTGAATGGCAAAAACAGCCAGCATGTCACAAGCTGCAGGACATGAGTGAAATTCCCTAATTCTGTGATGAAGATACTGGATCGGCAACAGCTAAGGCAGAACAAAATCAATAATACAGCTAAAAATACCCTCGGTAGCTTACGGTAACGAGCTGGAAATAGCTGGATTTACAACATTAACAAATAAACGGAATTAAGTCTCCACCACCGACTCCAATAGCAATCTCAAGCAGCAAGGCACTTACCTCCATCCCTTGATTAATTGCTAATTTTGCCACTCTCATCGCAACAGGTCCCTAAAATTCAATTAAAGAAACAGATTTTCATTACTATTTATGCAAAGTATGTTGTACAACTCAGTAAAATTCAGAATTTCCCATCGCTGGGCCCGTGGCAAAGATGCAACAAAAGCTATAAGACGGTTAACGGGGGGATTTCCTTCGGGCCTTGGCACAAGTCTGCTGCCTGGACAACTGTACATGCCTGCAGGCCAGCAGGGGCCGTGTGCCCAGGAGCGGGCTGACCATTCTCCAGCAAAGCTCCCAACAGGTGAGGTAGGGCAAGGAAGAGGCGACGAAACACCACGGCTCCGGGTGCACGACGGGAGCGCGGGCTGCAGGGGAGGCTCCCGTCAGCACCCGTGCCGGACACTGGCTCCACACCAGAGCTCCGCGGGCACCTGTGACCCAGCGTGACGATGATGTGCCCTCCAGGCAAGTTCCCCACACCACGCGGAAGCTGACAGCCCAGAGAAGTCCTTCAGGACGAGGGAAGGTCACGGAGGGAAGGACCAGGTGTCCTCTGTGAGGAGGAGAACATTAACTCTTGTCGTTTTTGAAAACCACAACGCGCCAGACGGAATTTAGCTGTTTGATCACATCTGAGATTCCTCAAAACTGTTCATGGGTGATGAGTTAGAATTCAGCGTATCTTTTTTTTAAGTGTCTTTTGAATTAAAATGCAAAATGGGCTCTAAATACCAGGCGCAACAGGGGACACCCATAAATGAACAAATAACGGCACGAGGCATGGCAAAGGTCGCTTTCCCCTCGCAGGGCCTTCAATGGTCACCTTTAACCCGTCTGAATCCCCTTCCGAAGTCACATGCTCATTAATAATCTTTTTCAGAGGCCACAGGTTTTCAAGGCTCGGACAAGTATCTCAGAATTCCTGACGATGTGACTTGCACGTGTGGAACACACACTAGGACCATTTTCTTTAAGGTCGTCAACCCTTTCTGTTGTTGTTTTAAGCAGGGTGCTCCCGTCTGTGAGAACCTTCTCTACTCCCTGGTATCTAGCCGCTGACCCCGACCAGGTGCTTGTCCGACTTCCATGCGCACAAACCCCCAGGCCCTTGTGAAAGCCCAGCGGGGGCTGGGGACATGCTTCTGAGGGACGCCGGGGCTGCTCGTCTACAGAGCACACTCTGGGCAGCAAGGTTGCCTAAACTGGAGAGACAGGAAAATGGAAAGGCTAGTAGATGATAATGCTTATTTAACTGGCTTCTTTCAAAATACAAAACCAGCACTTCTTCTGGACATCTTTTTTCTCAAACAGGAAAACGGAAGTGACTTCCAATACAGAAATCAAACGGAAATTCTAGTTTTAGAGAAGCGGTCCAATTATCTGGAAGACTCGTCATTCAGTGACAAAAACCAAACGTGAAGAGTATCGTCCCTCAAATTTTGCTCTGTAACTTTTGCATATCGTCCAGTTACACGTTTTCTGGACCACGCAGCATCTCCCTTGGCCCAAGGAAAAAGTCCTCAGAGGCACGTCCTTCACAGGAAAGGGACAGAGGGTGAGGACCCCCGGTCCACCACGGGGTCAGATGGAGGGTGGGGAGGCGGTGCCCTCTGGCAAGAGAGGCGTGGGCAGGGGTGGGGCGGGGGCGGCAGGAGATGAGCCCTGAGGCACAGAGCCGCCGAGGGAGGGAGCTGAGCACCGCTGTCCAATGAGCAGAAGAGGCTGTGAAGGGCAGAGCAGGAAGGACACCACAACCTTGACCTTTCTTAACCACACCCCTTGTTTCAGCGCGGACGTGGGTTGGTCTTAGAGCTTTAATACCAAGGTTTCAGCGAGAGCCTTTTTGTTTTTCCCTTAAAGCACTGAAAGTCTCTCCTATCTGCTCTCTCTCAGCTGCGAGTGTGGGGCTGCGTGTTCCTCACACGGGGAGCAGACGACGCGGGGGCCCCGTCCCGACAGAGCCCACGGCCAGCTAAGTGAGAAGCAGGGAAGGGTCCCCGGCAGGCGGTGTGGTTCCAGAGGGCGACCCCGCCACGAGGCCCTGCCCAACCGCGGTCGGGGACAGGCGCGTCCCGGCAGACCCGGGCGTTCGTCTGGCCACGGGCCACTCCGGCACCGCCCTCCGAAACGGGAGGCAAAGCTCTGGGCCAACACGGGAGGAAGACGCATCTCTCCGGAGGGAGACTTCCCGAGATTCCCAGAAGGATCCCCGGCCCCGGAAACAGCTTCCGCAACCTGTCCGCGTCAAGCGGCGCAGTTGGAGAGGAAGTGATCGTGCCTGCGGTGCCGGCGAGGGGGCTGCCAAACTTGAAACCGCACTAGGGATGACGGCAAATCACTAACTGCTTACACAGCAAAAGTCCTCTCATCCGCGATTTCAGAAGCGAGGCGTCCGCGAAAAACACACGGGAGAGAAAAGAACGGAGCCACCCAGAACGAGCCCCGCGACGCAGCGGCCGACGCCACTCGTCGGCGCCGGCCTTTGCGAGCGCACGCGCACTGCTCCGGGCTCGCAGCCTTCACCGCGGGGAGGACTCGCCACACGCGGCGCCCGGGGAGACGCACGGCCGCCGCCCCGACCCGGCCGCGGCCAGGGCGGTCCACGCTGCCGTGCTCGGCCGCGGTCTCCCCGGCACGTGTGTCCCCACGGGCTTCCCCCCATCTGTCCAGGTACACGGCGCAGCTCAGAAGCCGCCAGTAGGTTCCGTCACAGGTGGCGACGTGCGTGGGACGCGTCGTCGGAGCGCGGCCACAGTATGGGCCCCACTTTCTCTTCACATCTCGAACTTGAATTCCGAAGGCTCTTCATGTGCGGCTAATCGTTTCCGGTTTTAAGGCTACCACGTACTCTTCTACTTGGCACGCGGGACAAGGAGATCACAGGCATGTGAGAGGGCTGTTGTGTCAATTTGCTATAAAGTTATTTAAACAGAGAGAAAACGGAAATGCAATTAGAAATACCTGGGGTAAAAACTCTCTTGCTAGGTCCAAGGCCTTGCGGTACGCGGCGTCCCCCTCCTGGTTCTGTTCTAGAACGTGGCTGATCAAGCCCACCGCTTTGGCTTCTTGGCCATCGAGCACGCGGGCAGAGAAGATGAGCTCTTTGGCCAGCGATATCCCGATAGCGCGCGGCAGGCGCTGCGTCCCCCCTGCGGAGAGAATGGGGGAAATGCGGGCAATGATTTCGCACCTTGTAGTCTTAGCATTTCAGTGTTTCGCTTCTTCATTTATCAAGCAAACCAGGGCCAGAAGCTTACATGTCAAAAGTAGTAGGTAGAAAACTACTTCAAAGCAGAATGCAATTAGTTTATAAAATTAAAAATCCCCAAAAAAGAACTGGAGTACCTTCTGTAATTATTAAGGGATTCTGGCTCTATTTATTCCTTGTAACACAGCTGGTGTGTTCCCAAATCGAATCCACAATCATCACCACGTCAGGAGCCTTGTGACGCATAGCAGTGGGCAAGCAATACTGTCCCTTAGCGCATTTCACCCAGAGGGATGACAGGTCCATAAGGTGGGGCACCTTTCATTAACTTTGGATAAAACTTGTCCAAGCCTGAAATCTAACTCATGTGCTTCTTTTTTTAAATTTTTTAACGTATATTCATTTTTGAGAGAGATAGAAAGAGAGAGAGACAGAGTGTGAGCAGGAGAGGGGCAGAGAGAGAGGGAGACACAAAATCCAAAGTAGGCTCCAGGCTCCAAGCTGTCAGCAGGGCTCGAAGCCACGAACCGTGAGGTCATGACCTGAGCTGAAGTTGGATGCTTAACCCACTGAGCCACCCACGCGCCCCATAACTCATGTGCTTCTTAAGGAATCGCTGACGGTAAACGAACTGCAAACTGATTTTAATTTAATAAAAATAAAGCTACATAAATCTTCGTGAGACAACTCGGTGCTGGTAGAGAGTCCTCGTCACTCCTGGCGCACTACCCACCAGATCCATCTAGAGCTCTGCTCTGCTACCTACTAGTGATGAGGCCAGGATCTCGTTAAAAAGAAGGCTGGGCAAAAACAGGTAATGTCCTTATTCGGCAGCTTTCATTTCTACCAAGAAGAATATGGAAGCAGCTACGTTAGGATTCCCATAAATCTCATTCTGAAGACAGCCGCTGGGCTGCCCAAGGGCACTGGTGGCCAGGAAGCAGGGGAGCAGAGCGACTGTCAAGCTGCAGAGAAAAAGCAAGGTGACAGCCTGCCACCCAGACGAGGTCACTGTGTTTTGTTTGGCCCGCAAAGTTTAGAATTTTATTTTTATGTATTAGTTGCCAACATTTAAAAAATGGGTGGAGGTTTCAGGTGGGAACTGATTTCCACCGGGAGGGCCATTTGAGACACAACACATCCATGTGGCCACAGCCCCTCTCCTCTGTTGCCAGGACTTTAGCCTGACAAGCTCTGCTTTCTGTGAGACAACTTTGAAAGGAGGGGCGCCTGGGTGGCTCAGTCAGTTGAGCATCCGACTCTTGAATTCAGCTTGGGCCACACTCTCATGGTTTGTGAGTTCAAGCCCCGCATGGGGCTCTGCACTGACCCCCTGGAGCCAGCTTGGGATTCTCTCTCTCTGCGCCCTCCCCCACTCACATATGCATCTTCTCTCTCTCTCTCTCTCTCTCTCTCTCAAAATAAATAAAATTTAAAAGAAAACCGAGATCTTTCTTATTCTCACCTCAATCAAAAGTGGCACAATGAAAAATAAAGATCACAAGTTACAGAAAGCATGTTTCCCTTTAGTAATGAAGTATCTTCCTACGTTTTTAACGAATAAAGCATGTCTGCATTGGAAGAACACAATTTAAGATGCTATTATTAAGCAACTATGTTAAGAACCATGTGCAGCTATTTAGAAAATGTGGGTGATGTAGAAAAAAAGAGAAACAAACACAAACCTCAACGAACTGGGAAAGGACTGATATTTTCAATAAGGATTGGTTTTGAATGTAAATAAAATGAGTAGGGCTTCTGTAGACTACAGTTATTGTTTATACTGTTCAATTAGAGATGGTGAGTTTATAAGTGTTTTACTTGATAAGGCATAAAATGTGCGTCTGAAAAAAAATGAAGCACTGACAAACTTGAATCTAACTGTGAACAGCGACGACGTTGCTTGGCCTGGTAAAGACAGGTCTGAGAACGCACGGGACAAGCACCAGGGAAAAGGGCAAGTTATCTATGGCGTTTCCAATGGCAGCTGATGAGAACAGAGATACCAATAATACAACCCAGTATTTCCTCATGGAGCAGATGGGAACTTTCATGAGATGGATTCATGAGAATGTACGGACATCGTATTCACGATGAGCACAACACTAGGAAATGATTCTCTTTCACGTTCTGTGGAAAGTTTGATGTAGACTGGTCAAAATTAACAAATGTGAGCTTGAGGGATCGTTGCTAATGCCGCACTTGTTATTCAACCGAAACTCGAGTCTTGCAAGGCGGCCAAGCTTACACCCATTCGTTATTTCATTTCGTTCAGAGCATCGTTCTCCACGAACGAAGGCTTTGTAGAAATTAAAGACAGGAACAGTAATGAAACGAAGACCAGAAAACACATCCACTGCCCTGAGCTGAACGGCACATAACTCAAGCTCTGCTCGGTGACATGGGCGAGGGCCAGAACGATCTGCTGGAGGTCGTGGCCTGAGCGAGGGTCGAAAGACAAGGGGAAGGGGGCTTTCTGTTCTTGCCGGAAACGACGCATCAGAGGAGCTGGGAAAACCCGCACCTTGGCTCACCAACTAACACTGCACCTGAGACTCAGCGTTTGGGGGGACATCGCAAGCCATCTGCCCTAGGAACCTCATGTAAGTGGGCCGTGACGGCCGCTTGTCCTTCTGTGTCTGGTTTTACTGCACTAAAGCATACCGTGCTCCAGGCTCACCCTGCTGTGGTGTGTCCGCGTTTCCTTTTAAGGCTCAGTAATATTCCACTGTATGAATACCACGTCTTATTTATCCACTGACCCGGTGATGGACACTTGGATCGTTTCCACCTTTCAACTATCAAGAGTAATGCTGCTATGCATATGCGCGTACAAGTACCTCTTTGAAACCCTGCTTTCTTATTCTCTTGGGTAGATACCCAGAGGTAGAGCTGTTAGATCATACAGTAAATCTAGGTTTAACTTTTTTGAGGAACAGCCATACCGTTTTCCCGGTAGCTGCACCATTTTACATTCTTATCAACAGGGTACAAGGATTCCAATTTCTCCACATTCTCAGCAACATTTGCAATTTTCAGGGGTGTTGGTATTTTTTTTGAAGGGGGGAGGGAGGGCTTGATGGTAAGCATCCTAACTGGTGTGAAATTGTACCTCACTGTGGTTTTTGATTTACATTTCCCTAACAACTAGTCGTGTTGAACTTCTTTTCATCTGCTTCTTGGCCATTTGTGTATCTTCTTCAGAGAAACATCTATTTAAGTCCTTTGTCCATTTTTTAAATGGGTTTTTTTTTGTTGTTGTTGAGATGAAGGGGTTCTGTATGTATTCTGGATAGTAACCGTTTATCAGATAGATGATTTGCAAATATTTCTTCTCATTCCATGGACTGCCTTTTCACTCTGTTGATTGTCCTTTGAAGCACAAAAGTGCTTTTAATTTTAATTTTAATTTTGATGAAATCCAATTTTTTTTTCTTATATTGCCTGTGCTTTTGGTGTTGTATCCAAGAAATCATTGCCAAATCCAATGTCACAAAGTTCTTGCACTGTTTTCTTCTAAGAGTTTTACAGTTTCAAAACTGACATTAAGGTCTTTGATCCATTTTGGGCTAATTCTAATACGCGGTGTAAGGTAAGGGTCCAGCTTCATTCTTTTGCAGGTGGATTGTCCAGTTTTCCAAGTATCATTTGCTGAAAGAGGCACTCTTAAATAATTACACAAATACATTATTTAATTCACTCACTCCCACGGAAATTCTGTCTTTAGGAAAACTATCTGGTGAAAACTTCTCTGGCTCAGTTTCCTATGCTGCAATCAGTTTGCGGCAAAGACTGGGGGTGGAGCTGGGGGCGACTTCCCCATGCTCCTCCCAGTCATATAAAATTTGTGATCTCGAACTTTATAAAAATGACGTGACCTGTTTGGTTTGCCTTTCTCAGTTAATATGAACAGCTTTGAGCAAAGAGCCGTGCACGTGGAGGTTCCTAAACCACGGGGCATTATGACACAAAACGCTACACATGATCAGTGAGGGATCTCAGATGTCCGACAGTATCTCGGGGATAGTCACCCTAAATAGAGAGTATTTTTATGTCAACATTCTACACCAGCTCGGAAGTACTTCTGTTTACGGACAGCTATTTGACATAATACAATTAGACAAAACACTCGTGCTCGTCAGGGGAGTCAAGGCTCAGTGCAGCACCACACCAATTACCTAATTATTTAACACAAAATGAATTCACTGGGGGAGTGTATGTGCAGAAAACTAATCCGTCACCTATGAATTACACTTCCTCCTTCATGACATTAAGCATAGGATGAAAATAAACAAACACAGAACGACACAGCTTCTAGTAAAGTCACTGATAAGTCCAGCGGTGAGCAGGGGGGCAGGCAGTGTGTGTGTGTGGGGGGGGGGGTACAGCGGGGAGCCACTGCCCCCACCTGACGAAGCAGGGAGGTCAGCAACAGAGCGGGAACCGCAAGCACCCAGGATTTGTTCACATCCGAACATAATGTGCTCCCGGCACTTGTATCCTGGAAGCAGGCAGCTGTGAGCCACGTCTGAAGCCACAGACAAAAATAACAGGATGAAAACACTCAAAATGGAGTCTGTCTTGTCTTGCTGCTTTTGCTTGTAATCTATCAACGGGACAAAAATGAATGTGTGGCTGCAGTTTTTAGTTGGTTGAGTCTTTTCCTTTACTTACTAATTTTCAAAATAACAAGGTGGTTCCCTAGCATCCTCCAGAGGTGACGAGTTAAGTTTTTAATCTTCGAGAACCATCATAATTTTACAGATTTTAACATGTCTGATGCATCAGAATCAGTGCAGTTCTTATCTTTATAGACGGTCGACCACCCCATCCTTGGCTGGTGGAACTTAATGAGATTGGCTCTAGCGTCCTTCTGATGTGACCATAACAGTCTTTGGTGACTTCTTGTTGCCCAGGACCATGGAATGTTCCAGGATCATCCTGTAGCTCTCCTCCCCAGGCCCCACATCGACCACTTGGCCCACAGCCCTCTGGGGCTGCGCTGAAAAATCTGACGCTTCCGCTCACATTGTGATCCAGCACACTTAACAACCACCATGCTTTCGAATGCATGTTCTGTATGTTCTCTTAGTCATTCTGTGTTGAGTTTCCAGACTCCGTTCTTCCAACGAATCATGACTGTCAAGGACGGGTGCTAATGTGAACATGGGGAGCAAATCCTCTGGCTGTGAGGACTCTGTCACGTGATGCTACCTCAACTTTTTCCCGGTCCACTCTGTTCAATCCAGCCTCTTTCACAAGACGTGCAATTTTATTACACGTCCTTGAAACCTTAGAAGTCAATCACAAAGTCTGGGGCAGTTTTCGCAGGGCTGCATCAAGACCACAGATGGCTGCCCTAAGAAGTCAGAACCCAGGTTCCTACTGTTCCTCCTTTGCTGCCCTCCCCCTATGCATTCTGTCCTCCGTGTTACCTCATGGTCCAAGAGAGCTGCAGCAGCCTTGTCATCACAACTGCGAACCAGGCAGAAGGAAGGGCAAGAGAGTGCTGAGTTTTTAGAGCCACTGATGAAGTCCCAGTCAACAACTGTGCCTCCTCCACGTCACTGGCCAGAACTTGGGCACACGTAGTTGCAGGGGTGTGAAAGGTCACCTTCTTGCTCAGGGTTTTGCCTTAGCATGTCAAGGAAACCCGGGGCTCTTACTACTAAGGCAAAATGAAAACAGGTGTGCACTTAGCAGTTGCTACCTCAAGTGGTAAAACTGTGTCAATCACATAACAAAATGTTTTCATGTTTACCTATTATTTGGATTGAAAATATATTGGAAATGTTCTATTCCATCATTACTCTATTATTTTAAGAAGGTGTCAAGAATTTGTTTCCACTATGTAATCTCTTCCGGGGTAATACCACTTAAATTTACTTTCAAGGAGCAACCTCTAGATTAGCGATGGCTTAAACACAGCAAGTGTGTTTTCGCCAACAAGGGCAAGAGGGGAAAATTTTCGCCCCGCTCCCCTGTGTTCGTGCTGACCTCCAGTGCCATGGGGAGCTGCTGGCCGCCATCTGGGGGTGCAGACCTTCTCCTCCCAGACCACAGTCCCAAACTCAAAGTCGAAAATAAACCAGACACAGATGCTACCTTCCTTTTGTTATATTTACATAATTTAGAGTTTAAAGCAACCTTTATGTGGCATTTCACCACCAAGCATAATGTAATACGTAAAGAACAGCCACAGTTTGCGGATTATAAATTACAGTTTAGTACTATTAACAAGGTAGAAAATGTCAAGTTTTTCTGTTTTTGTTTCTTAAGGTTTTCTTGTTGTTCTCAAGAGTTATGTAGATACCACATTAAGGGCATTTATTGCTATAATGAGAAGGGATCTCAGAATTCTACAAGTAAATATCACTTTTGAATTATGTCTAAACCCCCTCTCAGAAATAGCCAATTAAGGTTACTTTTTCCTTGAACTGTACAAGACACATTGCAGGAGAATGTTAGTTTTGGATTATAATTCCTGTTGCAACTCTGTCAGAGGGCTTTAGGCAAGAGCTTTCTTGCTAGATCTTGGCTAGATGTTTACAAAACTGACTTCCTCCTGCTTTCATAATGAAACATCAAGGTCAAAGAGGAATGCACTATGTGAACAAACATGGCGTGTTTACTGGTCTCATGATGGACCATGTCACAATCATACAAAAACCATAAAAATATTTATCCTTCAATTTGTGACCAACATTTGCAGTGTGGTAAAACCTTCTGTTCTCTGAGGATTTCAATTTTTTTTTTAACATTTATTCAGTTTTGAGAGACAGAGAGACAGAGCATGAGTGGGGAAGGGGCAGAGAGAGGGAGACACAGAATCCAAAACAGGCTCCAGGCTCTGAGCTGTCAGCACGGAGCCCTACAACGGGCTCAAACTCACGAACTGTGAAGTCATGACCTGAACCCAAGGTGGACACTCAACCGACTGAGCCACCCAGGCGCCCCTGTTCTCTGAGGATTTTTAGCACGTTGTAAAGTAGTGAGAGAAAACACACGCACACACACACACACACACTGGAAGAAGTAAGGGGTAAGTGAGAAGAAAGCCCTAAGCAGGGAAAGCCGAGCAAAAACTAACAGAAATACATCAGTTTGGGCTGTATGTGGTTTATCCTAAAGGAGCATTTAGCAAAAGTTAAAAACTTTTCTTTAATGTTTATTTTATTATTGAGAGAGAGAGAGAGAAAGCATGTGCAAAGGGCAGAGAGAGAGAGAGAGGGAGACAGGATCTGAAGTGGGGTCTGAGCTGTCAGCACAGAGCCCGACGTGGGGCTCGAACCCACGGACCGTGAGATCACGACCTGAGCTTAAGTCGGATGTTTAACCAACTGATCCACCCAGGAACCCCAAAGCTTAAAACTTTTAAGAACTGGGTCAGGGAAGAAAGGCTGGATATCAAAAATAGTTTTCCAGAGCCAATTAAGCTGACTGGCAACAAATTAAAACCTTTGTGATAAAGCTTCCATTAATATGCATTCTAGAAAGCTTTCCTGAAAATTAAGTCCATCACTGTTAGAGACACAGAGATGCAAAGGTTTTTTTCATGAAGAAAAAAATTACAGGGGCGCCTGGGTGGCTCAGTCGGTTGAGCGTCCGACTTCGGCTCAGGTCACGATCTCACGGTTCGTGAGTTCGAGCCCCGTGTCGGGCTCCGTGCTGACAGCTCAGAGTCTGGAGCCTGCTTCGGATTCTGTGTCTCCGTTTCTCTGTTCCAACCCCGCTCATGCTCTGTCTCTCTCTCTCTCTCCTTCAAAAGTAAATAAAAACATTCAAAAAATTAAAAAAAAAGAAAATTATGCTTCTTTTCAGTGTTTACGTGCAATTTTTCCAACCAATATTTGAAGCACAAGTTTTTTTTTAACTTTTAAAGACCGTGTCGCGCTACAGCAGACGAAACGCAAGAGCTTACTTTGCGAAACCAACTGGAGACGGCCACGGCCGGCATCCGCCCGCGTCGGGCCGCCGCGGGCCCCTCCGCTCCTCGCGGCAGCCGCGGGGGCTCTGAGCCCGGGCGCTGGGCCTGAGGCAGGGGCGGCTCCGAGGGGCGGCGGACGCTTCCGCCCGCACGCGTCCCCGAACGAGCGGCCGGCAACCGGCTCCGGCCAGAGCGAGGAGGTGCCGGCCCGCCAGCCGAGTCACGCGCGGAGCGACGGAAGAAAGAAGGGATCGGCTGGGCTCCCCCGCTCGGGCGGGACTTCGGGCAAGCCCGCCAACAGCCGCGCTGCCCGACAGCGAGACGGCGTGTGTCGGGGCTGTCCCAGACGGGAGTCGCCCGCCACCCAGCGCGCCTTCGTACTCCAGACGTGACGTGACGGGCGGGGCCGAGGCTCGAGGCGCCGTCCGTCTCCGTCCAACTGGAAACGGCACCCGCGGTCCGCGGCCACGGCCCCGGACCGCGCGGGTCAGGCTCCCCTGTCCCTTCGGCCTCCCGGGAGCCCCTCTTCGGTCGCGACGCTTGTTTCGGTTGCAAAATCGAAGAGACCGTGATAGGAGCTGCGGCTCACTTGCACGGGCGCGGCGCCTTCGGCAGCAGTGCGGCCGCGGCACGGGCACCCGGTCGGCACGACTCCTGCCCACCCCCGGCTCGCCCGTGGGGCGGGAGGACAGCGCGTCGCACAAAGGGAGAAACGAGGCAGCCCACGCCCAGCGACGGTCTCGGTAGTGAGAAGGGAGACAGCCAGAGACTAAACGATCCTCCCACCTGCAAGAAAAGTGGGTGTCCGCAAACCGGACGCAAACACCACAGGTCCGCCTGAAGTTAAACCCGGGAACTGCTCAGAGGAAACGAAGGCCGCGGAAAGAAGCGAGCCAGCGGACTCTTCCGTATGCTGACGTCCAGACATGTATCAAATTACTACTCTTGCGGGAACAGAAGTCTCCCTACGGTGAATGTTCTGTGCTATCCGTCATAGGACGCTGCAACCGTTGTACAGGCTTCAATCCCTGGCTAATTATACAGACGATATATTATAGAAGATACATACAGTCGGTTCAAGTCATGCGAGTGCAAGTACGTCACAAGGATTACAGCTGGGCTGCGTATCCCTTCCTTTCTGAGACCACTCACAGGTATGTAATTATGGCGTCAAGTGAGAATACACACGCATGTATGTACAGACATGGCCACCCTAATGAAAACTCCTGGTTTTTTTTAAGGTAGCGATATTTACTAAAAATACAACGTGTCATGTTTACCCCCTGCGGTGAGCCACGTGATTACTGAAATAAGAAACCAAATTTAATGGTTTGCTATCTATAGATACCACTAAATTCCACCTCTTTTTGAGTTGTATTTACCATATTATGCTTTAAAACAAGCCTCATAAACATGGAAAAGAGTTACGTGATAATATTCCCTAAGGCAAAAGAATGGCAAATGTGGCAAAGCATAAACCACGCGGTCTGTGCTTTAGAAGAGACTGTTTCATTACCGCCACCGATTCCGTAAGAACTACGGTTAAAAGTTAAATGCGTGTTCCAAGTTACCGGAGAACTCAGTGGCTTAGAACAGCAAGCATTTAGTCGTGTGCAGTTTCCGTGGGTCAGGAATCCAGGCATCGTCACGTGATCACGTGGTAGCAACGGCCCCGGGTGTCTAGGCTCACTCGAGCCACTGTTGGCCTGTGAGTCCCGCTCCCCAGCGGCCACTCCGTGGGGCTTCCTCTCAGCCTGGCAAGTGGCTCCCCCAGGGTGACAACTCCAGAGAGCAGACACAAGACGGACCTGGGAGGCGATTTCCCGTGCCTTCTGCCACATTCTTTGGGCCATCGATACGCCCAGGCCTCACGAGGGAAGGGGCCCCACGTGGAGTGGGCACTCAGAGGCTGCCAAGCACAGGCACGAGGCTCGAGTGCACAGCCCGCGACGTAAAAGCCATCTCTTCTTCTGCCCTTCTGCCCATCTGCCCATGAGCGACAGGCGCATTTTTCCAGAGCACATTCACACAGCATGTTCCAAAACTCTAAAATCATCCTCCAGTCTTTCAAACTCAAGGAAGAGATGAACAGAATATGTTAACCATTATCTTTAAAAAATAACAAAGGGGGCAAAAAGTGGAGAGAGTATAATATGGAAGACGTTCCTTCTGGAAAGCTCGTCCCGTGAAAAACAGTCTTTGCCAACTACGGTCAGAAGTAGAGCGAGTGACACCCACACATCACTGGCGCTTCTAGCCTTTCTAAAAAGTGTTAATTTAACTGTATCAACAAAAAGAGAGGACGCTCTGGTGTTTCCTACAAATTGCACCTTGACCACTTCATTAGATGAGGGTCTCAGAAAGGGCTGAGGACACAAGAACCCTCAATGTGCACACGTTTTCTCTCTGGATAAGGACCCTGTAAACTCTTATTGATAAATGAAACAACATACACAAATATTTGACAAAATGACTAAATAATGGAGTGGGCACAAAGATCCGAATACTTTGTTTTCCCTCATCAAAAGCAGGTCACATGGTAAAAATTTAAAGATTCCGGCACAGCAGAACCATGATTGATGGAATAAATAACCACATTTAGTGAGAACACATCAGGCACTGCGTAATTTAACACATCATTACTTACTTTCGCAAGAATCCCGAGGCCGCAACGATCACCAGTCCTCATCTGACAAATGGGAGGACCAAAGGCTCAGGAGGGTAACTCATGCCCACTAGGCAGAGCAGTGGGTGTATGAGGGGAGTCTGGTCCTGCGGCCCACCTGCTTCTCCCGACGGCGAGCCGCCCCCTCTCAGAGACAGAAGAGGCACGGCTCCTCGAAGAGCTAACTGTGGCAGGGCAAAGTCTTGGAGGGAGTTAGCGCAGGAACACACCTGGATGACCGGAAGGAAGGAAAGACCAGCTGCTGGTACCAGGCTGTGACCGATGGCAGGGAGCGTCAGAACAAGAGTGCACGGCGGTCAGTTCCCACCACACCGTGCTGCCGCGGGGAAACGGATTTCCGTCAAGGTCCCCGGACCGAAGGCTCGGGCCCTCCTTCCACCTAGGTACGGCCCCCTCCCCTTGTGCGGCCAACGCGGGCCCGCCGCCACCTGACCCTGCGGGCCTCAGGGCTCTCCCGGCAGGAAGAGGCCAGACGCCCGGGACCGGTGGGGGTGAGCATCAGCACACATCCAGCGAGGAGGGTGCTGGGCCAGCGCGGCCAGCCCTTCACCCCTGCACTTTGAGGTCCCCTGGGAGAAACAGCTTCTTCTTTTTCCATTTTGAACAGAAAACAAACAGCAAAATAAAACAGACATGGTGTTTCACAGTGGCTGAAACCATAAAGATAACTAATTAGCATTATTACTCCTTATCGGGAGAACAGCCAAGCGGTCCGTGAAATGACGGTACAGGAAGATTTTGTTACTTAGGGAACCAGTTGACAACTGTTTCCTATTAACAAAGGGGAATGAGCCATTCTTGAGCGCGTATCCGAGGAGGATGAAGCAACTCTGACTTACTGGAAACACATTATTTTTGTAAGATGTATCCAATACCCGGTTCGGGTTCTCGTAACTCTAACTCCTGCTGCGAGACAGAAATCCTGTCGGAAACAAGCAACCTTCTCCCTACACCCGAAACAAAATAAAACAAACCCCCTACCCAGCGACCACAACCCCTTCCTCCACCAGCAACAACTACCCACAGCACATCGTAGCAGCTCACATGCGTTCGCCCACAGCTCTGACGTTGCCGTGTTCGGCAGGGCTAATTCATAACAATTATCTGTTATGTATTTTCCCAACGTTTGTTGTATTGTATTAACAGAATACCAATTAAAATGACAAAACCGTCACAATAAAATGTTGGGGTAACACCCCAACACCACACCCACAGACTTCCTGGTTACGCGCGACGCTCCTGGTCGCTGGCTTGCTCACAAGTGCACAGAAACGTCAGGTGCAGGTTTAATCCAGAGGGTTTTATATATTTATTACAGGTTCGTACTTTAAAGTACACTGAGGCTCAGATGGATGTAAAATGTATGTGAAATTAACTTGGCTAAATGCCGATGCTCTTTCCTTTTCTCCCCAAGCCTCACAGCTGGCTTCCCGGGTACGCTGCCGAGGACGTAGGTGAAGTCCCCAGAGAAGATGGGCTAACGGCTCCCCTCACCCTCTCCCAGAGTCCTGCTCCTTACGCACTGCACACGGGAAGCTCCGGAGGGGCAAGCCTGTCCTCTCCCCCTTCCAGTAGAACACGCGGACGGCACTTTCAGACACGACAGCAGTTAATTACTGCCCTCCTAGAGAGAACAAAGTTCTTTTACAATCGTGTGAAATATGGCTTATGTCAACAATGGATTGACAAAGATGTTCCTTGGGAAAATTAAGTCGGAGATGCAAACATTAAAATTAGGCCATTTCGTCAGTATTTTAAATGGAAAACTCTTTAAACACTGGAAACATCATATGCATTGATAACACATTTCAAATACATACAGCAGAATTTTCTAGGACAGATATTTGGCTAACTCACGGCTAACTCCTAGACTCTTTCTTTAAAACGCAAGAAAAGTTAGCGGAAAGCTCAGTGAGGGGGCAGAAAACGTGAGGGGAGAACAGCACTGAGGCAGAAGCAGCACCACCACCTTACGGCATGATCACGGCACATCAGGCCAGGGGACGCACACGACACACGTCACCTGCGGGCCTTGCAGCCCGCAGCGGTGCACGGGCGGGACGGCCTCGGAGCTGTCACAGCCCCTCTTCCGCATGAGCACAGGAGTGTGAAGGCAGCCCCATGACAAATTAAAAAGCGGAAACTTTTTGAGAGCCAGGCCGCTCTTCTCAGCTGCCTGTCCCACAGAGCAGTGAGATGCCACTCTGGCTTGCATCTGAGGAGAGAAGCAATCTGGAGGCAGAAGGCAGAAATGATCCTGATTACCTAACCAGTAATTACCTTCAAAGACCCACAAGAATTCCATGAAAAAAAAGGCAAATGTGAACATAAAGGAAACAAGATCAGAGGGGTCAGGATAAGTGAGTGGGAGAAGTAAGTGCCCAAGGGAGCGGTTTACAGAATCCCTACAGGGAGCAAACATCGGCCCTAAAGAGCAGCAACCTGGTCCCGTGTGACTTACAGGTATTAGCACATCGAGTCCTTCCCACCGCTTAGGAAGCAGGACCCTCAGCACCCTTCATGCAGACAGGGAAACAGGCCCCAAGTCAGGGTCAGCAGACACGGGGCCAGCACGCGATCCCAGCTGGCCGCTCCCCTGCCCCCCTCATTCCAAGGCTCCCCAGCCCTGCCCTCCTGGCACACACACGCGCACACCATGGAATGTGCCCATCCTTTATTTTTTAATGTTTATTTATTTCTGAGAGAGAGAGAAATGGAGCATAAGCCGGTGAGGGGCAGAGAGAGAGGGAGACAGAATCCAAAGCAGGCTCCAGGCTCTGAGCTGTCAGCACAGAGCCCGAAGCAGGGCTCGAACTCACAAACCACAAGATCATGACCTGAGCTGAAGTTGGAGACTCAATCAAGGGAGCCACCCAGGTGCCCCGCCCATCCTTTCTATCTCAAGCTGCCAACAGTGATACAGGGGCCGCAGGTGGGACACGGGGGGGGGGGGGGGGGGGGGCCACGACCAGAGCCCTGCCCTCTGTCCCTAGGTGGGGAACAAGTGATAAAACGGAAACAGGTATGGCCCTGATAAGGGGGGAGGGGAGCCTGAGGAAGGCCTTCTACACAGCTGCAAGCGGACCACCTCCAGCCCCTGGGGGGTGAATCCTGTCACTCCTGCTCCCTCCTCCCATGCTCTCGGATGACAGGAGCACAGGCAATACTCAGCCCTCAACACAACCGTCCCTCGCTGTGCAGGGCAACAATCCCAACAGAGGCTCCCAGGCGATGAAAGAGACCCGGCATGGTAACGCTACAGAAACCCTCCAGCCTCCTCGCTCCTCCAGGCAAACCACACAAGCCACCCGCGGAGGACAGCAAAAGCACGGGGTGTGCCTGAGACACCACTCTTCAAGGAAGTTAGCCCAGTGCAAGAACTAATGGGAAAGTTCCCATAATTTAGACAAGACGTGAAATCAATACATGAGACTCAAAGGGGCAAAGATAAATCAGGAGACCAGAACGTAAAGGAGCCCTGCAGCTAAGAAAAGCACTAAGGACCAAAATATAACACTACTCCAGAACTCACACAGGAGTCAGCAATGGCACAGCATGAAAGGAGCAAGGCGGAAGGCATCATGCTGAAGGCAAAATGCTGGCAAAAGAAGGTACGACGCACCGGGTAAGTTCGAGGCTGAGCAAACACGGGGCAGGCGGCTGTTCCTCAAGGAACGCAAGCCGCCAGGGCTGAGCACCAAAAGCCTCGGGAGGGGGGCAAACTTGAAGGCTGGGAAGAGGCTGGGCCCCTCTCCGTCCACGCCAGCAACCACCTCCCTGAATTCTCACCTAAGGGACGCGCCAGCCCCACTCCGGCTGGGTTCACCCATCTCCCCGGCTCCTCCCGTCCATCCCCCCCACCCAGTCCTTCAGCCTCCTCATCCTCTGCAGTCTGGTCTTCCTGCTGCCGGAGGTCTTCAGCCACGAGCAGGAGGGGGCCAGTGATCTCCAACCTTCTACTTAACCTTGCCGTTCCCTTAGTCATTCTCTGCATGCGACCCTCTTGCGCGCCCGGATGTCGCATCTGCACCGTGGCACGTGGCTGCAGGAAATCTCGAGGTCTGGGGAATGAGGCTGCCCGGAGCTCAGCCCCCAGGGCCAGGGCACAACCCTGGCCCAGGAAGCCCTGGAGAATACTGAACTCTCCTGCAACCCCGACCACCCGACCCTGGTGGCACGGCCCCTGTACCCGGTGTCTACAAGGCGGCTCTCCTCTCCAGCCCTCACGTAGGCACTCAGCAACACTACAGTTCACAGCTTCTCCATCCGCACGGGTCCTGTCTACTTCCTGCACCCCCTTCCCCATCCGCCCACAACGCTGGTCTCAGAACGAGGCCACACTCCTCATTTGAAAGGAATCCCTCTATTTCCTCCAGGATCGGAGACGTTGGATTGCCGTATCGTTTTTATTCTCTCGGTATTGTGGACCCCTCCTGCTTACGGGGTCTACTTTTTCTGCTGGTGAGTCCTTTCATTTCACTGACACACTGGCTCTTTACAGGGCACCCGGCAAACACTTAAAGTACAACGGCACAAATCAGCATTTCAGAAATAGTGTTTGCCTGTCTACTGACGGCAACATCACACATTCCCTTTCCCCCCCTTTTATTATGTTTTCTTCATTGAAGTCGGAGACATACAATGTTATGTCACTTTCAAGCATGCAACATCATGACTTAACGTTTACACATGCGATGAAGCAATCACGATAGGTCTAGTGACCATCCATTACCATACGTAATTATTATAACATTATTGATGGTTTTCTCTGTGCTGTCCATAACACCCCATGACCTACTTATTTTATAGCTGGACGTTTATACATCTGCATCCCCTTCACTGACTTCATCCCTTCTCCCACTTCCCACCACTGAGAACCACTCATTTGTTCTCTCTATTCCTGAGTCTGTTTCTGTTTTGTTTGTTCATTCGTCTTGTGCCTTAGATTCAACATCGAAGTAAAAGGCAGATGTCTTTCTCTAACTCTGACTACTTAGCAGAATACCCTCTAGGTCCATCTGTGCTGCCACAAATAACAAGATCTCATTCTTTTTTATGGCTAATAGCCAGTGTTTATCCATTCATCTATCGGTGAACTTTATCCATTCATCTATTGATGGACACTCGAGTTGCTTCCATATCTCAGCTATTGTAAATAATGCAACAAACATGGGAGTGCAGATACCTTTCTAAATTGGTGTTTTCATTTTCTTTGAATGCCCACGAGTGGGATTATTGGATCATACGGTATTTTTAATTTTTAAAGGAACCTCCATACTGTTTTCCACACTGGCTCTACCAGTCGACATTCCCATTAACAGTGCAGGAAGGTTCCCTTTTCTCTTCGACACTACCCATGGTGACACGTGTGAGGTGTATCTCATTGTGGTTCTGATCTGCATTTCCCTGATGATGAGTGATGTTGAGCACATTTTCACGTATAGATTGGCTATCTGTTGGTCTACTTTAGAAAAATGTCTACTGAGGTCTGCTGCCCGTTTTTTAATTATATTGTTGCTTTGGTGTTGAGCTGTATGAGTTTATATATTTTGGCTATTAACCCCTTAGGGAATATATCATTTGCAAATATATTGTACCATTCAGTAAATTGGCTGCCTTTTCATTTTGTTGATGGTTTCCTTTACTGTGCAAAAGCGTTTTGTTTTGACACAGTCCCAATAGTTTATTTTTGCTATTGTTGCCCTTGTCCAAGAAGACAGATCCAGAAACATTGCAAAGACTGATATCCAAGACGTTAGAGCCCATGTTTCCTTTTAGGAGTTTCAGAGGTCTTAACATTTAGGTTATTTTTCTGTATGGGGTAAAAAAAAAAAAAAAAAAAAGTGGTTCAGGTTCATTGATTTACATGTAGCTATCCAGTTTCTCAACACCACTGGTTGAAGAGACTGTCATTTCCCTACTGTATATTGTCACTGATTAACTATCCCCTTTGTCATAGATTAATTGACTACAAAAGTGTGGCTTTGCTCTGGTGTCTCTATTAAGTCCCACTGATCTATGTGTCTGTTTTTGCACTGGTACCATTCTGTTCTCGATTACTGTAGCTTTGTAGTATATCATGAAATCAGTAGGTGTGAGGTCTTCAGCTTTGTTCTTTCTCAAAATTGCTTAGGCTATCTAGGGTCTTTTCCAGTTTTATACAAATTTCAGGACATTTGTTCTAGTTCTGTGAAAAATGATGTTGTTACTTTAATAGGGATTGCATTAAATCTATAGATTGTATTGGGTGTATGGGCATCTAACAGTACTAATTCTCCCAATCCACAAACATGGTATGTTTTTCCATTTATCTGTGTCATTTTCTATTTTTTTCATCAATGTCTTCGAGTTTTCAGAGTATAGGTCTTTCACCTTCTTGGATAAATTTATTCCTAGGTATTGTATTCTTTTTTGATGCTATTGTAAATGGGACTCTTTTCTTGATTTTTCTTTATACTGGTTTATTATTAGTGTATATATTTGCAACAGGTTTCTGGATATATATTAGTTTTGTATACTGCAACATACATTTATTACTTGTAATAGCATCTTGGTGGAGTCTTCAGGGTTATATATATATATATATATATATATATACACACACACACACACACACACACACACACACACACACATATATCATGTCACTTGGAAACAGTGACAGTTTGACCTCTTCCTTACTAATTTGGATGCCTTTTATTTTTCTTGTCTAATTGCTGTGGCTCGTACCTCTAGTACTGCATTGAATAAAAGTGGCAAGAGTAGGCATTCTTATCTAGTTGCTAATCTTAGAGAAAAAGTTTTCAGCTTTTAAACATTGAATATGTGTAGCTGTGGGTTTGTTCATATATAGCCCTTTATTATATTGAGGTATCATTCCTTTACATCCAGTTTGCTGTGTTTTTAGCATAAATGGACACTGACTTTGTCAAATGCTTTTTTGCATCTATGGAGGTGATCAGATGGTTTGTGGCCTTCATTTTGTTAATGGGGTATATCATGCTGATTAGTTTGCCTACATTAAACCATCCTTACATCTCTGGGATAAATTCCACTTGATAGTGGCATATGTCCTCTGACTATATTGAATTTGGTTTGCTATCATCAGAGATATTGGCCTATAATTTTTTTTTTTTTTAATGGTGTGTTTGGTTTTGGTATCAAGGTAATGTTGGCCTCATAGAATGAATTTGGAAGTGTTCCTTCCCCTTCAATTTGTTGGAACAATTTGAGAAAAATAGGTTAACTGTTCTTTGACCGTTTATAAGAACTCAATGGTGAAGGTAACTAACCCTAAACTTTAGTTTGTTGGGAGTTTTTATTACTGATTCAATTTCTGATTCAGTCTTGGAAGATTGTAGATTTCCAGATTTCCAGGAATTTACCCATTTCCTGTAGGCTGTCCAACTGTTGGGTCATAATTGTTGGTAGTTGTCTCTTATGATCCTTTGTGTTTCTGTGGTGCCAGTTGTAAACTTTTCCTCTTTCGCTTCTGATTTATTTGAGTTCTCTCTCGTTTCTTCTTGATGAGTCTAGCTAAAAGTTTATCAATGTTGCTTATCTTTTCAAAGAACCAGCTTTTAGTATCATTTATATTTTCTATTGTATTTTTTGTCTGTATTTCTTTCTTTGCACGCTCATCTGTATTACTTTCCTCTCCCCCTTCTACTAACACTGGGCTTTTTGTTCTTTTTCCATCTCCTTCAGCTGTAAGATCAGTTTGAGATTTTTCTTGTTCATCAAGGCAGGCCTGTCTCGCTGTACACTTCCCTCTTAGAACTGCTTTTACTGCATCTTGCTATCTTGGAACATCGTGTTTTCTTTTTTTTTTTTTTTTTTAATTTTTTTTTTCAACGTTTATTTATTTTTGCGACAGAGAGAGACAGAGCATGAACGGGGCAGGGGCAGAGAGAGAGAGGGAGACACAGAATCGGAAACAGGCTCCAGGCTCTGAGCCATCAGCCCAGAGCCTGACGCGGGGCTCGAACTCCCGGACCGCGAGATCGTGACCTGGCTGAAGTCGGACGCTTAACCGACTGCGCCACCCAGGCGCCCCGGAACATCGTGTTTTCATTTTCATTCATCAAGGCCTTTTTTATGTCATTGATTTCCTCATTGAGCAACTGACTATGTGTTTGTTCAGCCTCTACGTGTCTGTGTTCTTTCCACGCTTTCCCTGTTACTGATTTCTAGTTTCACACTGCTGTGTCCTGAAAAGATGCTGGATAGGATTTCAGTCTTTAATTTATCGAGACTTGTTTTGTGGCCTAACGTGATCTATCCTACAGAACGCTCCGTGTGCACTAAAATACTATATATTCTGTTGCTTCTGGATAGGATGTTCTGTATATATCTATTAAATCCATCTGGTAAAATGTGTTGTTCCAAGCCATTCCTCCCTTATTTTCTGTCTAGATTTTCTGTCTAGATAATCGGATCCACTGATGTAAGTGGGCTATGAAAGCCTCTTCCTATTATTGTATTGCTGTCATTTTCTCCCTTCGTGTCTACAACATTTGCTGTGTGTGTTTAGGTGGTCCTGTGTTGGATATAGAGATATTTACAATTGTTATATCCACTTTGTTAGATTGACTCCTTTATCTTTATGTAATGCTGTCTCTTGTTAGTTTTTGTCTTAAAGTATGTTTTGTCTGATATAGGTATTACTACCCCAGCTTTTCTTTTCATTTCCATTTGCATGGAGTATCTTTTTCAACCCCTCACTTTCAGTCTGTCTTTGGGTCTGAAGGGAGTATGGTAGGAAACATGTGATGGGTCTTACTTTTTTATCCATTCAATCACCCTCTGTCTTGTGTATTATTTATTCTCTTGACATTTAAAGTAAGTATTGATTAGGTATACTTATGACCATTTTGTTCACTGCTTTCTGGTTTTTTTATAATTCGCTGTTCCTTTCTTCTTCTCTTGCTCTCTTCTGATTTGATGACATTCTTTATTGTTATGTTTAGATCGTTCTTTGTGTAGCTATCATAGGTTTCTGGTTTCTGGTTACGTGAGATTCATGTAACACCCTATGTATACAGCAGTCTATCTTAGGTTGATGTGGCTTCGGTTCAAACACATTCTAAATGCACTACGTATTTTCTCCAGGTCTGTGGTATCCTTCCTTCTTGTGGGCTGGACATGGGTCCCAATCAGACCTCAACTCTGCCTCTCCTGCCCTCCTTGATGTGGCCTTTTCTTTGTATGTCAGTCCCTGGAAGAGCTGTTCAGGTCCTTCTCAAGGAGAGATGCTCTATATGTTGTCTGCAGCCTCGCTGTGTCCGTGAGAGCAAGTGAACTCAGGATCCTACTGTGCCATCGACTGGGAATCTCACACGTTCTCATTTAAGTAAGCTGATTTGAGAAAAACTAACTTTACCCATTTTATTATTTTCGTTGTAGTAAATGATTTGTCATTGTAACAAGACACATGAGATACTTCTGGTCGAAAAAGCCTTCATTTTAGGGAAAGGAAAAAATGTGCTATAGAATAGATGGCGATTTTTCATTTTTAACTATAACATTTTAAGTTATATTTCTCAAGTAATGCTGAAAAGTTTCCCTCAAAACAAAGGAACACATCAATTTTGGATTAAAACCAAGAATGGTGTGTGTGTGTGTGTGTGTGTGTGTGTGTGTGTGTGTATATATATATATATTTTTTTTTTTTTTTGAGAAGAAAAAGACCAGACTGCAGCTGCTGTCCTCCCTGGCCCTGAGTACAAGGGCTGCACTGGGGCCCCCGCCCTGCCCCCGTCAAGGACAGTCAGGTGAACTGCATTCGTCAGTGGTGCAAACAGCAGGGGCTTCACCAACACCTACAGGTCTCCACCTACACTCTGAACAGGCCCTAACCAGCCAGCCTGCAGGAGGAGGAAGGGCAGGGGAAAGGCTGAGTTATGGTAGTTATCCCAGGGGTCCATCTTGGGCCAGCCACACGGGCCGCCACCAGATAGGTGAGCGGGCCGCCCAGGAGGACCAGACCTGCTCGATGGGCCCAGCCTAAATCGCTCCTGTATACGCACCAGATCTAAGTAAATGGTGGTTGATTTAGAGCCACTGACTCTAGGAGTGGACTGTTAAACAGTAATATGGTGGCAACAGATAGCTGGAGCACTGACAAAATGCCTCATAGGGAACAATGACTAGAAACAGAAAGACACAACTGTACTGGTATCTTCTGCAACGTGTCCTGAGAACACAGACAATCCACAACAAGGGAAGTTTTGATCCTTCGTATCAGAATCCAGTACATGAAACAGACAGACGCTGTAAGGACACAGATGAGGCCCGTCTGCTGCCTGCTTCAAACACTGTTGTGGCGGGATGCAGCCACGCCCACCCTGGTGTGTGGTCTACGGCAGCCCCACGCAGCAGCCGCGGAGATGAGGAGTTGGTCCCCCAACTACTAACGGCCCCACAGCCTGACAAATTTACCAACCGGTCCTTTACAGAAAGTTTCCCCACCCTGATACAGATGATGGGAAAAATACAAATAACAAGTGTGATCTAAAGAACCCTGCACCCCATCTCACTTTCAAATATTTGGGCAACATGCATGAATGCTAACTGTGCCCTCGGTCAGAGAGAAAACCTCCGCAATGACAAAGTAACTTATACTAGATAATCTGTCCACAAAGTAACGGAGACCAGATGTCAAACAAAAATAGTCTCTAAAGCTACGTTTCCACATTAAAAACATACACAGGCACCTGGGTGGCTCAGTCAGTTGAGCATCCGACTTTGGCTCAGGTCATGATCTCACAGTTCATGGGTTCGAGCCTGGCGTCAGGCTCTGTGCTGACAGCTCAGAGCCTGGAGCCTGCTTCGGATTCTGTGTCTCCCTCTCTCTCTGCCCCTCCCATGCTCGCTCGCTCTCTCTCTCTCTCTCTCTCTCTCAAAAATGAATAAACATTAAAAAAAATTTTTTTAAATCTACAAATAAGCTAAATGACAAATAAGTATACTAAATAAAACAGTCAAAACACAGATACAATTTCTAAACAAGTGACTTATAACAAAGTACCTAATATGGTAAATATCTCAATCCTAAAATTTCTATGTTTAATGAAAAGCAAAAAAGTCTAATAAGTTGAATACAGTTTTGAAATAAGATATTTGGATCAGACAATTCTCCCTTTGAAAACAAACAAAAGGAATGCTGGGTTTCAAGATTAAAGAAAAAAAATGTGTGTGTGTGTGTGTGTGTGTGTGTGTGTGTGTGTGTATTTATATACATATATATATAAAATAAGCACTAGAGATCTGAAAGGACGGCCATTTTATGGATGAAACCAGAAATCACCTAAGTAGGCAGAATACAGGAGCCCCTCAGTCACGGACGCCCCAGGCTAAGTCACACGTACTGAACCCTGGCTCTTGATCCAGGTTCCAGGGCCACAAGGTTGGAGGCAAGGAGTCAAGAGCTAGAGCCTGATCCAGGTGGGGAGGCTAAAGGAGCCCCACCCATCGTGCAGGACTACAGAGGCTCCTCCGTTCTAGGAAGGTAAACCAGATCTCCAACCTCACAACCACAAAGCACTGTGGTGGTCCTCATGCTAAACAGAGGCAGAGGAGGGCTAAAAAGGAAGAGGAAAACTGGGGAGTTACAGCCACAGAACTGCAACTGTGTAGCTCTGCCTCCCAGCATCACAGAACCCGGGCACCCAGGGACCCTGAAGAACTGATGAGAAATCCAACTAGCCCTGCCCTTGGGCCAAGAGCGGAACAGATACAAACCTCTCCGGGGCGGGGCACGTTCAACCCTGGTCAGAGCGCCTACAGGTAAATTTTCCCAGGAATGACCGGCACACAAAGATACTCAGACACAAAAAGAAAAAGACAAGAGCGAGAACCGATAGAAACAATAAAGAGGGTAAAAAAGACTCACAAAGACCAAAAACAAAACGATCAGGTCCAGGTTTTAGAACAAATACATCTACCATACGTGAATGAATGACAAACTTAAATATATTTGCAGGAAAAAGAAAACTAGAAGTGATTTAGAGATTTTAAAATGAACTAACCAGAGTTTCTAGAAAGGGAAAACACAGTAACTAACATGAAACACTTCAGAGATATACTCAGCAGCAGGTTGAACACAGCATAAGTAGATTAGAATTATCCCAAATCCAGCATACAGAGGAGGAAGAACAACGATCCGGTCTTGCACAAATTTAGCAGATTCTGAGATGAAAGGAAGGAAGGAACGGACAAAGAATATTTGAAGAGGTGCTCATTGGATATTGCTGAACACTGAGGGGAACCAATTCACCTATTAACAGTACCAGTGAATTAGCGAGATAAATAAAATTAAATCTATACCTTCATAAATAAAATGGTAATCCAAGAAGCCAGAGAGGAAGAAAATAAAATGTAAAGGAAGTAGGCAAACAAAAACAAAGAAACAAACAAGAAAAGAAAAACCCTAACAGATTTCTTCAAAGAACCCAAAATGACACTAGAGCCAACTTCTCGGGCAGAACAGATGCCCGCGGAGAGTGAGATACTGTCACAGGGCTGAAAGGACATAACATCACCCCAGGAGCTGTTAACAAAGGGAAAAACAACAGGCTCCAATGGAGTTAGCTGCGCTAAGCCCAGCCTGAGCAAACCGAGACTTAATCCCCAGCACACGTGCACTCTCGGCCTCTCCCAGCAACGTGACCTTTGTCGAACCAGACCAGGGGAATCACCCGGCCGGCACCAGTGGGCTAACTAACTGCCTGGCAGACCCCCACCTTCCTGGGAAGGAAGGCCAGGGACCTTGCCGGGAACAATCCTCTTCCCGCCCCCTTCTGCCTACAAAAGGCTTCCATTTTGCACAGCACCTCCGAGCTCCCGTCGGCCAGGATGTGAGGCTGCTGAGTCATGAGCTGTTTGGCAAAGCCGACTGTGTCTTCCAACTAACCCGGTTCAATGTCGTTTAACAGATTCAGTGGCAGCAGTGGGATCGAAGGAGACTTCCATCAGTTTTGAGAACAACAAGAAACTCAGGTATGGCACCTGGGAACCCTTTTGAATTCTCTACCATTCCTGTCTTCCCTGAGGGTCCGGGTCAGCTCTCTTGGCATCAAGCTCTCCATCTAACCATCTAATCGGCTCTCTAGTCCGGGCAGGTCAGCTTGAGATACCAGGCAGTTCCGTCTGGAACCGAAGCCACCAGTGCTTGAAACAGACCACAATTCACCATCTGACTAGAACACCCCGGATCCCATACTGGGGACAGCCCGTGGCAGCTGTCGCTCCCCGCTTGTTTGGAATCCGTCTGCAATCCCCACTTTGGGGTCTGCTGGTTCTGCCCCTTCCCCAGGCCACGGCTCCACAGGAATCGGAGGTGCACGCCGGGCCTCCCCTAGGCCGGGCCGCAGTGACATCCTGAGTAACTGTGGCAGTGCTGTGGGACACACGTGTGTCTTACGTCGCGTACGTAAAGGCGATCGCTAGTGAGTCTCAGAGGCTAAAAAGCCACAAGGATTGGCAGACACGGGTGCAACACTGAAATGCTGTTACGTTACTCCCCATCCAGCCTAAAAGTCAATCAGGGTAAGTTGTACATGGAACAGGTTCAACTGACAATAGCCGTTCACCTCGTGAAAACGTCTCGTTACCTACAGTGACAAGGTAAGCTGCAAAACATCACATCATGCCCTCCCCACGGTACATCCCTTTTAGGTACTAGCTTGGCTTAGCTAAAAATAACGGAACTGAACAATTAATAAGAAGAAGAACGGAATCCTTAAGTTCCAAAGAGTCGAGCGAGTCACTTTCCGGCACTAACGACACCCCAGAATTACCACGGCCGTCATGAGGACCATTCTAATTAGACAAGATCACTCACGTCGGAAGTGCCCTGGAGAGCAAGGGTTCCCAGATTAGACAAACTGAAAGGGACACCTAATTTTTTTACCGGTATACTGAAATGTTAAAAAGCCTTCAAAAGTCCCAAATAGCTTCATTAAAAATCTCTTTGCAAAAGGCTAACGACTATTTAAAAATGTGAGATCATGAACACAAGTCCACTAAACTGTTAACTTTACAGCTCCAAGGCCAGAGGCCTAAGTGATACCTGGGTCCTGCCTCATCCCTCCTACGGTGGGGTCCATCATGGAAACACTGGCCCAGGGGGTCCAGCATCTCTACTGTAATCAACCAGGGCCGTGGGAAAACAGACTGTCCTCGACCGGCCTGGGCAAGCGTTTCAACATCTCTGCCCCTAAAGAAGAGCCCCCATATGGGCCGCTCCTCCAGCTGACAGCCTCCAAAGGACTCTCGGATAAACTGCTACCAGTAATCCCCTTAAAAGAGCAAAGGGGTAACTAAATATTAAAACGAACGAAAGAACTGGCCAAACTCGGTAGATTCCGGAGCTGTCCTCTCCACCTCAAACCTCACTTGCAGCCTGCAGACAGGATCCTGGAAAACACGAAGGGGCTGGCTAACATTGAAACATCACATAAGGAAAAGGAGGATGTGGGTTTCTGGTAAGAGAAGGTGTGAGAAACGGAGATCTATTTTTTTACTGAGGGACAAGAAAGTCATTTTGTCCTAAAGGGAGGAGACTACAGAATGGGGGGGAGAAAAACAGCCCCAAATCTGAACACCAATTAAAAAGTGGTAGATTTGTAGCTCAAGCTGGCTAAGTTTGAAACGGACCTAATGATTAAATTCACAAAAGTAAATGAATTTTATTATCAAAACGACACTGGTACAAAATTACACTTGGCTTTCTTCTGTCCACAGGACAAAGTTTTCTTAGATTATTGGTCTGCTCCTGACCAGGGACTCTGAAGGGTTTTCCTTAAAGCGACCTTCCTAGAAAGCAGAGTCTGTGTTTTATCAAAATAATCTCCTACACTCCATGTTGTCACCATCATCTCTTTGACTTACTGAGACTTCTCAATTAAAAGAGCCAAGGTTTATTTTTTACAATGACTTAACTTCCTGGATTTGCCCCTAAAGTCCTTAACTGTCACTACAGTTAAATACATGACTAAGTACTGTTTCTCCTGCGATCCTATCTGACCAAGTATTTTATTTTATTTTATTTTATTTTATTTTATTTTATTTTATTTTTCAACATTTATTTATTTTTGGGACAGAGAGAGACAGAGCATGAACGGGGGAGGGGCAGAGAGAGAGGGAGACACAGAATCGGAAACAGGGCTCCAGGCTCTGAGCCATCAGCCCAGAGCCTGACACGGGGCTCAAACTCACGGACCGCGAGATCGTGACCTGGCTGAAGTCGGACGCTTAACCGACTGCGCCACCCAGGCGCCCCATGACCAAGTATTTTAAAGCCGTCAGGTAGTTTTGACAAATCAAATTCTAAATCAAGTCTTCTTGACCTTGAACTAGCTTTGGGATTCTCCAAAGGGCCAAACAGCTCAAGACATTTGCTCTCTCTCCTTATGAAAATGGAGATGTTAATCTAATTAAGCTTATGTTAAATTACATGGGACGCATCCTCAAATAAGAATACTGAGCCCTTTTTCTGTTGTATGTATCTTAAAATATTCTGTATTTTGGACATGATCTTATTTTTTGTAAGTTTGTTTGTTTGTTTGTTTATTTAGAGAGACTAAGTGAGCAGGGAGGGGCAGGGAGCAAGAGAATCCCAAGCAGGCTCCGCACTGTCAGCACAGAGCCCAACACAGGGCTTGAACTCATGAACTATGAGATCATGACATGAGCTGAGCTCAAATTGGAGGCTTAACCAACTGAGCCACCCGGGTGCCTCTACACATGATCTTAAAATACTGTATTACAGAAATAACTACATTTCCTTATCAAATGAACTCTGGTCAGACCTTTAACAATGGGCATTGCAAGTTTCTGTCGTTTACAGAGAGTACTTGCACTTAGATGCTTTCGCAAAAGTGTTCCTGCAAACGTGCTTCATCTTCAGAAAGATTCACAGAAAGGGCCTGGATAAAAGGATGCTGAAAACTTTAAGATAAGAAAGCTACTGGGTAAGAATTTCCAAAACTAATGGAAAAACTAGATTCAAGAAAAGATTAATTACATGGGACTGAACTTATTAGCAGGATGATGAGAATTCTTTTTTTTTTTTTTAACAATTTAATAACACGTACCTTTGTAAACAAACATGAAACATTTACCTTTTTCCCCCTCTCTGATCCATCCAGATTTTAGAAACTCTTGAGTAGTCTTTTCATGGCAACGTAATTAGTTATCTGCTCCAGTTCAACAGTAATCTGTTTTCCTCGTACAGGACACAACTGGAAACACTGGCTATATTACCAAAGCTTTCACTGAAATGGTATTTGCAGGTAAAATCTGATGGGGAGTCCTTGGCATGGCTTCCTGGCCTCAGGGAAAGGTTCCTTATCAAAGTTTTCAGCAAAGGGGCGCCAGGGTGGCTCACAGCATCGACTTGATGTCGGCCCAGGTCATGATCTCGCGGTTCGTGGGTTCAAACCCCACATCAGGCTCCAGGCTAACAGTGCAAGGCCTACTGAGGATTCTCTCCCCAGCCCCTCCCTTTTCTCTCTGCCCTTCCCCTGCTCACTCACGCTCTCTCACTCTCAAAACAAATAAATAATTTTCAGCAAAGCAGTCTTTAAAAAGAGCTATGTGGTCAATCTCTATTCTTCTACTTACACAAATAACCTGGCCAAGTTGAATGCAAATAAATTAGTTTTACTGTGATTATCTTTAGTAAAAATGTAGGGGTGACCAGAGAAAGAAAAATTATGTCTGTACCTTTGTAAATATCAGAGTCTAGTCCTGTCAACTGTCTCCCAGGTTTTGTTATATACCTGTAAACTGGGCTGGATCCTGAACTCTTCTGGTTTCCTCGAATGTCTGGGGATGACTTTCTGAACTAGTATTTCCAGCGTTCTCCCGTCCTTCTAATTTGGAATGACGAGGAACAAAGACTGCCCTTGGATCTCCTTGGAAGGTGCAATACCAGGTGCTCCTCACTACTCAGATGGCAGCCGAGCTTTAGCGACTGGAACCTTGGGTACACATCTCACAGCTGAAGAGAGCTCCACCTGACATCTGGTCCTGTGTAGATGCTAGAGACCCCCAAATAAAATTGACAAGGAAGAGAAGTAGCCGACGTCAAGGTAGCCTGCTTTCTCCCAAGACGTCAGATCAAGACATCGTAATTTCACTAAACGTGAAACTCTTTTTTCTTCTCTGTCTTTCCTTTACTCTGACACTGGCCTGTAAAGATAATGCTATCAGTCATATTCCCCAGGCCACTGCTGAATGAAATGACCACTCGGACTGTTGGATTTGTAATCAGACACTGATCTGTCCATGATGCTGCACTCCATTAACAGTGCCACGGTACTGGGCAGGGTTTGTGCACCAA
This sequence comes from Herpailurus yagouaroundi, assembly GCF_014898765.1. Taxonomy (NCBI): domain Eukaryota; kingdom Metazoa; phylum Chordata; class Mammalia; order Carnivora; family Felidae; genus Herpailurus; species Herpailurus yagouaroundi. The sequence continues at coordinate 19,052,625 of NW_024412430.1, read as the reverse complement.
CGTGATTTCTCTTTGTCTGCGGTAGTTATCATTCTCCTCGGACCTATGAATACCGAGAAGGCTGGCGCTTAACTGGGCAATGCCTCTTAGGATTCTAACCGCACCTGACCACAAATGAATGGAGACACCTCACGCGTCAACTGTCCAGGATTTACATCATCGAGTTTCAAAAGGACCTCCCAGCTCCTTTCATAATCCTCTGGAGGCCCCAACTTCCCTGGTTGGGAGTAAATGTAAACAAGGCTATCATCAGGAACCTCTCCTTAACTCGTGAAAGTACTGCAGAATCCACCGCTAAGACAGCTGCCCAACAAGAACCCAGAGACGCTCTGGCCAAAGTTGTTCTTGAAAACAGGACAGACCTTGACTTGCTTTTGGCTGGGCTGTGGCAGCCACCACCTGTTGTACCTGGATTAACACTCTTGGGGAAGTTGAAACTCAGCTACATCGGATCACTGAGAGAGCCATTTGGCTTAAGAAAAGTACTCCTTCCACGGGGTCTTTCTACGGCTTATTCGATTCTGACTGGTTTGGGTCATAAGAACCCGTGTCTGGTATCTTTGCCACAAGCATCTGTGCCACCAACATTTTTGCCACGTAACTAACTGGCCACAAAGCAATTTGCCATAAAAGATAAAGTAACGTGAAAGAGGGACACTTGTGAAAAAGGACATAATGAAGCATGAAAAATAAGTAACAAAAATAAAGAGATTTTATCATGCATACAAAACATGACATTTAAATGTGTGTGGATTCATGGCAATACTGTGCAAACTTGTGATACTATTTTGTGGACTGTACATAAGCACTTGGTTCTAAAGTCCTTTGTTCAGAGCAGTATATATATAGATTCTTTGCTTGTTGATTTGTTACCTCGTTCTGTGCTGTACGTTTTCTCTTCTTGATGAAATTTCTCCCTTCATTAAGAGAATATCCGTTTCCAAACACGAGGACGCGTATTTGTCGCTGAGCTTTGTGTTGTCTTGCCAAAGCTTTCCATGCTGTTGCGTGTTCCTGGCGTACTGCCCACGTGTCCGTGTACAGACGTTCCAAAGTTCTGTGGGAAATGTGGCTTCACCTCTGTGCCTTCCGGTCCCTCAGTCTTGCTCCTCCAATCCAGGGTTTCCAAATAAGAAACGAGCGCCTGCCGCAGGTCCGGCAGGTCAGGGTCACACGTCGGCTCCACAAAGCCACGCGTCACGTTGCCAACTGGAAGGAACGCTAATGCTGTGATGCATTTGATTTTCTGTTAAATTCAGCATCTGTCTGCCAGCACAACTTCTATCTGATACCAGTGGTTTTGGGGTCAGGGTTTTTTGCCACATGAAACAAACAGCCAGTTAGAGTGGTACCCAGGTATTCTTCTAAAGGAAGAGACAATACCTTTTCCTCAAAGTCAACCATTAGGGACTCGGGACCTACTCTTGGACATTAAGCGCTTTAGTGTACAAAAAAAGTCTGCTCCCCGGAGGTAATTCGAACAGACAAGAGCCACTACTGTTACTGATCGCTACGTGCGACATACGCTTCAACATTCCGCCACATAACCCATCCCTTAGAGTTCACCTAATCATCAAAGGCAGATTCTGTGTAAATACCTGAATTCTGCCTACACCACGTTCTCCGCTACCAAACAGCAAAAAGTTTTCGACATTTTCCAGAAACATACTCCTCAGGAATGACACAACCATTTCTTTTCAGGAGCTAAGTGGAACTTGACTCTTCTTTTGCTGCAACTACAGATACTGCTAAGTGAATTGGTAAAGACGCCACTGGAGAACAAGCGATTGTGTCTCAATGAGGCAAAGAGGCAGTAATTAATGCTCTCAAAAACCAGCTGCATCCTTTATATTGGCCATAGCTCAGTAAGCTTTTGGTTTGGACGAGTGGGAGGGGAGGAGCGCTGGGCAAGGACCCGCAGACGACAGGCTATCACTCTGGTGCAGTGTGCAGTCTGGCTGTACGCTCCCACCTCACGCTACGGCATCACCCACCATCTGGGGACCGCCACATCGACTCATCACCGTATAGACCACTACGAGATCTAAGGTTTATGTGAAATTAAACATGGGAGCACCAAGTTGACAGAAAAGTGAAACTGTCAACCAGTTGGGTTTTTTTTTTTTAATGTTTTATGGCAAAAGTGCCTTCCAAGCTATTAATTAGTTAATGCCTTAAATTTTGGTCCCATCTCTCTCAGTTAAGCTCAGAGTCTAATCAAAAGTGAGGAACTGTTTAAAAAATGCAACAATGGGCCCAAAATGGGAGTCACTTGTGCCAAGCCCCACATCAACCAACCAAGAATTAATACCTAACCTAACTGTAGCCTCGGCCTCCCCCAAACACGTCACCCCTAACCAATCAATTTGGGATTGCCTGGTCAGCACTAGTGAGGCCATCTGCCTGACAGGCCACTTCTTCCCTCAAAGGAAGGTGACCTTGCCTAAAACAACCCACTCTTTGCCAGAAATTTCCGTTTTCTGCCCCTTCTGCCTGTAAAGACTTCCATTTTATACAGCTCCTTGGAGCTCTGTTCTGTTTGATAAAATGGAATGCTGTCCAATTCACGAATCATTAAATAAAGCCAATTAATGTTCGAATTTACTCAGTTGAATTTTCTTCTTTAACAGAGTCTACACCCAATGAACATATTCTTCAAGAATGAAGGCAAAAACATGAAGATAAAACTCTGTCCATTTCTCATAGCAATATCAGACTGAAACAAAGCCATTCAAAAACAAACATACAAAAATGAGAAAAATCCTTAATAATGTGGATCTATAGCCCCAAACCTATAGGTAGTAAAAGGATTAATGCATTTTTAAAAAGCTCACAGGGCGGGGGGCACATTCACTAAGCAAAGTATGAAGACAAATTAGTAAATAGGGAAACTGGTAAAGCGGGGGTAAATGGGCAATTGGGGGAAAAAAAGGGCACAAAAAACTAATTCTTAATACACAACAAACTACTGAAACTCAAGTTTCAGTACAATTTAATAGTAAAGGAAAAAAGCAAAAGCTGTGAACAGACAATGGAAAATTCAAATAGTCCACAGGGGACCAGAATATGCTACTTTGAAAAATGCCACTTTGGCATAAGGATTATTTTGAGCTGAAAGCAACTGAGAAACAGCAGACATAGGAAAAGCTCTAAAAACAGCATTAAGTTTTCCTTTTGTAAAACCAAGGTACATTTGTACAGGAAATTTCCATTTGTAACGGCGTCTCCCTCTCCAGCACTGGGAGGAGGAGCACAACTCAACACTCCTCTTCAGCGGAGAAGGCAGCAACACAAATCTGCATTGTGAGCCTCCCTAGACAAGGCTTTCCCCATACGTTTCCATAACCTACCTCTCACAGAAACCCAAACCCCTTTCCTTTCATTTCGCCTAAGATGGCATCTGAGCCCCTGAGTTCTAACCACCTCCTGGAGTTACTAATCACTGAGTTTTCTCCCACGTAAAGGCACACGGTAACACAGTTTCCCTGTTAGTCTGTCTTCTGTCAGCATAACTTCCAAGACCCTAGGCAGAGAACATCAGAGGGCAGAGGAGTGTTCGCCCTCCTCTATAGGCCCTTATAAAGAGAAATGAAAGTTACATAACCATGGAATGCCCTTCCTGACTTGTGACACTGCAGACATCCCAAGACCAGCAACTGTGTTAGCGAGGTGCCAGGGGTGCTGACCCCTGTGCAGGAAGGTCAGCAGGACCTGGGAACAGCACCCTCAGCCTTCTCACTTCTCGGACGCTACTCAACGACAGACCAGTAATGACGTGAGATGCTGTGACACACAGACAAGTTCTTCCTAGTGACTGCATAATTACAAAAGACCAAAAAAAGGCAAGCGTCTATCAGTAGGGGCAGGCTGAGTGGATTACAGCACATCTACACGACAGAAAAAAAGGAATGAGGAAGACATCATTGCGACTATACACGTAAGGGTTTTTGCTGTCTACACACTGCTATCCTGCGTAGATGATGCCTGGGTCAGATGGGTCACATGGCAGGTGTACGCACAACTTCTTTAAAAATGCCAAAATGCTCCCTAAAACTGGCTGTACCATTTTACAATCCTGTGTGCGGTATAGGAGAGTTCCAGAAGCCACATCCCTGTCACCATCTGGTACAGTCAATGTTCTTAATTTGAGCCACTCAGCTTGGTATTCAGTGGTGGTTTTAGTATGCATTTCCCTCGTGACGGACATCTTGTCATGTACTTATTTTCCATTCATAGGTCCTCTTTGGTGAAATGTCTTCTCCAATCTCTTGATTATTTTTTAATTCGGTTTTTTTTTTTTTATTTAAATTCAAGTTAGTGAACATACAGTGTAGTCTTGGCTTCAGGAGTAGAACCCAAATGACTCATCTCTCACATATAATACCCAGTGGTCATCCCAACAAGTGCCCTCCGTAATGCCCATCGTCCATTTAGCCCCCCCTTCCCCCCAGCAATCCTGTTTGTTCTATTGAAGAGTCTCCTATGGCGTGCCTCCCTCTCTGTTTTTATCTTACTTTTCCTCCCTTCCCTTATGTTCATCTGCTGTGTTTCTCAAATGCCACAGATGAGTGAAATCATATGGTATCTGTCATTCTCTGACTGACTTACTTCACTCTAGTTCCATTCATGTTGTTGCAAATGACAAGATTTCATTTTTTTCTTATTACTGAGTTTTGAGAGTTCTTTACATATTTTACAGGCTGTAAGTCTTTTATCAGGTATGTGATTTGCCCCTATTTTTTCCCAGTCTGGGACTTGTCTTTGTATTCTATTAACAGTGTCTTTTGACAAGAGATTGATCAAGCCCAATATTTTCATTTTTTCCTTATATAGATTGTGTTTTTGGTCTCTTTTCTAAGAAATCTTAACTTTCTAACCCAAGAGCACAAAGATTTTTTTCCTAAATTTTGTGTGGAAGTCTCATAGTTTTAGGTGTCACACTTATGTCTATGATCCATTTTGAGCTCATTTTTATATACAGTGAGAGATACAGATCAAAGTTAATTTCTTTGCATATGTTCGACCAATTGTTGAAAAGATTATTCTTTCCCCTAATTTGTAGACTTTATGCCAAGCTTTATTTTTAAATGTTTACATTTGGGGGTGCCTGTGTGGCTCCATTGGTTAAGTGCTGGACTTCAGCTCAGGTCATGATCTCGGGATTCATGGGTTCGAGCCCCGTGTCGGGCTCTGTGCTGACAGCTCAGAGCCTGGAGCCTGCTTTGGATTCTATTGTCTCCCCTCTTCTCTCTCTGCCCCCTCCTCCACTTATGCTGTGTTTCTCTCTTCCACTAAAAATAAACATTGGGGCGCCTGGGTGGCGCAGTCGGTTAAGCGTCCGACTTCAGCCAGGTCACGATCTCGCGGTCCGGGAGTTCAAGCCCCGCGTCGGGCTCTGGGCTGATGGCTCGGAGCCTGGAGCCTGTTTCCGATTCTGTGTCTCCCTCTCTCTCTGTCCCCAAAAAAATAAATAAACGTTGAAAAAAAAATATTATAAAAATAAACATTAAAGAAAATTTTTTTAATAAATTAAAACAGTAAGTGTTACCTTTGTATTATTCATTCTTTCTGTCTTTCAGGGGCCTGCTGAGCATGTCCCAAAATACATTCCTTCTTCCTCAAAATGTCTAAAAATATTAGTTCTATAACAAAGAAAAACTAAAGGCACAGATTCTTAACAGAGTTGCATTTTTGACAAGGGGCGCCCTAGCCTAAAAGCTGGAATACAAAGAAAGCCCGAGGGCGAGCGAGTGGCTCCAGAGGCATTGGACATATGGCCTAGGACATGGTCGGGGCTACGGGTTGGGACACGGAAATTTCAAGCGTTGGCAGGCAAGCCTTACACTCTGGCCACCTCTCACGTACAGAACACTAATGCGTGTTTACTGATCCCCACTAAGATGCAGTTACACACATGCGCACACACGCGCACACGCACACACACATCAGAGCACTGCTATAATTCGTAAGCTAGCCTAATGGCATTTCTCTGTTCACGGTCAACAGTATAACAAAGCATCTGTGTCTGCAGGAGACAGCTCACGTAAATGCCGGAAGAGAGAACACTAGAAGAAACAGGTTGAGAAAGCGAGACTCCCGAACGCTGGCCCGGAGGCTCTCTGACAGCTCTGGTGGCTGTGGGAATAGGAAGGCCACGTGGCCCCAGGACTCACTGAGGAAACAGTGTCTCACAAACCATCGTGTCAGCCTCCTTTTCCTGCTACCTCACCCCTGCAGCTGTTCTTTTAGCTGACTGCACAAAAGAATGTTTGTTCAGGTTTTTTTGTATGGTAACGTAAAATCAACCATAAAACAGATACACTAATACATACTTAGTGACCAAAGACATTTTGTACCTTTCCTCATAACTAGGAATGTGACAGATAAAAGTAGACTTAAAGAGTACGTTCGGAATATGCTTATTGACCACTCTTTTTCCTAGTTTTAAATTAAAAAAATTTTTAAATTAAAAAATTTCTTAAATTCAGAGACTCTTTGGAAATTGTAGTCTGTGCTAACCCCTTCTTTTGGGAAACAGAAAAAACTGAGGAGATAAACGGTCTCCAGGTCCAGAGTGAAGGGCAGAGAAGCTTTAAAAGGACCAGCCTGCGCCAGAGAAAGCAGGCGGTGCGTGGCCACCCGCCCCCTGGTGATCCGGGGCATCCTGTGAAATCCCACCACCCCGCTGGCCCCCCACAGCCTGTCCTGGTGAGCATATTCCTCTCACTCCTTGAGAAGCTGTCTTATCACCACAGCCCTGGCAGGGTCATAAAGGTCACTGCATCACTTGGCAAACATTTAGGATGTTTTCAGAGTTCTCACTCTCTGCCAGGTCTGGCGTAGGGCTCGGGAATACCAAGGAAACTTCCTCCTCGGCGTTTCCACACATGCGCACAGCAGAGTCCCCCGTACCCCCAGGGAGCTGCAGGACGCGTGACTTATTAGCTGCAGTCCCGTGTTTTCCAAGGATTTGATTCTAAACTGGTGGTTCAAAACCTCAAAACAAAATGTTGAAGGCATATTCATTATGTTTTCTTCTCTCTGGAACACAGCGCTCATAATTTTCATCTCACTAAGAGGAAGAGAACTTGAGGGCTCCAGGGTCTCCCGAGTCGCAGACTCTCTACTCTTGTAGCCCGTCCCTGCCCGGCGTCCTATCAGACCGTGCACTGCTGGGATGTGGGACTAGCTACCCAGGGGCTCTGTGTCCGACTCAGACAGGGGTCCACATTTCCCACCAGGAGGACTCCTGGTTACACACCAACACACCCTTCCGGGAGTTGCGAAGGCACAGAAAGGCCTGATAAAGAGAAATTATTCGTGAACAAACTGGAAACTTCCCTCAGAGCATGGGAAGGCCATGATCCCGTCGACATCCCTGCCGTGGCCTAAGAGGAAGGATGCGGCCCCAGAGTCTGGGGGCGGGGCTGAGGTTCCCGCAGGGGTGCCACTTGGCCTCTGATTTACTACAGAGTCATCATCTTGCAGGGGAGGAGGCTGGATGACCTTGCCGCCATAACTCCTCTGCAAGATAGAGCCCGTTGGCTCCGGCCAGTCCCTCTGGAGCAGCCGCACAGGCCTCCCGGAGCCGGGAGTACACGAACACACATCCAAGCGCTGGGCTCTCTGCCAGGACTGGACAGCGAGCTCTGGTAGCTAGCTCCAGTGTCAGTAGGGAACCTTCTCCTCTCGTAGGGCCTTCAGCGGCGCAGGGGTGGGGTTTCTGGGGCGCGAGTGCCTGTACGCTCACTCCTGTTGGGTCTGTACTACTTACAAAGTGGCTGGGTTTCTGAGAGGAGTCATTGGAGGGTGCAGAACACAAGTCAGTCACTGACCGTGTGTTCACTACAAAGCCAGAAGCTGTGGTTTCCACTGATATAAACTCCCAATGAGCCTGTAAAAGAAAGAGGAAAAGGGAGCCGAGTGTGGCCGCAGGCCAGGACAGGGGGGCTGCCCTGCACCCCGCGCCTCCTCCGTACCTCCTTCCTTCCTTGAAAAGCCCACAGCCCCGAGCTGTCCTTCAGTTCAGCACACAGTTCGGGATAATGCACAGGGCCCTCGGCACGGGGGTGATCTGACTGCATTGTGGGGCAGCTTACGTAACTATTTTCACCATCCCTCTCCTCTGAAGGGAGGATTTGAATCCTCTCTGCCTTTCGATGGTTTTCTGTGTCTAGCTGAGCCACAAAAGTTGTTGAGGAAACCTACCCATCTACCAATCTTTCTTTTCTTCCCCCCCCCCTTTTTTTTTTTGAGGGGTGGTGACGGGTAGGGGGAGAGAAGCAGAAGTCATTTTTGAAAACTATACCATGTGATCAAGGGAGAGTTACATGAGAATAACGGTGCCTTGTGAAACAGCATTCATAAAACAGCAAGGGGACATTTACCTAGTGCTTCTGATGTGCCTGGCCCTGTTCTAGGTGCTTTGTAAGCTCGCTTAATTCTCACACCGAGTCTGTGGGGTGGGGCCAGAACCCCCGCTTCGGGCCCCAGGGGCGATCGTGAGTGCGGCTATGCGTTCATACACGGGCATCACTACTTTGCAAGACTGCCGACCTCATGGAGACCCAAACCCCACGGGCTGCGGGAGCACGAAGGGTAGGGGACACCTGGGTTACCAAGGAGGTCACATACGGGAAACGAAAAGCAGTGAGATGCCTCTCGACATCGATATAATACATGTCTGGACTAAACTGGAACAAAGTTGTCCTGAAACCCTAAAGGCAAAGAAACAAAGCCATTAAAGTTGGCCTTGAAAATGGAGGCACCAGAACAATCTGTTAACGTTCATATTCTTACTACTGGACCAAAATCACAGAGAGAATAGATGAACATTTAATGAGAAAACTCCTTGTTCCTACACCAGTTGTTACTAGTGTTGTTTTTATTTCCCTTTTCCTTTAAATCCAATTTAGGAGTTAGAATATTTAGAAGTACACTAAGGTCTATTACTCTCTAGAAAACGACTCATACAGTTTCTTCAACAAGATCCTCTCGTTGCTTGAAGGAAGTTTAAAGCAAGCCAGTATCGAATATACAGTCCAACCTCAGATGACAGGTAAACGACTTGTTTCCTATCCAGGAGAACTCCGGAGTGCGCAGTCCGGCAGCCATGTTCACACTCACTAAAATGCACACTCAGGGGTTCTTTACACAGAACAGTGACAAGTGAAGCGGACGAACTGCGACTCTCTGGGTTTAGCAGATGCTCAGACTCCATACCTGTCAGGAAGTCATGACATACGCTCAAGACTAAACCTGTCCACGGTATGCTCCTCTGTATCGTGCTGGGTTCACAAGCACGGCCCGCAGGCCCTCTGTGCAAGCAGAAACTAAATTACAGCCTGGGATAGAAGACTCCGGAGACACATGCGGGATTCCTAACGAGACGGAGGGGGCCGTGCGGCCCCCTCGCCCGCAACAGGCATCGCTCTGTGTCCACGGACTGCGATTCTCGTCAAGTGTGGCAAGACGCTGGCTCTCGTGGCCTCATGGCTCTTCTGTGATCCCCAAACTCGAGGGCTGCGGGTGGCTCCCCGAAGCCGTTTCCTCACCCCCCTAGGGCGCCTTGCAAAGGAACCCTCCAGAACCTTCTCCCAAACTAGTCCCTCAAGGTAAGCTAAACAGGTCTCTTTGCAGTAGATCTTCTCTGTGTTCCTCAAAGCGTTACAACAAGTAATTCTCCTGCATATAAACCGTGTTTTCATGGTACTAAATAGAACATGATCCCAAGAAACTGTAATTATGTAAGAAATCAGCAAGGAGTGAAGAGAACTACACTTCAAACTAATTAAAATGGAAAGACAACGAACATCCATTTTGGCACACTTAAAGATCCGTATCCAAACACAAGAGCGGCAAGAGCATAACAAATAGGCGTGGGTTGTCCTGAACACACGACTGCGGAGACCAGACGGAAGAAAATCTGGCAGAGTGTTAAGAAGGTCACTTCTGGATGGCGTGCACAGACTTACTCTGCTCACCTTAACTTCCTTGACTTTGTGACTTGGGGCTACAATGGCAAGGTACTCTAAGTGCTGTCACCAAGTGGCATGCCGGGACCCAGGCAAGCCTTCGCGGAGGAGGGGTGCGGTGGGGACTGAAGGCAGCAGACCTGTGCGGCTCGGCCCGCAGCCTCACGACAACAGGGAGGGTCTCCAGAGGCTGGGGGGGGGGGGGGGGGGGGGCGGGGGGGGTGGCGTGGGCACCGGGGCGCAAAGGGCAACGCTGGGAAGAAAGCTCCAGTCTCCGATGCCAGGGCGAGGTGATGCTTTCTTTGGTGAGGTCAGCTGCTGAAGGTTCTGGAGTAAATTAACTCGGCAATCACCATAGGGACATAAATGTACCACGGAGAGGACAGAATCCCAGAGCCCAGTTACAAGACGCCAGATGTGCTCAGGGCGCAGGGAATGAAGTCTGCATTAACAGAGTAGTAGAGGAAACAAAAATGAATTCTAACACGAGAGACGGTTAATCTAAGACAGCCACGTGTCCAAGCATCTCCTCGGTTAATAGAAAAAGTAAACAACTACCTATGTTAGCAACCACGTACGTGCTGTCATGCAGTGTGTTTCCGAGTGAAGAGTATCTTCCTGCCGCCAGAACACTTCTCTCAACCAACAACAGTCCTGACTAGTCGAGTGGGGCCATCAATACATCAGCGGGATCTGAATTAGCGGGATCCGTGAATTAGCTTTGGGGACCCTGGAGAAGGTTCAAAGACTCAGTTTCCCCAACCGTGATATGGGACGAATCTACCTCTTTTGGCTTAATGGAGAAGTACAAGACAACGAGATAATGCCCATCGCAGTACCTCGCGTACAGAATAAACTCAAAGCTCAACTGAATCAGTTTATGTCCTGGAACTGAAAATATTCCGAAGTGTCGCAGGAAAGTGGCAGTGAGTCCCGAGTTTAGGCTTGTGAAAGAGTTTACATATCCCTAAGTTCCCATTTGGGTCACGGGTTTGGAAGGGTAGCCTTCTGACAGTGATACAAACTCACTAAATGTACACACCAGTATGTATACATCTCTTAGCGTCAGAGCAAACTAATTAAAAATGTTGGCATGCTATCGACCCTTAGGATACTAAATATAGTCTCAGCTAAACTCAGACTAACAAGTTTCATATTCAAAAACCTACAAATGATAATCCACATTGCTGATTATATCTTTCGTTATGGTTGAAAAAATTTTAATATTTCCGTTTTAAATGGTCTCAAAAGAGCAGTTTTTCCATGAAGGTATCTTGAAATACAGTGACATCATATATTTTATCTAGTGCTACAGTTTACTCGCTTTTAATTTGCTGCCCAAATGTGTAATATGTGAGTGATGGCAACACTACAAAAGAATGTTGTTTTTAAAGAAAAAGCTTTGCACAGCTGCTTGTAATAAAATAACCAAACCTCGGAGCAAGGCTGATTAGATAAAGATAAATATAGTAACACATGCAGAAGTCTGAAATAGATCTGAGAAAAACTGTCACAGAGGACATTTCCATGACTGTCCTGACAAGTGATTTTTAATAATTAAATGAGCCTATAGATGCATATGCATAGTTTTACATAAAAGCTATTTATAATATCCCCTTACAACGTCACAGAATCGTAAACTGTGCATTTCATTTTAAACTCAATTGCTAACTTGGTACACAGAAATCGTTTATAAATGGCCTTTATTATTTAAAGTCGTATGTATAATGAGAATTAACTTAGAAGTCTTTAATTTTCAAAAACAAGCTAAATGCTCATGAAGCAAGGCGCTATAAATTATGTTGCTCTATTTTAAACACAGATAAAGAACAAGGTCTAACTTCTGGCATGTTATCCTCTTTTTATAGGAATTAAATACAATTAAGTTTAAATCATGTCATAAAAACATCTCGCGTCAGTTTCTCTCATCTTAGAAACAACAGAAATCGATCTCTCTGTAATATACAGAAGTATCTGAAATTGCTTTTGACTAGTCTATTAAAATCAGTGAGTGAGGCTAAACTGTGAGACAAATACACATCTACCCAGATTGCACCAATTAAGCTTATGTTTTCTTTAGTGGCATAAAATAACACTTCATATAACTTCCCCTAAATTAACATTTGCTAATACCACTATGACCCAGATTACTGTGAAACTCTGACTCGTCTTGCAAGGAGAGAAGTGGGACTTCCTTTGCCGGCCCCTTGCGACTTCTGCTGCCTGACCCCACATGCCTGAGTCTCTTCCCGCGGGCCGTTCCCACACCAGACTCATGATGACTTGTTTTCTTTACCTTTATGCTAAGTCTTGAGATCAGGCCTCGTAATTCAGCCAACTTTGTTCTTTGAATCTCCATAGACATTTCGGAATCACTTGGCCACTTCACACAAAAAAGGCTAAGGTTGCACTGACCCTATCGACCGATTTGAGGAGAACTGACGATGTTATAATTGTTTCAGCTTCTGACATATGAGCAAGTTCCATCTCTCCGTTTATTTTGGTCATCTTTCATTTCTCTCTGCCATGTTTGATGGTTTTCGGTGCGCAGATTTCACACACCTTTTGTTACATTTATTCCTAAACATGTCATATTGTCATGCTATTGTAAAAAAGAGTAACTTTTAAAATTTCATTTTGCAATCGTGCATCGCTAGTGTGTACAGAAGTAAAACCCATTTTTTACGTCTGACCTTGTGGTCAGAGACGCTGCTGGGTTCACTCACTAGTCCTAACGGTTTTTGGTTAAGATCTTCTCTGAACATGATCGTGACACCTGTGAATGCAGGATTTTAATCCTTCTTTCCAATCTGCATGCCTTTTATTTCTTCTTGCCTCACTGCACTGGCTACAGCCTACCGTGCAGTGTTGAGTCTCAGTGATCAGAGTGGACATTCTTGCCTTGTCTCCATTATTAGTGGGAAAGGGTTTAGCTTTTCATCACTGACTGTATTAGCTATCAGTGTTTTATAAAGGCATCTGATCAGATTGAGGAAGTACCCTACTTACCAAATTTAACTAAGAGCTTTTTAAAAATCACGAATCAATGTTGAACTCTGTCAGATGCTGCATATCTGCAAATACTGAGATGATCATACACATTTTTATTGTTTATATGATTAATTACACGGATTCACAAACGAGATAAATCCTACTTAGTTGTGATGTATTATCTTTCTTTAGATTTCTTTTTATTTGCTATAGAGGTTTATTGATTTTTGACTGACTGAGGACTGGATCTGTGGTGCCCAGAACAGCCCCTGGCACTTAATATGCTTTGACACAATTTAATCAGGGTGGGTAAGTGATAGAGTGAGGGTGCATGCAACAAACAAGTGGCAGGAGCACGGCCAGACGGAGGTCTTCAAGCTCCTACCATGTAGCGTGACATCAGTGACGCCCGAGTCAGTCATGACCCCCCACTCCCTCGCCTCTAGCCCCAGCCTGCTGGCATTTCAAACACAAGAAAGCAAAAGACACGAGGAGAAATACAGCCGCAGACTCCCGATGCCGAGAAGCAAAAGCTCCCTCCCGCAGCCCCTCCTTCCAGCGTTCACAGTAATGTTCCTGAATGCACATCGTCAGGGGCTCCTGTGAGGGTGTACCTCCCATACCCAACTTACCGGTTTACAGATTACTGGGTCTGATGTGCTGAAATTGTTAGGAATTATAACATCTGTCTTCACGAGGGATACTAGTCTGTTGATTTCTTTCCTTTTAGCCACCTTTCTCTGATTTGGCAAGAAAGTAATGAGGACCTCATAAAATAAGTCCAGACCTATTCTCCCCTCTTGTGTTTTCTGAACAGACTCAGGTAAGATTGCTAGTGTGTCTTCCTTAAAAGGTTGATAGATTCCATCAGTGAAGCCATCTGGGCCCACCATTTGGTTTAAGAAAAACATTTAATCACAAATTCACCCTCTTAAAAAAGAATACAGAAGTATTCAGATTTTCTATTTCTTCTAGTATCAGTTTTGGGTTCTCACAGGTCTTTCCAGTTGGTGAATTTCTTGGCATAACGTCAGGCATGATATTTTTATTATTCCTCTAATAGCTATAGGATTTGTAGTGATGGCCTATTCTAATCAGAAAATTGATAATTCAGGTCTTCCTTTTTTTGTTTGTTTCTTAATTATCAGGTTAGCTAGCATTGTTAAACATTTTTTTTTCCCTTTTTGCCCCTGGTTTTATTGAGTTTTCTGTATTGTTTGCGCATAGTCCTTTTTCACTAATTAATTCCCTGCTCTTTGTTTTCATATTCAAGTTAGTTAGCAAACTAATTCCCTGCTATTGAAAATAGAGGTTTAGTTCACTGGTCCTAGATCTTTCTTTTTTTCCAATGTAAGCTTTTAAAGCTGTAATTTCTCTTTAAGCATTACTTTCTCACATAAAATTTAATGTTGTTTTCATTTTCACTAAGTTCAAAATATCTCCTATTTCTCTTGTGATTTCTTCACTGACTGTCAGGTGTACTTTGAAGTATATTCTTTTATTTCCAAGTATCTGGAAACGTCCATATAGTTTTCAGTTACTGATTTTTAATTTAATTCTGTTGGGGTAAGAGAATACAGTATGTATTATTTCAATCTTTCAAATTTAAATTAACATTTATTGAGATTTATTTTATGTATTTAACTCCCATATTCTAATTTTTTTTTTTAGAATTTTAGGGATTTCTGGGGTTTTTTAATGTTTATTTATTTCGAGAGAGAAAAAGAGCACGAGCAGGGGAGGGACAGAGAAAGAATCCTAAGTGAGCTCTATGCTGACAGAACAGAGCTCGACACGGGGTTCAAACTCACAAACCGTGAGATCATGACCTGAGCTAAAATCAAAGAGTCTGACACTTAACCAACTGAGTCACCCAGGCCCCCCTCCCATATTTCTATTTTGATGAATACTCCATGTACAGCTTCAAAAGAATGTGAATTCTATTGTTGGGTAGAGTTCTCTGAAAAGATCCATTAGGTCAACTTACTTCATAGTGAAGTTCAAGTCTTCTATATCCCCACTAACTTTCTTTCCATTTGCTCCATCGACTATGTAATCTACAGCAAAAATAGCGGATTTCTTTATTTTTCCTTTTAGTTCTAAGAAATTTTGCCTTGTGTGTTTTGAAGTTGTGTTATTATACTCGCTTGCAAGTTCGGGATTTTTACATCTTGTTGAATTCACTCTTGCATGACGATGAAATGTCTCTCCATGACTAGTTAAGATTCCTGGTCCTGAAGCCTAGTTTTATGGGATGTTAAGCTCATACCGTTAGCACGGCTTATCTTCTTCCATCCTTTTAGTTTTAACCTATCTGTATCTTTAAAGTGTGTGTGTGTGTGTGTGTGTGTGTGTGTGTGTTTAAGTTTATTTATTTACTTTCAGAGAGAGTGAGAGCAAGAGCGAGCATGGGCTGGAGTGTGAAAGGCAGAAAGAGAATCCCAAGCAGGCTCTGCATTGTGAGCGTGGAGCCGGACACAGGGCTCGAACCCACAAACTGTGAGATCATGACCTGAGCCAGATCGAGAATCAGATGCTTAACAGACTGAGCCACCCAGGCACCCCTGGGTGTTAAAGTGTGTCTCTTATAAATAGCATATAAATGAGGCTTACTTTTTTAACCACTCTGACAGTCTCTGCTTCTTAATTACACTGTATGGAAAAATTTACATGAAATATAATTACCAATATGGTTAGGTTTAAATTTACCATCTTGATTTTTGTTTTCCATTTTTCTCATCTGACTTTACTTGTTCTTCTTTTACTGTCTTCAAGATTGATCATTTTTAAGTATTCCATTTTATCTTCACTATTGGCTTATTCGTTTTATGTAAAGTTCTTTTAGTGGTTGATCTCAAGTAGCCTTTCTCAAATAGAGTTTTGTGAGAATAAAGCTAACAGGAAATGATATGAATGAATATTTTTAAATATCCCAATGACAGTATATAGCTCTTAGATGCAAAGAACAGAAGATACAATAAAGAGCTTTAGTTTTTACCAAATATGAAAACACTTTGGTCATTCTTTTTTCAAGTATTTCTTCTTTTCCCACCTGCACTGCGCTGTGACCGCAGGTAAAATCTATTAGACCACCTGATACTACTCCACAGGACACTGAGGTTCTATTCATGTTCTTAAACCTTAAAAAAAAAATTTTTTTTAAGTTTTATTTATTTATGCAATCTCTACACCCAGCATTGGGCTTGAACTCATGACTCTGAGATCAAGAGTTGCATACTCCACGGATTGAGCCAGCCAGGTGCTCCTACACTTTTCATTTCTTTGTGTGCGTTGGTTTTGATTTTCTACTTCTGTGTCTTCAAATTCACTAACTTTTCTTCTGTAATATCTACTCTGCTATTAATTCTGCCATTTTCTTTTTTCATTTCAGAGACTGTAATACTTAGCCCTTGAGGTTCTACATGGTTCTGTTTTATACCTTGCAATTCTCATTCATTATGCTCATTTTTCTTTTAAATCCTTAAGGACAAATATAAACAAGTGTTTTGAAGTCCTTTTCTGCAAATTCCATCACCTCTGTTGTAATCTGTTTCTTTCTGTTCACTGCTTATTCTCCTGCATCACATTTTTTTCTGTTTCATTGTGTCTACTAATACTTGATTGGTTGCTAGACATTATTTGACTAAGTTGTGTTCCACATTTTGTTGTTTTCCTTTAAAGCATATTGGGCTTTGTACCACAGGCAATTAAGTTCTTTGCAAAACTGGTGGGTCTCTGCAAGGTTTGTTTTTAAGCTCTGTTAGGGCAGGTGTAGAAAACTTGTTATTTTAAGGCTAGTTTGGCCCTCCTACAGCATAATCCTTCCAGATATCCACTTAATTCAGAGTGTGTCCTACAAAGCCTCTCAGAATTTGGAACTTTTCCAGTCTCTCTATGAAGTCTGGGAATTATTCTTCTTAATTAGTTAATTAGACCAGTTACCTGGTCATTCTCCATCTGGCCTATGAAAGCACATCCTAGTATTCAGCAACAAACTCAAGGTCACCCGTTTCTGAAGCTATTCTTCTGTGTAATTACTTCCTCTCCTGTACTGTTCCCCACATGCTTAATCCATTTCAGCTTCCCATAAGACCATCTCAGACTGCTTGGGTTTTTACTTCTTGGGAGTCTAGAAAATGCCTCTAGGAAGAAAGCTGTGGTGATTTTAGGGCTTTCCTTGACTGTTTTATCTCAGGATCACAATCTATAGTGATAGTGTACTATCTATATCCAGTTGTTTCATCTATCTGCCCAAGTTTCTAGTTTATTTAAGGTGGTTTACTTAAGGAAATCTGGTCTCTGTTACTCCCACTGTGGCTAGAAACAGAACAAGGATACACTCTGAACTGGACATACGACTGAAGCTTTGAACTGAGCTAAACTGAGAGGAGTCTTTCTCTTATAAGAAACAAAAAGTGACTAGAAAGTTACCGAATCAATCGAGAATTCATTAGCGGATGGAAAAGAAGATTTTAAAAAGCTCAGTAAGGCCGAAAGTAAAGAGAAATACAAGCATGTCCGGCTTATATTCCACTGGGTTCATACTTTTCAACGTACTGCTTAGTTCTCTAAATATATTTTTTTGCAAAATGTTATCAAAATACATCACAGTTACCTGAAATATCTTTAAAGGATACTTCGTATACTGATTGCCTGCCAGCCTTAAATTTATATTAGTCACGTTCCTATAAAATTTAGTGTAACCTGAGACAATTTGCATTGAATCTACTTCCCAACAGCAACATTTTAACATAGCATTATATTCCTAATCACGGAGAGGTTACTTGAGGATAGAAGGGTCATTTACAAGAAGTAGCAAAGACCTGGGCTGGTTGCCATGGTCTTTTTCCCCTCAAACACAGTTAATTAGACAGTATTATTTCCAGCAAACATAGAGGTGGCCTCCAGGACTCTCACCACGGTAAGTCAGCACATGAGAGTAAACTTAACAGCCACTCGTGCCCTATTTCAAATAACAGCCAAACATAAAGGGCAGGTGCATGGCCCAGGCACTGTTCTGAACCACCTTACATATGTTACGTCGTTTAACTCTCACAAAACAGTGTGGTGTTGGTACTTCCACGAGCTTCAGCTAATGATGACAAAACTGAGTCCCACAATTAGTGGGGAAGCTAAGATTCAAACCTAGGTAGTCCAGTTCCAGAGTCCATGTTCTTAATTACTGTAACAAAGACTGGCAAACCGTGGCCTGCGGGCCAGCTGCCTATTTTGTGCATAAGAAGTTGTTTTGGCCAGGAGGAGGGAATACATCCAGCTTTTGGAAAGAGTCACAAAGTAAGAAGGCTCCGACGAGAACTCTGCTTGGGGAGGGACGAGTGGGACTCATCAATCCCAAGTAAGGGAACATAAGAAATGTACAGCCATGGCAACAGATGTCTTTCCTGAGTGCTTGGAGGCCCTTTGGTTGTGCTGACGTTTCTGCACGGTGTGTCTACGTTTTGAGGTTATCCACATGTTCTTTCCAGTTAATGCGACGTAGGCTTATCTTCGGAATGGAGAACAAACAGCACCAGGACTGCAAACACATCTTCCCTTTTGAGTCAACCTGGAAAGGACCTTGTGGCCCATCCTCACTCCCAACACCTTGTTTACCAAACAGGATATTATTTCTGTCATCGACGTACTCAGTCTGCCGGATTCTGGGCTGAAATTCGAATCTATTACAATAAAAGTAGGCTGAACTTGCTTATACGCTATCCGCACAACTGACAGTTACAGAAGCACAAATGTTTTCAGGGGGAAAAACTGTTAGGGTTAGTAATGGAAACAAGAGTTACTCATTCAATGTGTTGTTGTTGCTGTTGTTGTGGTCCAAAGTGATGACTCAGTTCAAAAAGCCAGGAGCAAAGCGAAAGTTTCATATTACTTTGTTTGCTAAGGTCACTGTCACACTAATAGAGTCAATTACTTAAACGGTTTAGTCTCTTTGGTAAAACTTCACTACAGGTCTGGATTAGTGAAACACTAAATTGGGAAATATTTTTAAATGTTTTGTTTCCTCAAAATATGCACATGTAGAACAAATCTAACACAAAAGAATGTATGTGTTTCCACCCTTCCTGCCCACCCTGAGTCCCATTCTCCAGAAAAAAATTTGACCGTTTTTTGCTCCTCCGATAGTTATTTCTACAACTCAAAAAAATGAACATATTTAGGTTTCCAGGTTGAATAACCTTACATAACGTCTACAGATTTTCCTAGATTTAAAAATCATAATTTAACTCATCTTCACCGACCTTCAACTATGACTCTCAATTTTGAGCCCTTCTAATACTAACTGCGATTTTAAGTAAACGGAATATAAATTCCCGTTCCACCAAGCCGGCTCTGGATGCTGGAGTCGCCACACTTTTCCTCTAACAGTGTGAAGATGGTAACCATTCATACCTGGAAGTAAACAGCACCCAAACCTTCTGTATCGCAGACTTGTTCTAAATGTTGACAACCGACAACCAGCATCCACATTACAATATATACCTATCATTTAATGCCAAGCAAAGGGGTGCATTAAAATTACATTGAATTCTTTACAAACAAATGCAACGGCGTGACCTCCTGACCACTCCAAGAATAAAAAAATTCTAGTTTTAGGACTGAGGGGACCTACTTTTCCCACTGATCACTTAAAACCATGGCCTTTCTTCTGACAGTTAGGCCCCAACCGGAATTCTTCCTAAGTCTCGGAAGGCAGGGCTGGGGGGGCCCTCAGAAGCCTTGTGCCCCAGCTCCACTTTGGACGCCGTCGTCTGGACCTGGTTCACAGCCGGTGCTCTTGCACTGGCTGCTCAGGTAGGTTGGTTACTCTGTGTCCTGAGGGCCAAGGCTGTCTTTCTTGGATACTCTCCCGTTTTGCTGGGGTGCACACTCCACCATCTTCTCAGGAAGGTCCTTGGGAAGCTAACTTATCTAGTCCTCGTACATCTCAGTATGTCTTTATTCTGCTGTCGTAACAAACAGCAGTTTGTCAGATACTGAACTGAGTCGGTTTACCTTCGGATCCCGTGGGCAATACCTAGGGCATCCAGCACCACTGATGAACACTTTGACGCCAGTCTGACGTTCCTTCACACATGGAGAACTTGTCTTTCTTCCTCTCTGAAAATTTTTGCAATCTTACTTTCCTCCTTAAAGCACTGAAACTTCACAAAAACATACCCACGGGTGTCTTGTTTTTATTAATCATGCTGGATCTCGGTGGGTCCTTTTAATACAGAGACACATACCTCTCCTGCCTCTGGAAATTATCTTCCTTTACTTTTTTGATAATTTCCTCTCTTTCTTTTTCTCTAACTTCTATTAAGCCAAATACCAAACCTCACAGGTTAATTTCTCATGTCTCTGTTCTTGCATTTTGTTGGTCTTGGCTCTCCATTTTTGGGAAGATTACTTCACTTTATTCCCTCGTATTTTTTTACTGACATTTCCATTTCAGCAATTCTTCTTAAAGATGAATCTAGTAGCCCTTTTATGTAATATCATTGCTTCTGCATCAGCCATTCTCCTTAAGGCCCACCTTTTTCTTTCATGTGTCCAGTGTCATACACTCGATGGCCCGTGGGTCTGTGTGTTCACTAGAGACGGGAACACAGGAGAACAGGAGTCGCTCTCGTCCACTCTTGCGTCACTGGGTATTTTAGGAAGGCCTCTTCTCGGGCGGGAAATTCTGAGCTTATGTGTGACCAAGATAGGCTTTACTTGACATAGGCAGAAAAGAACCTGACCGGTGAGCAGCAGACCCCAAAGAAGGAGGAGGGCTTTGCAGTGGAACCAAACTCCCCATCAGAAGTCCTATTTTCTGAAGTTAGTTTCATATCTATGGAAGAATCGGCTTTTGCCCGTTTTGCCTGACCACGCGCACCAGCGGCCTCTGCCTCCAGGAGTGCGCACACCTGCGGTGGGAGGGTGGGGTGTGGGGGACTGGGGTGGGCGACAAGCGTCCACCCAGCCCTTCGACTGTACCTCGTTTGGGGAAACCTCATGTCTAAGTTTCCAAGCTGTAAAACAGCTGCTGACTCTGAGCCCCTGCAGGGGACAATGCCTCCCGCATCTGCACAGGCCCCCTGGCAATACACGCAGGCTAGCACTTTGCAACCCGTCTCATCTCCCAAACCCCAAAAACTTTGTTGAATCTCGTTGGTTGATGATCTCTCTCCCTTTGGTTTGCTATTTATTGGCGGATGGTTATACCTTTCGTCTCTTTTTGTTTTTAAACATTCTGTGCTTTCATTCTGATGAGGCTTTAAAATGGACAGAGAGCAATTAACAGTGCTCAGTGCCTAGTCTACCTTCTTGACCGGAAGCCTTCATCATTTTTAAGCTTATAATGGAAAGTTACAATGACACACAAAAATAGGACACCATAATGAAATGTCATGTGCTAATGACTAACTTTCCAGAATATTTTAAGCAAGTAACATTTGATAACTTGTGGCCTCTACAACAATAAACTCTATTGAGCAAAGTCCTCTGTGACCGACCTATAAGGATGAGAATTACACAATATGTAGAAAATGCTTTGTAAGAATGAGTGTGTTGTATAATTTGATTTTGTAATCAGGTCAAGAGTTCCTTGCAGTATCTGTTACATGGGCTCTCACAGAAAAACTGCCCAGAAGGGGACACAGGACACAGTCAATCCTCTTCTGTAACAGGTAAGAGCGGCCCAGGAATCAGGTGTATGTGCTCATAGGTCTAGAGGCACATGAAGTCACCGGCTAGGGCAACCCCATCTTGTCCACCAAGTTAACAGCAATCACCAGAACCCCCTCCCTCTTCTTAACATCTTACTCATAGGTAACTTAAAAGGTATATGCAATTTAATATAAATATTGCTTAGGCTAGACTGCAAACTTCACACAGATTGTAAAATAAAATGTGATTTTAGAAAAACCATGAGCCTGTGGCAGACTGCTTGAACACCCTATGCGCACGTGTTCCTTTTTAGGTGTGCTTTGGTGGGAAGTTTGAGAAACGCAATGCTAGTCAGGAGCAAAACCAGATTTCCAGCCCCATCATCCGGGTCTCTCGACTCTAAGGCCTGAGAGCAGAACAGGAAGTGTCAGCTTAACCCACCGACGCATCACCAAGACCTAGATTCAGTAATGCAAACACTAGGAAGGTTCGCCAGCTCACGGATGTAAAACTCCACGCAGAAACGGACACTTACCTGGTACTTCACAGTTTACAAAGCCGTTGTTAAAAGGTGGCAAAGATAATAAACTTTGCAACAGCTTTGCATATGGATATTATCATCACTCTCATTTTACAAAGAAAGGAAAGCTCAGGGACCTAAGTAGCTGGCCATCATGAGCAACCTGCCACAGTTAGTAAATGACTTAAACCCAGTCCCGTTTACGCCCCAACTTTCGCAGTGCAGCATGCAGCCGGTCTCCTGCCTTGACCATTCGCCTGTTCCCTTTGCGTGGCGTCTGGTTCTTGTTTGATGGCCGTAATAGGCAAGGAGAATAATCCAAGGTTTTCATATGTGTGCTTTCAGCTGCTTGCATTTTCCAATTCCTTTGGGCCTCACCTACTTGCCCTCGTAGTGCTCCCCAAGCGGAGAGTGGATGAGAAGCTACCGGTGTGCCCTCCCTCCTTGGTCGTGGCTGCAACTAAAGAGAGCAGCACCTTCAACTTCCAGTTGGTGCCCAAACAAGCCTGTGTCTCACACTGGTTCACAGAGAAGAGGCAAGTGAATGTCTCCACCTCCCCTTCCTGCTCTCTTCCCTACTCTGTGGAGGCTCCCCTCCTCCTCCTCGGGCCACTGCCCTAGAAGGACAGCAGTGTGGTACTGGCTGGTTCCATCCCCTCCACCCAAATACCACACTCCTGCCCAGAAGCCCTGATCCTGGACTCACGGGTCGGTCCCGCCATCCCCCAGCTTCAGCGACACGCTGTCCCGGTCTTCAGACATCGACGCCAGCTGACTCTGAGGACGCCCTCCAGGAAGGTAGGATGAGGATCAGACCAGAAACCAATGGAGCCAACCTCCCCTTAACAATATCACCATCAGGGTTTCCTCATGCAGAACACGGTTTCTTTCTCTTAGCACACACTACTTCACCAAGGTTTGAATTAAGTGGGGCTCCAGCACGATCCACAAGCCTCTCCATCCCGTGTAAGAGTTCGATAATGAAAACATCCTCTTTGCTTACAGTCAACTCACCGACTTAATTCACTCCTGCACTGGGAAGGGCGCAAAACTCGAAGTGTCCGCAAACCTCACGGATGTGCAAAGAGCCCACACGTACACGTTCACGCTGAGAATAGGACACTTCATACACGGACTGTTGTAAAACCCCAAGCTTCTATTTTTATGCAATTATACCCGTTGCCACCAGGTCACAGTCTTCTTTTGAAGGCCGGGGCGCCTCTCCAGCGCAGGCACTGCTGCATTCTAGGTCTTGTGAAAACCCCATACATGCTCCGTGGCGAGAAGTCTAACTATATCCAAAGACACCGCGCATAATCCAACAGCTACGCCTGGGAATAAGACGGACCGTGACAGGAGACGCTCCCCTGGGCGTTCTTCCACCCGGGTCACCTTAGAGGTGACAGGACTCAGACAATACACTCTTCCCGAACGTCTGAGAAACTGTTCCCCCGAGCCCCCTCGTAAGAGAAGGCTTGGCCAGCGGAGTGGCTATCTGCCCAGACGGCCGAATGCAGAGGGCTGTGAGACGGTCGGACAGTGACCTGGTACTAACCCACGCAGTGACAGAGCTAAACAGAAACACAGCTTCCATTCCACTCGTTCATAACGACTGCAAAAAACACTCCGTTTCTTTTCAACACACAATTCTTCCAGCAATACCTTAGTTTTAGTTGGGCACCAACGCCTTCAATGGTAACAGTATATTTTATTCTATGTCATGAATATTAAAATGTCATGCTTCCGGTTCAGTCACCTTACAGGTTTAACCCTAAAACTGTCACTTATAATTACAAGAGGGGAAATGAAGTATTTATTGTACTTATTTTTTCAATTACATTATACAGAAATGAGGTGGAGGGAACACTTGATTTCAGCAGCCCCTTCACAACACACACCATCCAACAACTATCTGGCTTTAAATACTGGGGCACTGGGAAGAGTTCCTAAGAGTTTACATACAAGTCAGCAAACAAATCCCTTTCAGGTCTGCTCTCCAGACCTGTCCAAACCACGTCTTCAAACACTAAATTACAAGGGAAACCAAGTGTCTGTTGGGCGGGGCCCACGGGCACGTGGAAGGGATCTGAGCCACAAGCGGTAGGAGCCACAAGGACACTTCCACTAAAAATAAAATTTCACTTCAGCCTAGTAAAGGTTATGCTTCATTAGCCGAGCCATGTTCTCATGAAGGTGATAAGCAACTAAAACGGACTCTGATTAGCACAAGAACAGGGGGGATTTCTGGAAGAATCTCAGAGAATCAACGAGGACTCTGGAAGGTGACAGGCAGTCACCAGGCAAACCCAACCAGCACTGACACAGTCAGACCCATGCTGGGGTGGGGGTGGGGAGGGGCGCCTCTACTGGCCCCTGGAGAGTCCTGAGGAAGAGCCTCCCCCCACCCCCCCCCCCCCCTGCCCCGCCCTGGAGTTCAAGGTTCCTATGGAGGTGGGGGGCAGGGAAGGGGGGAGGGGAGCGAGAACCCTCTGGCTCCCTCCTTAGTGCAAACATAACCAATGTTCTACTGGAAACTGGGGTGTTTTCAGGAACGGGAATGGATACCAAGCAGCTCAAAGCAACAAATGTCTACTATCGACAATCAACATCTAGCAATACTGAAATGTTTCTCAGTGTGAGTAAATCAATACATGTAAGCATATTCACACGGCCATGGCTCTCAAAGGACTCAAGCTAGAGGCTCCCTACAGGGCAGTAAAGGAATAAACACCTTCTGTTTGGCCTCTACCTAGAATTTTTTGTCCAATTCAGATTGTGATCCATGTGAATAAAGAACCAATCTGGGACAGACTCAGGGGTAGCCTACCAAGTGCCATATGTAGTTAACCGTCAAATCAAACACTGTCGTTATTCACCCACGAAAATAGACTTGCGTGCGATCCAAATAAATTTGCAAACTGATATTCATCACCGTGATATAGAAAACACGCTTGTCTCAATGCTTTTTAAAAGACCTAAATTTCATGAAGATTAAATATTATTATAGAAAACTCAATCCTTCCAACCAAAAAGGAAAGAGAAAGTAAACATTCTAACATGAACAAACTGCATAATGTATACACCGGAATTCACAGATCTAGAAAAACCTAATGTATAAATCGGATGTAAAAACATTAATGTATAAATTGAAATTCATAGATCAAGAAAAAGCTACATATTAACAGTTCAAAAAGGATATATGTACACATATATAAATCTTTATTAGAAGGATGTCTCAAAACACTTGTCTAAAACGATAACGTTTCTAAGTTCCCACCTCCAAATACTCAGTTCTACAGAACCCAGAAACCCACTTACATAGAGGGACTTGGGATTTAGCTGAAAGCACTTCTGTTTGTCTGCTGGAAATGATGCAAAAAGTAAATGTGAACTCACAGCAGCATCCGTCCAAACCCTGTCATAAAATACTTTGCAACACATTAAATACAAAAGAGCGTGCTTCCAAATGGTGGCTGCGGTATGTGCATTTGCTCGAGACACGTTACTGCGTGCAGCCGGCACGAACCTTCCCGAAGCTTCAATCGAGGACTGACAGCTACCAGTTCCAGTTCGCACGGGGTAACTAGAGCAAATGGCGGCTGGGCTTAATGTTCTGCTATTTCTTTTCGTTCTGGAATGTAATCAACAAGATACTAAGATCGCTTCTGCTCAGCTTTTCTTTACTCTCCACGCTGACAGAAACAGACATTCAATCATCGGGCACCGAGTGACGAGGGCAGGTGCTCAGTCGGGCTCTCCCGACAGCCGTCCCCACAATCGAGGTCCTCACGCTTTCTGCAGGGCGGCCATCCCTTTGGCGTCTGACAGGGAGACAGAACCTTCATGGGGCCTCCGCTCCTCCGCACCTCCTAGGCTTCTGGACGTCTCCCGCACCAATGTGTGCGCATCAGGGCGACCTGCTCTCGCGGGTCCAGGAAGGAAGAGCCGCGGCGGCTGCCCCCCGTGCTGTGCTACCGTAAAACCCGGTGCTCCCACACGGCTGTGGTGTGGCAGGACAACTCAAGGAGACGTGAGGATGGCGAGCGTGCGGCCCGGATTTCACAGGCCATGTGCCGGCGTTCTTCACGCATTGGAGTGTTAACTCTCCCGTCCTCACGGAGACTGTACAAACGCGTGTGTATTTAATCCCCTTACCCCCACACTTGCTGTGAGCGCTCTGTGCAGCCTCACTCCTTCCTGGGCCTCCAGACCGTCCCATGACACCAGTACTGTCCCCACTCTGCCGTGAGACCGCCGGGACATCTCCGCCGTCCTCCCGGGTCATCCCTCACCTCCCAACGCCGACGGCCCTCAGCTCAGCACTCCCCGCACTTCATTCTATCATCAGATTTACTGCCATCAAACGCGACTCCGTATTTTATTTGTCAGCCCGCCTCCTCGAACTACAATCCGTGAAGGCAGAGGTCTGGTCTCTTGTTTCCTGCTCTATTTCTCCAGCCACTACAAGCACCGAATACACGGTAAGTACTCAGTAAAACACTCGAATGACAGATGAATACATGTCACAGACTTGTCAATCAAAAAGAATACTGGAAAATCAGTTCAGACATCCTAGGCACACAGTATACCCTAAAGAAAAAGGAGAACAAAATTCTGAGTACATAACATTTGCACCTGAACCTCAACTAACTACGTCCGTTGACGTGGAGGTTGATGGACAGAATAAATGGTTGGTTGGGTCAGGCTCTGTGGCTGTTGGCAATGGAAATCAACACAAAAAAAGAAATTTACTAGGTTTCTGAGTGACTCCAAGAATTACCAGCAATGCTGAAGGATGACGTTCGAAAACACATAGGCAGCAAGACTACCCTAAACGGGAGGACAGCCCCCCACACCAGAGGCCACCTCCAGTAAGAACTCTGCTGCCTGGGACTTGGACAAAGACCACAGCACCGGAAGGAACCCCCCATCCACTGTCCCAACCTCTGAGATCAGGTTTCAACACAAAATCTTGAGCAGAAACTTCAGCTAGCAGACACCCTCTCAGACCCATAGAGCAGGGACCCAGACTGGGAAGGGGGACCCAGACGCCCGGAAAGCCAAACAAAAGCAAAACAGGTTCATCACGACAGAGGTGTAAAACACACTTCCGTCGGTGGAACTAGCAAAGAGGAAGTTCTTCCTTGGAACGCGTCAGTCCCCCAGTATCTGCATTGCAAAGGCCTCTGCCATACTTCACTAGTAGTAGAGTAGTGACAAGTTCATTCTTGCACCGGGTGGGAGAATGAAAATCAATATTCTAAACTTCACGTGTTTGAATGGCCAATTCAAGTGGCATTAGAAATGCTACACCTACTTAAGGTTGCACAAGATAAAGGTACCACTAAAATATTTTAAACCCTCCCTGTCTTCGTAACTCAACAGAAATGTTTTTAAAGCATCAGAAATGACATGAATGTGTGTCCATTCGTGAAGCAAATCATCAAAAAATTATCACGCAGCGACCCAAATAACGGGGACTGGGGGGGGTGACAGCTCCAGTTACACAGCAATCACTGACTCACAGAAATTCAGCTGTTCGCATTTAAGAAGAGTCTGAGCTCTTGGACTGACACTCTTTCTACAGCTTTAATTTTGCGCAGCCACAAATTAAAGTCACTCCTGAATCTGACTCTACTTTCTTTTCTCTCTTCTAGGAAGTGTGAAAGGGCTGGCCAGGTACACTTGAGTTTAAGAAAGACAATCTGTTCCTTTCTTCTTCAGCCTCCTAGGCTCCAGTGATGTGCACACAAAGCCCTCTCAAGGTCTGCAGAGCAGGAAAACGGTTTTGACAGGCTCCCTGGAATCTCAAGAATGTATCCCCATGGGCACTGAAATAGGCCTAGTTTAAAACAAACTATACCAAGGAAAGCAACAGACACAGAATACAAATGTGCTAAACACAAACAAACAAAGAACAAAAAACGAATCCAAAGAACATGTAAACATAATTTCGGGGTATGCCTCTTAAAACTCCTAGAAAATACAACATTAAAAAAACAAAAACAAAAACAAAAACCCGCTTGGCTTCATTCAAGGAACATTTACTAAAAACACCTACCATGTAGCACACAATGGGGCTGCAGCCAGCCCACCAAATGGACCAGTTCCTTCCCTGGGCACACATACGCAGGGTGGCAGGGTGCGGGGACACGTGGAGGGCAAGATCACACCAGCAGAGATACAATTTGTTAAATCAACTAAACGAGGCCATGTGACTGACGTGGCTCCAAAGCCCTGGGAGCCCATGTAAGCAAACCAAAACCTAAGACCGTCAGTGTCTCAAGATTACAAAATCGGGGTGCCTGCGTGGCTCGGTTGGTTGGGCGCCAACTTTGGCTCAGGTCGTGATCTCGTGGTTCGTGGGTTCGAGCCACATCACGCTCTGTGCTGACAGCTCGGAGCCTGGAGCCTGCTTCGGATTCTGTGTCTCCTTCTTTTTCGGCCCCTCCCCTGCTCGCTCGCGCTCTCTGGCACTCAGTCTCTCTCTCTCTCAAAAATAAAAATAAAACATTAAAAACAATCAAACTGCCGCCATTTATTCCTTCCATCAGCGCGATGCCATAATCGAATACTCGAGACTATTATCGCACTTTACAGATTAGGAGCCAGAAGCACAGAGAAGCAAGCAAGTCAGTTTCCCCAGGCCACAGAGCAAGGATTCAGCCCACTCCAGGGCCACGCTAGGTGAGGTTAGTGGTTTTACAATAGCTCATATCGTCTCCATCTCTTTCTGAAACACTGAACTAATTAATAGATGACTGATTTCAAAGAAGCTCATTTGAACTCTCAGGCATCTTAGTAACCACAGATGATTAATTTTAGAGGAGTCCTCTGATTACTCCCTATTTTTTTCAAGTACTGGCTTCTGGCTGTGAATGGACAGGGAACTTCCCTGATGATGCTTAAAGCTGGCCACAGTAAGGCAGAAATCAAAAATCCGCATATTGGGTGAATATTCTGAACTGCCTGAGCCGCGGATGGTATCAGGCAGAAGTCTGCTTAATAAAAACACTCGGCTTCCCTAAGATAACTGTTGCAACAGGCCAAACCTGCAAGCTGAACAGAGACCCCGTGACTCGTCATCTAACAGGGTGACCAGGACCATTTCCAGATACTTCTTCTGCCTCTGAAATGCTCATGACCAAGTGGAATTATTAACAGGTCAAGGAATAAATTAATTCCAGGGCACTGGAAATTATGTTCATGAAACGAACAGCGGCCTTGCTGACACGGCGTCACTGTTTCTAGACAGCACGCTTGAACATCAAATAAATCTCACATCATGAACGTGTGCCAAAAGCTAGTGACCTAGTTTCGTCAGGGTGGGAAAGGAACAGGCAATCTGTCCTTGGAGACCAGTACCAAAATAGCTTCCTAAAGCATAGCTTCGTGCTCTTAAAAAGTTGTAAATAATGTTTCCATGCAAGAGCAAGAAAAATAGCTGCGGTCAATATCAGATAGTGAATTTCGTTTGTGTGACCCCATAAGTTAAGGCTAGCTCTCACGATGCCCGCTCTGTTTTCAAATCTTGGAGAAAATAAAGGATGAGGAGAATTACATGAGCAAGTATTTTCAACATCTAATAATGGCCGCACCAGGAGACCAGCATTATTTTTGAGAAACTCCACAAAGATAATTTGCTAACTCTGACAATTCCGAAGAAAAACACAAGTAACAAAACTGTTTTAAGTATATCACACCTAGGGGCGCCTGGGTGGTGCAGTCGGTTAAGCATCCGACTTCAGCCAGGTCACGATCTCGCGGTCCGTGAGTTCGAGCCCCGCGTCAGGCTCTGGGCTGATGGCTCAGAGCCTGGAGCCTGCTTCCGATTCTGTGTCTCCCTCTCTCTCTGACCCTCCCCCGTTCATGCTCTGTCTCTCTCTGTCCCAAAAATAAATAAACGTTGAAAAAAAAAAAAAAGTATATCACACCTACATAAAAATATAAAGAACTACTGAACTAAATCTGGCACAGCAGACACTGGCAAGAGGCAAAAACAATTTCTTTTAGCAGAGACAGGGCAGGAAACGGGCGTGAAAGACATCAGGACTATGAAACACATTTCCCGTGGGGTTTTCTTTCTGAAATAAAGAATGTGGAAAACGGGATAGAATTACCTCTCAGAATTCATTTTATAACAGCTACAAACTTTTTTTTTTTAATTTTTTTTTTTAATGTTTATTTATTTTTGACACAGAGAGAGACAGAGTATGAACAGGGGGAGGGTGAGAGAGAGAGGGAGACACAGAATCGGAAGCAGGATCCAGGCTCTGAGCTGTCAGCACAGAGCCTGATGCGGGGCTCAAAACCACAAGCCGTGAGATCATGACCTGAGCCGAAGTCGGCCGCTTAACCAACTGAGCCATCCAGGCGCCCTTAAGACACATCTATTAAATTTGACAGATAAAATACACAAAAACTAAAAATATATATATATATATAATTAATAAAACACACCTTATTAAACCTCACCTATACTATACAAACAAAAAGAAATACACTTTCTTTCCGGGGCACCTGGGTGGCTCAGTTGGTTAAGCCTCCAACTTCAGCTCAGGTCATGATCTCTCGGTTCATGAGTTCAAGCCCAGTGTCGGGCTCTGTGCTGACAGCTCAGAGCCCAGAGGCTGCCTGGGATTCTGTGTCTCCCTCTCTCCCTGCCCCTCCCCCTCTCACACTGTCTCTGTTCCTCTCTCTCTCAAAAATAAACATTAAAAAAATTTTTTTAAAAAAAGCTCTATGTAAGATAAATATATCTGAAAATCTGGGTAACTATATTTCTCCAATAATGTCATTTATTAAAGGAATTTTTTTTAAATGTCAAAATATATCAAGACACACAAAATTAGAACAAAATTTCTAAGACACGTTAATGCCATTATAATCTCAACCATTTCAGAAACTAGATTAATAAAGCTTCTAAATAATTTTAAGATGCTAATATTTAACTGCTACCAAAATCTTGCAAGACAACATATGAAACAAAATTCCCAACTAATCTGATCTATGAAAATAGATGCAAAAAATTACCATTTCAAAGAATAATACACCATTGCCAGAATGGGTCGTTCCAAGAAAGCTAGAATCTTTCAACAACAGAAAATCTGCATATGTCAAGGACACCACGAAAATTCAACATTATTAGCATGTCATAATATTTCCTTCATAAGATTATGGATGTATAATCTCAAAGTAAAGACCAGGAGACTGCTTTATGGTGAAAACACTGGGAGCTTTTCTACCAGAATTATAAATAAGACAAGGAGAGATATCTAAATTCTACCATTAGATCAAAACCAGCGAGTTGCAGAAGAGAATGTGTAATATGATCATACTTTTAGGTAAAACAAATCTATGTATAGCCTGTATTAATACACTGGTAGATGCATTTTTAAATCTGAAATGACAGGCTTCAAACCATTAATCATGGTTACTTATGAGCTGAACACTGACTGAAGCAAAATCAAGCGACAGTACACAGCATCAGCAGCTGCTCTTAAGAAATTCTATTACTGAAAGATTAATCCTGAAATTCCCCCAAAACTGGCTCCTATTATTATTTTGTATTTCTCATCATACGTTGTTAGTGTTTCTGTCTTCCTTTTTTAACCCAGCAATATTACTTTTGTATTCAGATGCTCTAGAAGGTAAATTTTCAAGTCACACCATCACTTTCTGATTAACTGTGGTTACAACATTTCTTCCAGAAGACCTTCCAGGGTGACACAGGCCCTGCGGGAAGGGCGGCCCTGGTTCCCCCACTGGAAGGGTCATGATGGAGAGGCAGGCGATTTTCTAGTGGTGAGCCATCAGGAGAGAAACAACAGAAGGCAGAAGACCAGGGGAAGGAAGCGTAAGGCAATAAGCAGAACTGACTGCCGGCCACGGGCCACGCACAACAGGATCACACGGCAGCACTACCACAAAAGGCGGCCGTGGCCGGTGGTTCACGGGGGTCCCAAATACATACTCACAAAGTGCCACTGAAGTGAAAAATTAGGCAAAATGCAAAGGCGAGACACCTGACTATAAAATCCCATTGTGGCTTGGCAATATGACCCTATAGGCACCAAAAAGCTGATCCAATAAAGGCCAGTTTTACGTACAGAGAAGTCTGAATATTAACAGGACGGTCTTCAGCTCCGCCACAATGAGGATAGATGGCGCTCGCCTGGGTGACAAACAGCCTGTTTCCTTTGAGGAACTCATGGCAACGCCTTTTAGGACTGGTGCTCTTAAGATCTCACCTCTGGAGACAACAGACCTGGAAGTAATTTGGTGAGTTGTCCGTGACGAAGAAACAGCGACCGTCTGGATGTATAGATTAAGAAGACTTTTCTGATTAAACCGTCAGTTGTTTCATAAAAAGAACATGCCAGGTTTCCAGGTCAAGGCAGTGAACTACAGGGCCCTGAATGGCCTCTTCCGGGACGCGTCAGATCTACGGCTAAACATACACCACTTCCCTGTGAAGGACGCGCAGGAGCCAGCTGAGCAGCTCGTCCCCAAGGGGCCGAGGGGAAAAGCCCAGGTCGAAGCAGCAGGACAGGCTGGGACACTCCCCCCACAAACCCCAGCCCCATGGCAGCGTACAACCGGGAGTGAGCTCTCGACTCCGGGCTGCCCCCCGAGGAACCAAGAGTTTGAACTTCACACTGGGCACCCCAAACTTTAAGACCTGCACCCTGACAGACAAAAACACAAAACGTCCAGCTTTGAAAGTCATCAGGCTTCATGGCAGAAGGCCCACAAGCTAGGGTGAACGGAGAGACAGACAGACAACCAGAAAGCGCCAGGTCTTCCTGTGGAAGGTCCATCCTGGGGGGCAGGCAGCTAATTCAGCACACACCCAGCAGCCTCTAATCCTCTTCAAAGACTAAGGGGCCACAGGCACCACCGATACGCCCTCCCCCGCCTCTCTCCAGGTCACCGGCGTCCCCCAGAAACGAGCCTGTGCACACACATGGTGCCCCGATTGCTGTGGCCGACACCCCCTATCACGTGGCTCTGGTGGCAAGCCCCACGTTCCTGGGTTCCACACGACCACAGCAGTGGAGGCGGCAGCCTGCAAGGCCCAGGTTTCTGGTGACAGAGGCCCATCCGCTCATCTTCCCGGCTGTGGCGTGAGGGGCCACACGTCAAGGAGCCACTACACTCCCTGCCAGAGACAGAAACCAGCAGGTGCCACCTGCGAGCTCTGCATCTGTCCTGCCCCAGGTCACTGAAAAAGGACCTTGCGCACATCTGGAGCCCCCGCTTTTGCGGCTTCTGTCCAGACAGCCTGGGTAGGGAGGCCAGCTGGGCCATGTTAACAGGACCGACAGGACAACAGCAGTAAGAAACAGCTCTTGCCTGGCCATCGCCTCGGGGTTCAGAATTCAGGAAGCAGACAGAAACACCCATCTCCCGGTCCTCCTGTGGGACGTCCGTTTGCAGACTTTAAAAGCTCCCTGTAGCTTCCCGTCAACCTGAATCCAGACGCTAAGATCCTCCCCTTGGGGACACTGACAGGACTCCCCACACCCTCAATTACCAGGAGCCAGGAGCCCCTCAGAATGAAGCAAGATGCAAAGACAAAAACAAAGTTTTGAGAGACAACCAAGAGCTAGGGCAGAGGTGAATGCCAAGGTTCATTTCCAAGAACCCTGGAAGAGGTTGGGAGAGGTGGCTGCTTCAGCTCATGCATAAAAAGCCAACACAGAGTCAAGGAAAACGAAGAGCCACAGGGTATATTCCAAACAAAAAATGAAGAAGACACCTCATCCTCTTAAAAAGGCCTCCATGAACGGATACGAGTGATTTCAAAATCATGATCATAAAAATGCTCAGTGAAGACGGGAGAAGAATCCACGCACAAAGTGGCAGTTTTGACAAAGAAAATAGACGAAGGTACCAAATGGAAGTCACAGTGTTGAAAATCACAAGAGCTGAACTGTAAAATACAACAGAGGGGTTCAAGACAGATGATGAAGCAGAAGAAAAAAGCCGTGAACTCAAAGACAGGCCAGTGGGACACATACAATCAAAGCAAAAGGTGTGTGTGGGGGGTGGGGGGGCTGTGGATAAAAACACGTGAAGAAATCTTAAGAGATTCATCAGACAACAGGAAGAAAGCTAACAACCACATGAAAGAGGTCCCAGGAGAACAGAGAAAGGGGCAGAAAACTTTTTGAAGACGTAATGGCTGAAAATGTCCCAAACCTGGGGGATTAAGGGCCTGAGGTTCCAGGAAGTCCAGAGTGCTCCATGTGAGGAAAGGCCGAAGAAACCCACATCGAGACATATAATTAAAGTGACAAAAGTTAAAGACAAGGAGAGAACCTCAAGCAGCAAGACAAATACAACTCGTTGTAAACAGGGAACCTTCCACAAGCCTAGGAGCAGGTTTTTCAGCAGAAACTCCACACCAGAACAGAGCGGGCGTGGTACGATCCATGTGCTCAAAGAAAGGCATTTTCCAGCCGAGAAAACCAGGCAAACTGTCCTTCAGAACTGAAGGAGACAGCTTTGGAAAATCTCTAGACTGGCCTCACAGAAAAGTAAATGTTAAAGAAACTGCTTTAAGCTGAAATGAAAGGGTGCTAATTAGTAACAGGAAAATATATGAAAGTATAAATCTCCTCATAAAAGTAAATAAACAGCAAAATCCAGAACAACTTAATGTTGTAAAGGTGATGAGCTGATCACTTATATGACTAACATGAAGAAAAAAGTAGTAAAAGTGACTGTAACTACAATTTTGTTAACGGATACACAAGATAAAAGGATGTAAAAATGTGACGTCAAAAACACTAAACATGGAGGGGGAATAAAAATGTAGGATGCGTTTGAACTTCAGCTGATGTTTATAAGTATAAGTTCTTTCATGTGAGCTTCATGGTCACCACACACACACACACAGCAGAAACACAAAAGATAAAGAGAAATGAAGCTACGTTCACCACTACAGAAAACCATCAAATCACAAAAGAAGAGAGCAAGGAGAAGGAAATAAAGGAATTACAAAATAGCAAGAAAACAGTTAACAAAGTGGCAGTAAATACCCACGTATCAATAATTACTGTAAATGTAAAACAACTAGATGTCCAATCAAAAGACCCAGAATGGCTGAATGAATTCAAACAAAACAAAACATATGCTGCCCACAAAAGACACTTCAGATCAGAGGACACGCACAGACTGAAAGTGAAGAGACAGGAAAAGGTATTTCACACAAATGGAAACCAAAAGATGGGAGAAGTATATTCATATCACACGAAATGAACTTTAAGACAAATATCGTAATAAAAGACGAAGAAGGTCTTTATATTACGATAGTGGTCAATCCAACAAGACAATATCACATTTGTAAATATTTATGGGCCCAACACGGAAGCACATACGTATATAAAGCAAAGATTAACAAACTTAACGGGGAGGGGGGCACTTGGGTGGCTCCGTCGGTGAGCGTCTGACTCTTGATTTCGGCTCAGGTCATGATCTCATAGTTGTGGGACTGAGCCCCTGCATCGATCAGCTTGGTGCAGAGCCTGCTTGGGATTCTCTCTCTCCCTCTCTCTGCCCCTTCCCTGCTCACACGCTCCCCCTCTCTCTCAATCAATCTCTCTCAAAATAAGTGAATAAACATTACAAAAAAAAAAACAAAAAAACAAAAACCTTAAAGGGAAAAACAGACGCCCATATAGCAGGAGGGTCCTTTGACACCTAACTACATCAATGGATAGATAATGAAGACAAAAAATCAATAATGAAACACTGCCTTAAATGACACATTAGACCAGATGGACTTAACAGTCATTTACAGAACATTCCATCCTACAGCAGGAACTTTCTTCTCAAGCGCACATGAAATATTCTCTGGGACAAATCATATGTTAAGCCACAAGAAAGGTTGATGAATGGGAGATGACAGAAATCAGATCAAGCATCTTTCTGACCACAATGGTATGGAATCAGCAATCAAAGCAAACAACTAGAAAATTCATAAATATGGGGACGTTAAACCACACAAGCTGTGCTGAGCCACGGAGAGTGGGGGAAGACTGTGGGGTCACGGAGAGCGGGGGAAGACAGTGGGGCAAGGGGTCCTGAGCTTGCCTCCTGTTGTGGACACGCCGAGATAAACGCCACATATAAAGCAACACTCTCTGAAAATATTCTGAACACTAGCAGAACGGATCACTCACAGCCAAAAGCCACATCCAGAAGGGCAGGAAGGGCAGGGACAGAGCTGGGACCGAGCCCCCAGCACGATGCCCCGCCGTGGGAGGGACAGCGCAGGCCAGGAGATCCTCCCTGAGGAGCCCGGGGATCGAGCCCCAAGTTGCACACCCCTGGCCCTGTGGACCTGCACCAAGAAGAGTCCCAGCACCGTGTGGCTTTAAAACCCAGCAGGGCTTCACCCCCAGGAAGGCCTGAGGACTACCAAGAATCAAAACTGCCTCCAAAGGGCCACCAGCTTCCTCCCGTGGTCTCAGAGCCAGCACAGAAGCCGTAGTCTGGAAACCGTCTGGGCTCTACGGGAAGGAGATGTACTGACTTCAGGGTGGGCACCAGGGGGCAGGAACCTGTGAGAAATCAGCCCACACCAGTCACAATTGCTGTTAACAAAAAGACAAGAAATGACAAGTGCTGGCAGTGATGTAAAAAAGGGAAATGCTCAGGTGCTATTGGTGAGAATGTAAATTGGTGGTACCTCTGTGGAAAACAGTATGGGGTTTCCTCAAAAAATTAAAAATAAAAATAACACGAGGGGCACCTGGGTGGCTCAGTCGGTTAGATGTCTGACTTGGGCTCAGGTCATGATCTCGCGGTTCATGGGTTCGAGCCCCGCGTCAGGCTCTGTGCTGACGGCTCGGAGCCTGGAGCTGCTTCGGATGCTGTGTCTCCCTCTCTCTCTGCCCTTCCCCTGCTCACACTCTGTCTGTCTCTCTCTCTCAAAAATAAACGTTAACAAAAAAATTTTTTTAAAAAAAGTATGATATAGTAATTCTACTGCTGGATATTTACCCAAAGAAAATAAAAAGATTAATTTGAAGAGATATATGCACTCTTACGTCTACTGCAGCATTATTTACAAAAGCCACGATATGGAAGCAACCCACGTGTCCACCAAGAGGGGAATGGATCGATGGAATATTACTCAGTGCCAAAAAAGAATGAGATCTTGCCATCTGCTACAACATAGAGAGTCCTAGAGGGTATAACTAGTAAGTTAGACAACGACAAACACCGTATGATTTCACTTACGTGTGGGATCTAAATACTAAAGCAATCAAGAGGAAAACCGAGACTCCTAAATACTGGAGATTAGCGCTTGCCAGAGAAGAACAGGTGGAGAATCAGCCAAAGGATTAAGAGGCACAAACTTCCGGCTTTAAGTAAGTCACAGAGAGGAAAAGTACAGCACAGGGAGCCCAGTAAATAATATTTGAGTAACTTAACATGGTGACATTGTAACTACACTCACCATGCAGAGCAGTCTGTAACATATATAACTGCAGAAACCACTGTATTATATACCTGAAATTAATACATTATATGTCAACTATACTTCAAATAAAAGTGTGTGTGTGTGTGTGTGTGTGTGTGTGTGTGTGTGTGTGTGTGTGAGAGAGAGAGAGAGAGAGAGAGAGAGAGAAAATGTGTAGATATTGGGGGGGGGGGGTGTCAAAGAAAACAGAAATACAAAAATACCAAAACCTACGGGATGCAGCAAAATCCGTTATAAGAGAAAAGTTTATGGCAATAAATGTACCTCAAGAAACATGTAAAATGCCAAATAAACAATCTAATCTTAAGGACCAAGAGAACAAACAAGCCCTAAGTTAGAAGAAGGAAATAACAAAGATCAGAGTCAAAATAAGTGAAATAGAGACTAAAATTAAAAAGACAATAGAAAAGATCAACGCAACTGAGAGCTGGTTTTATGAAAATAAACCTTTAGTGAGACCCACAAGAAATAAAAGAGAAGGCTCAAACAAATGACATCAGAAATGAAAGAGAAGATGATATAACAGATGCCACAGAAATACAAATATCATGAGACTACTACCAAAAATTATGAGTCAACAAACTGCACAACCCAGAAGAAATGGATAAATTTCTAGAAACATACAACCCGGCAAGACTGAACCAATAAAGAAACAGAAAATCTGAACAGACTAATTACTAGTAAGGACACTAAATGAGTCATCAATAACAGACAAACAAACAAAGACCCAGGACTATTTGACTTCACTGGTGAATTCTAGCAAACTTTTAAAGAAGCATTAATACCAGTCCTTCTCAGGCAAACCAAGAAAGAGAACTCTTAACTCTAGAGAAGAAACTTATGGTCATCAGAGGGGAGGTGGCTGGGGGAGGGGATTAAGGAGGGCACGTGTGATCAGCCCTGGGCGATGCATGAAAGTGGTGATAACTATTTTGTGCACCTAAAACTAAAACTAATATTATGTAGGTTAAGTAACTTGAATTTACACAAGAACTTTAAAAAAATACCAATCCTTCCCAAACTCTCCCAAAAAATAAAAGAGAAAGGAACACTTCCGACTTCACTCGATGAGGCCAGCATCATCCTGGTAACAAAATCAGACAAGGACATCACAAAGAAAACAAACTGCAGGCCAGGACCCCTGATGAACACAGATGCAAAAATCTTCAACAAAATATACCCAAGCCAAATCCAACAACACAGTAAAAGGACGTTCACCATGATCAAGTGGGCTGCATTCTAGGCACACAAGAACGGTTCAACAGCCACAAAACTATACGATACACCACATTAACAAAATGAAGGATAAAAATCACACAGCAGATGCAGAAAAAGCACATCACAAAATTCAACCTTCGTTCAAGATAAAAACTCTAAACAAAGTGGCTATAAAGGAAACATGACTTAAGAAAGGTCATATACACAGATACACCATACTCAATGGTGGAACACCGAAAATTTTCCCTTTACGTTCAGAAACAAGACAACATTTGCCTCGTTCAGAAACACGTCACCTCTTGCTATACGGTACTGGAAGTCCTAACTGGAGCAATTAAAGGAAGAAAGCTAAAATGCATCCAAATCTAGAAGAAAGAAAACAAAGAAAAAAAGAACTAATAAAACTGTCACTATTTACACATGATATATTGCATATGAAATATCGTAAGTAATCCACCATAGAAATGTTAGAACTAATAAATGAATTCCAGGAAGTTGCAGGATATAAAAGCAATGTACAAAAATCAGCTGCATGTCTGCACAACAACAACTATCAGAAAGAGAAATTAAGAAAACGATCCATTTATAATTGGATCCAAAAGAATAAAATACTTGGAATAAATCTAACGAAAGAGGTGAAAGGCCCGTCCACTAAAAAGTATCTGACATGAGTAAAGGAACTGAAGACACAGAACAGATACAAAGATACTCTTGCTCATGGACTCAAAGCAACAACACTGTGAAGATGGCCATGTTACCCAAAGGAATCTACAGATCCGATGTAACCCCTGTCAAAATTCCAAGGGCATTTTTCACAGAAGTAGTACAAAGACTCGCAAAATTTGACGAAACCACTGAAGACCCCAAATAGCCCAACCAATGCTGAGGAAGAAGAACCAAGCTGGAAGCATCATGTTTCCTGATTCCACATTTTCTTACAAACCTTTAGTAATCAAAACAGTATGGTTTGGGCATAAAAAGACCTATATAGCAACAGAACAGAACAGAAAGCCCAGAAATAAACCTATGCATATATGGCCGATTAATTCGACAAAGGAGCCAATGAATGGTGCTGGGAAAACCGACCACCCGTATGCAAAAGAATATACTAGTTTCTTACACCATACACGCAATCGAGACAAAATGGATTAAAGACGTGGAGAGAATATATATAAACATAAATCTTTTAAAGGAAAAACACAGGCTGTAAGCTTCTTCACAATGGTCTCCACGGTGACTTTTGGATTTGACACGAAAAGCAAAGTTAACAACAGCAACACTAAACAGCATAACTACATCAAACTAAATCTTCGGGGGCGCCTGGGTGGCTCAGTGGATCAAGCATCTTAATTTCAGCTCAGGTCATGGCCTCACAGTCATGGGATCGAGCCCCGCGTCGGCTGAGTGTGGAGCCTGCTCGAGATTCTCTCCCTCTCTCTCCCTCGACCTCTCTCCCCAACTAGCATGCATGCATGCTCTCTTCTCAAAAGATAAAAAGTAAAAAACTAAATCTTCTGCATGGCAAAGGAAACCATCAACAAGATGAAAAGACAACCTACAGAATAGAAGAAAATATTTGAAAATCATGGAACTGATAAGGGACTAATAGCCCAAAATATATACAGAATTCACCCAACTCAACACCAAAAGAACAGATTACAAAATGAACCGAGGTTCTGAACAGACACTTTTGCAAGCAAGACAGACAGATGGCCAACAGGTCACAAAAAGGTCGCACACGCAACGTCACTCGTCATGAAGGGACTACAAATGAAAGCCACGATGAGGTGTCACAATACACGGGTCAGAACGGCCAGTGCCAACAGGCCGGGACATGACAAGTGCCGGCGGGGGAGTGGGGACGACGGAGCCCTGGTGCACGGCTGGTGGGAATGTGAAGTGGTCCAGCCACCGTGGAAAACACAACGGAGGTTTCTCAGGAGCGTCACAACAGAACTACCCTGCGGCCTAGCAACTCCACTCTGGGTTCTTCTCCGCAGGAAATGAAAACACCGTCTCGAGAAGAAACACACACGCTCACGTCCACTGGCAGCATTGACTACAGCAGCCAAGACAAGCCAGCAACCGACGCGTCCACTGAGGGATGAATGGATAATGAAGCCCTGGATGGAATATTCTGTAACCATAAACAGGAGGAGATCCTGCCATCTGCCACAACGCGGACGGACCCTGAGGGCACTATGCTAGGTAAAATATGTCAGACCAAGGAAGACAAACAGCGGATGATCTCACTTATATGAAGAAACTTGAAAAAAGAAAAAAACCACAAAATCATAAATACAGAAAACAGACTGGTGGTTGCCAGGAGTGAGGGTGGGGACTGGGAGTAAAGGGCGGAGACGGTCAAAGGTACAAACTCCCAACTACAAAATGAATAAACCCTGAGGATATAACCAACTTCACGGTGACTGCAGTTAATAATACTGTGTTGACCACTTAAAAGTTGCTACAAGTAAATCATAAAAGCTCCCACCAGAAGAAAAAATATTTTGTGACTCTGTGGTAGCAGATGCTAACTGTACGTACTGTGGTGACCATTTTACAACATATACATACAAAGAATCATAACGTTGTATCCCTGAAACTAGTATTATTTATCTAATCGATGAAAGATTAGATAAATAATAAGTAATACAATGAGTGGACGCATGCTTACGTATTCATTCACGAAATCATGGCTCTTCCACTTCCGGCCACAGGGTAGCAGAGACTGGATTTACCTTCTGCCTGATACACCCGAAACTCAGTACTGAGGACGCTGGACATGAGACAACATGGGACAGTGATGACTCAAGACCAAGCAAGGTGAGCCCCGACTCCGCACAAGCGTATGGTCCAGAAAGAGCTGCCAGGACGCAGAGCAGAGAGGTTGGACCCCAAGCCAGCCCAGCGCCCTCTCAGTTAAAGAGGAGCCGTGAGCCCAGGGGGACACAGGTAACTAGTGTGTAGGATGGGGCGCAGACTCTAG
Organism: Herpailurus yagouaroundi; assembly: GCF_014898765.1. Taxonomy (NCBI): domain Eukaryota; kingdom Metazoa; phylum Chordata; class Mammalia; order Carnivora; family Felidae; genus Herpailurus; species Herpailurus yagouaroundi. The sequence continues at coordinate 19,010,785 of NW_024412430.1, read as the reverse complement.
AAATCTGGAGGGGGTCCCTCCTGAGTGTTCACGGGAGCACTGAGCACTACACGTGTGAAGAAACTCGGGAAAGACCCACCTAAAAGGGGGAGAGGGTCGAGGAGTTTGAGGCCGAGCAAAAGGACCACGACGAAAAGTATTCGAAGGCACGCCATAATTCAAGTTGCCCACAACCAGGGATAAGGAGAAAAATCATAAGGGAGGTCTAGCAAAGAAACACACTGTTTCAAAAGAACAAAGAAAAGGGTGACGGCAGATTCCCGTCAAGAAAACAACTTCAGCTAAGACGGTGGTGTTGCGACATCGCTCACATACGGAGAGATAAAAATATTACCAACCTGGAACTCTGCACCCAGCAAAAACATTTCCAAATACAGAGCGAAAGACTTTTCTAGATCTCCCAAAGCCGAAGGAGCCCAGCAGCAGCTGCTGCCATGCACACAGAACTGTTACGGGAAGATGGATATTGGTAATAAATTCAAGTATGTGTCTACACAAAGGAAGAATCGGGAGAGGAAACAACCACAGGAGTAAATGCGTGACATTTTCCTGATTACTTAAATCTCTTTTAAGAATAATTGATTTTTTTAAACAAAATTAATCATGAAGCGTGGGGTGAAAGCATATGTAAAAGTTTAAGCGCATAACAACGAAGGCACAAAGAGCAGAGGAAAACAATACAAGTACTTACTACTGCATTCTTGTGTATGAGATGTTTTATTCATGGGATGGTAGACTGTCCTAATGGAAGATATACAGTACCTGTCCTAAAGCAATCAATGAAAAAAAATAAAGAATACTAGTGAATAAGTCAATAAAGGACATGAAATAGAATAAAAAAAACCCATTCAATTCCAAACAATGGCCAAGAAAAAGAAACAAAGGGGAACAAAAACAAGAAACAGAAAACAAGTAAGAAAATGAGAAAGATTTTTTTTAACGTTTGAGAGAGAGAGAGAGAGAGAGAGAGAGAGAGAGAGAGAACGAGCGGGGGAGGGGCAGAGAGAGAGAGAAGGAGGCAGAATTCGAAGCAGGCTCTGTGCTGACCGCAGACAGCCCGATATGGGGCTTGAACTCAAGAACCATGAGATATGACTGGAGCCGGAGTCAGATACTCAACCGACTGAGCCGCCCAGGTGCCCAGAATATGAGAGATTTGTGTAGAACAGTATCAATAATCATATTAAAAGTAAACAGTCTGAATATTCCAACTGAAGACAGTCATTGTGATGGATGGAAAAGCAGGACCCCACAATATGCTGCCTACCAGGAATGCATTTTAAGTAAAAAGACATAAATGCTTATGAATAAAAAGACAGGAAAGGACAGATTAGGCCGACACCAAACCAAAGTAAACCGGAGTAGTTACATAAATACCAGGCACAGTCCAATTCACAACAAAACATATTGCCAGGGATTTTTTAAAAAGGATTATTTTAAGATAATATAGAGAGCAATCCATCATAAGACATGACAAAACTAAATATTTCCAAACTTAGTAACAGAGTCTCAAAATACTTGAAGCAAATACTAATGGAACTGAAAAGAGAAACAGAAAAATTCACAATTATAGTGCATTCACATTTACAGAATGTTCTGCCAAACAACAGAACATAAAGTCTGGTAAGAAAAATTAACAACCTAAGGAAATAGTTAGATGGTATTCATGGGTCTGAGGAGACAATAAAGCCAAGGTCAAATCTCTACAAATTAACCTATAAATCGAATACAATGTTAACCCCAAAGTCCCAGCAGGATCTTTTTCTAGAAATTGGCCTGCTGATTCATATGGAAATGCAAAGGATCTAGATTAGGCAAAACAACTTTGACAAAGAAGGGGACTAAAAATACCTATTTTTAAGATTTATTTTAATGCTACAGTAATCAAGATAGTACGGAATTGGTACCAAGATAGACAAATAGAGTAAGAGAACTGAAAAGAGCCCAGAAAGAAACATACACAGAGCGGACTTCTCACCTTTGACAAAGGTGCAAAGGCAAATCAGAGGAAAAGGACGTTCTTTTCAACAAATCCTGCTGGAGTAACCAGACGTCTATCAGTCCATGCTTCACACCATACGCAAAAACTGACTGAAAACGGATCATATGTCTAACTGTAAACCAAAACTATAGAAGTTCTAGAACGAAACAGAAGAAAACCATCTGTGACTTTGGTTTAGGGAAAGATTTCATTGACACACCACCAAAATCACAAACCATGAAAGGAAAAGTCGATAAACTGAACTTATCAAAATTAAATTCTACTGTTCTTCGAAAGCCCTGCTAAGAGACTAAAAAGTCAACTCACAGATGGAAAAAAATATTTGCAAAGCATCTACTGGATAAAGGACTCGTATCTGTAATACTACGAAGAAAACACAGTAATAATTTAAACCCCAGTAAAAAATGACCCAATTAAAAACGGGTAAAAGCTCCAGGGACGCCTGGGTGGCTCAGTCGGTTTAGCGTCTGACTCTTGGTTTCAGCTCAGGCCATGATCTCATGGTTCGCTGACAGTGCGGAGCCTGCTTGCTTGAGATTCTCTCTCTCCCCCCTCTCTCTCTGCCCCTCCCCCACTCGCTCACTCGCTATCTCTCTCTGTCTCAAACTTTTTAAAAAATGGGTAAAGGATTTGTACAAATACATCCCCCAAAAAGAGACAGAGCTAGATGGCAAGTAAGCACATGAAAAGATGCTCAACATCATGAGACACCAGGGAAACGACATCCACAACAAGCCCATGCCAAGCCTCGGTGAGGACGCAGAAGAAAAGAGAATTCTCATTACCGCTGGTGGGAATTCTCAGAGGTGCTGGTCACGCAGTAACAACGGAAACAGGTACTTCTCATATAAAGCCATTCCGCTCGTAAGCACTTACCCACGGTAGCTGGAAGCATATGCCCACACAAGCTGCGACGCAAACATGCACAGTGGCTGTACTGATAAGACCCCCCCGAGCTGGAAATACTCCAAGTGTCTACCCACGTGAACAGCTTAGCAAACTGTGGTACATCCAGCCACTGCAGTATCATTCAGCAATAAGAAGGAATTAAGTACTGGAACTCACTACAAAACGATAGATAGCAAAATAATTACGCTGAATATAAAAAGCAAGCAAAGATTACATAGCATATAACATTTCTGCAGGATTCCAGAAAATGAAAATTGACCTGTAGTGACAGACAGTGGTTCAGTGGCTGCGCGAAGAAACTTTAGGGGGTGATAGAGCTCTAGATGTATTCATCATCCTGGCTGTTTATGGTTCCACAGGTGTCCACACGTCAAAGCTTACCAAGTTTTCTTGCTAGGAACACATGCAGTATATTGTACACCGATTATAACGTAGAGCTGCTAAAGGTATCTTAGAAAGAAGAAAAATTACAGCAAATCAGCACCGAGAACAACACAGACCATAATAAAGTGAGTGTGGGTCCAACCAATGTGCCAGCCAACGTCTGACGCACACAGAATCTCACCTGTTCTCTCCGCGGCCGCGCGGTACAGACATCGTCACCTTCATTCCACAACAGAAGAAACTGAGAAACAACGTTCAAAAAGAAACGTGCCTAATGAAACACAATGCAGTGAGGGAGGTGGGGTTCGAGCCCAAAGACGCTCAGCCCAGGGCTTTCCCCTTGAACTACGACTCTGCCTACAGGCAGGGACAGCTGCTCATCAGCCATTCAACCATGAGCACCGCTGCTGAGTGGATAAAAGTGGGTGTAAGTGAAAAGAATATAATCGGACTCTACCGCCTGCTCAGGGACATGCACAGAAGGTGCCTGAATGCTCCACACCTTCTATTCCACTTTATGGGCATTACAGCTTTAAAAACTAGTCACCAGAATGAGTGTTTGGTGAAAAGCAAATTCAGGGTTTTTTTTGTATTTAAAAAAAAATTTTTTTAATGTTTATTTATTCTTGAAAGAGAGAGAGAGAGAGAGACAGAACACAAGTGGGGGAGGGGCAGAGAGAGGGAGACACGGAATCTGAAGCAGGCTCCAGGCTCCGAGCTGTCAGCACAGAGCCCGACGCCGGGCTCAAACCCACGAAGTGTGAGATCATGACCTGAGCCGAAGTCCGATGCTCAACTGACTGAGCCACTTAGGCACCCCAGTTGTTTTTTTTTTTTTACTGTTTATTTATGTATTGAGAGAGAGAGAGACAGTGTGGGGGAGGGGCAGAGAGAGAGGGAAAGAGAACCACAGGCAGGCTCCGCGTTGCCAGCACAGAGCCCGATGTGGGCCTCAAACTCACCAATCTGTGGGATCATGACCTGAGCCGAAATCAAGAGTCAGATGCTTAACTGACTGAGCCACCCAGGCACCCTCACCTTTATTCTTAAAGGGCATTTTCTCCAAATACAGAATTCTGGGTTGACAATTCCTTCCTTTCAGCACTTCAGTGATGCTGTTCCACTGACTTCTGGACTGCATTGTTCTGATGAGAAATCTAGTTCATTCAAATCACTGGTTCCCTATAAATAATGTGTCATTCTCCTCTGACTTTCCAGGGTATTTTTTGTGGGTCGGTTGGTTTTTGGTCGGTGGTTTTAAGTGGCTTATGAATGTGTCTGGTCAGGGATCTCTTGCGGCTTATCTTGAGTGGGTTCAGGCACTTCTTAAATCCTTGTTTATGTCTCAGCAAGTTTACGAAGTCTTCAGCCATTATTTCTTTAAACATTTTTCTTCTGAACCACAGTTTCTCCTTTCCTTTCAGACTCCTTGTGACACAAGTGTTAAACACTTCAGTACTATCCTATAGGTTCCTGAGGTTCAGTTCGTACAGACAAGGCTTCTTCGTTTCTCTGATACTCAGACGAAATACTTCCTAGTGAGCCATCTTCAAGTTCATGCTCTTTTTCTTCTGTCGTCTCTACCTTGTATTCAGTCCATCCAGGGTGCTTCCTATTTTTGGCTAATGTACTTTTCGGCCCTTTTCTTTCTTTTCTGAAACTTGCCATATTTCCATTTGCTCATGCGGTGCAAGGCCTACAATAAAGGCCCAGTATCGTGTGCTTCCTAATATCTAGGGAAACCAGGTGAACCACAACGGCCTGACCACAGGCTCCCCTCCCCACTCTGTTCCCATGGGTTAATCCCCTAGACAAACAACTCTCCCCATCAAACAGACCAGACATGATTCCTACTTATCCCTGGGGGGATGGGTTCCAGTTCCCTGCCAGACCATGGAACCATTCAAACATCAGGGAGCCTGGGTGGCTCAGTCAGTAGGGCATGTGACACTTAAGCTCAGGGTCCTGAGTTTAAGCCCCACGTTGGGCATGGAGCCTACTTTTAAAAAAAGGAAAATTTATACATATATATGTATATATATATACATATACACATATATATACACGTATATACACACACATATACATATATACATATATATACATATATATACATGTGTATATATGCATACACGTATATTTTATATATACATATATACACACACACACACACGCATACATATAAAAAACAAGCCCATCACATCCTCCCATGGGACCCAGGGGACAGCCCACCCTCCTGTCCCTACACAGCCTGCCTCTCCCAGACATGCTGGATCACTCTGCTCCAGATCACACCCTCTTCGTGGCCCTGCGGGGTGCGTGCAGTGTCCCCCTACCCTGGCACGGGGAGCAGATGTGACTGAGGAACTGCTGTCGATCACATCTGTCTGGGGCCAGGTGTGAGGCGTCCATCATCCCCAGAAACCTAGAACAGGAATCCCTCCTGCATCAACCAGGTGAACAGCAGGAGACTGAGACAGTTCGCCCTTACTTCCCGGAGCATTTCTGCAGTAACTGCTTTTACATCCTTCTCCGAAAATTCTAGCACCCATCATCTTAGATGGCCACCTGTTGAATGTCTTCTCCCATGCAAGTTGAGACTTCGGGTTCTTCACATGCTGAGTGATTCTGGCCTGGACATTTTTGTTTCAGCACTGAGTCAACGCTAAATGTTTCCAGACTGCACGTTCCAAACTCCTGTGGACTGTGATTTCGGTGTTGCCGTGTTTGCGAGGACTTTGGCCAGTTTCAGATCTGGGCAGTGGCCCAACTCCTGGTTCAAATTCTCAGTATCTGGTCTGCTGTTTAGCATCAGAGACACACATGCACAGTCCAGGGGTAAGTCGGGACTTGACAAACGACTTCATGGGATCCTCTCCTGAGGTCCTCTCTCTCTCAACCATCTCCTGGTGCTTTCTGGTACCCTGCACCCCCCTCTTTGGGACCGCCGTCCACAACACTGGGGTTGTATTTACCTTTCACTTCCAACAACTACACGTGCGTCCAAGGCCAAACACAGACAGGCAGAAAAAAGAGAGGCAGCGGGAACTTGCCCCACCCCCTTGAGACAACAGCTCTTGTGACTGAGGAAGGTTCTCTTCCCTCACCATTCCCGGTATTTGGGGTCCTGGCGGCCACCATGCTCACTACCAGGACACTGGTCTCCAGTTTCCCAAGCCTGAACTAGAGGGATTCTCCTGGAGTTCTCTCTGGCTGTGCCAACGTCCATTTCTGGGTTTTTTTTTAGACCAGGCCAGTGGATGCCAGGAAAAAACTCAATTCACACTTTTATTTTCAGCCCAGACCACTCTCCTAAAGTCCCCATTTGCACAACCAACTGCTTCATTAATACCGCACTTGGACGTTTAATGGTTATTTTTAACCAAACAATATTCCTCACTGTCTCTTCTCAACCTTCTCTTTCTACAGCTTTCCACATCTCAGCTGAAGGGGACTCCTTCACAGTCACTCTAGCCAGAATCCTTACGGTTCCTTCTTCATACTCCTCATCCGATCAGTCGGGAGATTCTCCAAATCGGAGCACGCCAACCACCGCAGTATCCTAGTCCCGGCCCCACAGCCTGTACCCGAACCACAGCTCCGGCCTCACACCTGGCCCCAGCGATGTGGACTCCCAACATGGGGCCCAGACAAGTCTCTAAACGCCTAAGCACGTGCCTCTCTGCTGATCAGCTGCTGCGGGCCCTTCTCGCTCAGGGTGAAAGTGGGGACGGCTCCGTGTGGGCCCCCGCGCTGCGTCTCTGTCGCGGTCCGGTCACTCTCCCCCATCTGCTGGCTGCAATGACACGATCCCCTGTCACTCTCCTCCCGTCTGTTGGCTGCAGTGACGGGGGAAGGTTGTGGGTGCTCCCATCCCGGCCCTGTATCCCGTGTGTCTTTGTCTGAAATGCTCTTCCTCCTCTCTGTACGACTGACTGCCCCAACTCCTGGCAGTCTGATCTCCAACGTTACCTTCTCGGTCACGCCTCTCCTGACCCCCTATTTCAAAGTGCAAGCCCCCACCCCTGTTTCTTCCTCTACAGCACCTGCGCTCCCGCCTAGTTCACGACCGACTGCCCGCCCCCCGCCCCTCTGCTGGAGTAGCACCCGCCCGGCACGGCGATCTCTCCTTGTGCGCTCAGTGCCTGACCAGCGCACGGCCCAACAAGTATGTGCTGTGATGAGTGGAAGAACACCCCCGAGCACAAGCCTGTGAGCGAAGCACACAGTGGGAGGGCAGAGGGCTAGGGAAGGGCTGAGGACCCCCTCGCAGGCCTCTAAACTGACGAGCACAGCTGACAGAATCCACGCTCGCTTCTCCAACTCACAGCTCCCGGCCGTGAACTGCCTTATTCCTGCTCGACTCCAACAATCTTCTAACAGGGCAGCTATGACACTTGTACATCTTGGCTCCCCTGCCAGATTTTGGATGGAGAACTCGAAGGGAGCGCTGCTGAGTCACAGACACACGTATGCTTCTTCCACGGCGACCCAAAATGGTCTGTCAACAGCGTAAAGTCCACTTCCAAAACACTGTAATTAGAAGTGGTCACTGAATTACATTTTAAAGTAAAAAGAAATGAGCCTCTGCGGTATAAGAAGCGTGTTAATAAATGTACTTGACTTCGGAGAGCAGAAGGGAGTGCCGGCCTGTGCAGAGGTCAGCTGGGAAGCGGTCCACTTCACGACACGGGTGAATGTGTCATTTATGTGTGTCATTACATGAGCCTCTTAAGAAAAACAGTCTTATTTTTGTTGTTACGCTTTTCTCCCTCCTGAAATAGTATGACCTTCTTAATCAGATTTGGCCCAGAAAGGTCTTTTGCTATTTATGAAAATCAAATTCACCCTCATAGGATAAAGATGACTCACCACGGAGGGTATTCGGAAGAATAAGCTCACATTCTGATGTAAACTCCGAGAGGATTCCAACAAAGGTTACAAACAAAACTTTCCAAAATGACTACTGTGTTCAGGACAACATGCACGCAGGATCTAAAAATCCGCATTACTTCACAGACACACCTTAAATACGGTTCCTGGTAACCATGCCAAGAGACTGCCTTACTGGGAAACACAGCTTGCGGCCAGGCGACCAGTGATGTCCTCTACCCCTCGCCTGTTCCCAGGACACCTGAGTGCTCTAATTTCCTTCTCTCTTTTTTAATGTAGGGAATGGTCAATGCCAGTAGGAATTATTAAGCATTCTTTTCCTGAAAAGTTTCTAAGAAAAGAATGTTAGTCACCATGTGAACCAAATGATCAAAATTACTGTCACCCAAAGTGGGATAACCCAGTATCAAGTGCCATCAAATAAAATGAAAATGAAAAGCAGAGCATGGCCCGTTGAGTATTCTTGGCAAAATATTTTAACCTAGATCTAAAGTTGAGGAAATGACTCAGTCAAATCCAGAATGTGCAAATGTCAGCAACATAATTTGCCTAAATTCTTAAAAAAAAAAAAAAAAAAATTTGTTATAAAAAACAAAGAAATGGAAGACTTGTCTAGATTTAAAAAACAAAACCACCCCCGCCCCTCCCCGCCAATATATCCAACCAAATGCAACAGGTTTGACATTTAACTGGATCCTGAATTGAAAAAGCAAAGCCAGGGGCCCCTGGGTGGCTCAGTCAGTTAAGCATCCGACTTTGGCTCAGGTCATGATCTCACGGTTTGTGAGTTTGAGCCCCACGTCGGGCTCTGTGCTGACAGCTCAGAGCCTGGAGCCTGCTTCCGATTCTGTGTCTCCCTCTCTCTCTGCTCTTCCCCCCTCATGCTCTACCTCTCTGTCTCTCTCTCTCAAAAAATAAATAAAATGTTAAAAAATAAAATAAAATAAAACACGAATCAAAAATAGGCATGATGTAGGGAGCTTTAGTGACTGTAACGTGAACGCACAAGTGAACCAGTGCCTGCACCTGTTTCACGTGAACGTGAACGTGGCCGCCGTGGAGTTCTATGCTACACGGGCCATGCGATGCTGCACAGCCTTACATGCCGAGCTACCAACCTGAAAGCTTCATTATATTGAGCAACTGAAATACATTCCCTCAGACTCAGGAGAAAAGAAAGAGACAGAAAGCTATCCTTTATAAACAGACAAGAAAATCTTCAAGCATTCTGACTTTTATGCCACACAAATTCATTTAATAAAAATTTTAGAAATACTTGTAACCATGAGGATATACAGTCCAAATCAAATCAAATTAGCAATAAGTGGGTCCTAGTTCACAGGCCCCGACTGAGGAGAACCCTAAGGAACTTGAGTGTGCCGGGAAGAAAACGCTCCTTTCTAACCCTCAAAAGACACAGACGTGTGTGAGTGCCGACGGAAGGCACCAATGCCACGGTGATCAGGCTTCCTGGGTCTAACCCATCCCAAGGGTCCTCTGGTGCAACCGTTCGACCTTCTTGGGGTCTGAACACAAAATATTTCCTCTCCAAGACACGACAGATAGAAAGTACGTTACCGAGTTCACCTTCCTCCCACCCTCTAACCGAAACATCAGACACCACCGTGTTGGTCTATAGGTGCTGCTGTAACAAACGATCACAAACTCACTGGCTTCTAACCACAGAAACGGTCTTCCCTCACAGTTCTAGGGGACAGGAGTCTACATCCAGGCGCTGGCCTCCTCCGGACGGCTTGGAGGAAGGACATCCCGGCGTCCTGTGGCAGCCAGCGGTCCTGGGCTTTCTGCCCTCACAGGCGCCTCCCTCCCACCTCTGTCTCCAGGCGGCCCTCCCGCTTCTCCTCTCTCTTCTCTTCTTGTAAGGACACTTGTTAGTAGTTTTTAGGTTCATTCAGATAATCCAGACCGAGGTCATCTCAAGATCCTTGTCTGCAAAGACCCCTTTTCCAAATAAGGTCACATTCACAGGCCCCATGCTGACCTGTCTCTGGGGGGTCGCCGCTCCCCTATAGTTACTATCTTTCTAGGGCTGGTTGTAGCCTAGTTAGCAATAAATGCATGCTTCTTAAAAGAACTTTAGACACATATCATATCATCCTTTCTCTAAATCTTTTATTTCCAGTATTAGTTATCTGATAATTCTTTTCAATTGGATCCATTTCCATATAAATCCTTTTGTAAGTGTTTTCATTAGTCACTGTGGAAAAAACTGGCCTGGTGGAACAGGTAGGTATTTAAATGCTACAAGAATAGCATTTTCATGGGTTACCGAGGTGGAAACCTTCTAGTGAGTCTGACACATTGACCTACTGGTCACCACTTTCACTGAATTGTGTTTTAATTCCTACTTATACACCTAATCAGTATACCCTTATACGCATAAGGTTAAACACACAGTTTTCATCTATTCAGGTACAAACATGACTACTCAAACGATGCTTTTAATTTTTACACCGTTACTGTTATCTCATTCACATACTGCTAAATCACCAACACGCACATCTCAAATGAGGTCTACATTCTCAGAGAGCGACTTCACGAGACAGGAACAGCTCCAAGTTCTCTCATCAGACAAAAGAACCAAAATTTCCGACTTACTGGGTGATGCGAGATTTCATTATCATTGTCGGAAAAATTACTTTCTTCAGTGAGTCTTCCAAAAGAAGCAGTTCACCTATCTTTTTCTGCAGTGACAGGAGAAACACCTTGGGGAGCCTGGGTGGCTCAGGCAGTTAAGCGTCCGACTCTTAAGCGTTCGGCTCAGGTCGTGATCTCACGGTTCGTGAGATGCGCCCCCGCGTCAGGCTCTGTGCTAAGCACGGAGGCTGCTTGGGATTCTCTCTCCCTCTCTCTCCCCCACTCACTCGCTCTCTACCTCTCAAAATAAATAAACTTAACAAAAAAAGAAGAAACACCTCAGCTCCAAATTCAGGCCATCCACTGACCCCAACCTTTGCCCTGCTGCAGGGAAATCAGAAAAGCTGGCACGAAGCCTGGGTATCCCCGCCGCCCCTCCGATGGGGTCTGTGCGGGCACCTTTCTGAGGGCACGTACGTTCATATACCCACACGAAGTTTCAAATTATCAGTGCAATCTCCAAGACTAATGTGGCTGATGCAATAATTGAAAAATTAAGAAACTGTACAGAAAAGCACAGGAGACCCCGCAAGCAGACAGCAACGGCCAACACACCCGCCGCCATCTTCCCGTCTACCTAAGCTAAAAGAGCACATGGCGAACGGGGACTTCGCTACAAAAGCAAATGGTACAGCGTTAGTCCCTTTATCCAAAATGTTGCCTCTTCAATTAACGTATTTTGGCCTTATGCCCTGTTGTTGAGAAGAAATCAAGATGGGTGTGAATAATTCATACCTCCACCGGGAATAATTGCCAACTTTGTTTCAACCAAGCCCATTTTCGCAGAGGAAGCTGAAAAGGAAGGAAGAAAATTAAGTAACATCCGGATCATATATTCAAACATTATGACTTGAAGAAGTTAGTAAAATAAGCTACACATACTCTGTTTACTAATTAAACTCATGTCACAAATCTTTTAAAAAGTCACTTCAGAAGGCATTTGGTTACGGAAATAGGTAAACACTCTAAATGATAAATATATTAAGAGGTTCACATAACCTTTTCTGTTAAAAATTGCTCGGCAGCGAATTAATTTTTGATGCAGAAAGGCCAGGGCTATGACTACATAATTTGACCGGATGCTGCCAAGTCACGTTTGAAGGCTTAGACCCCGCTAACGATTGAGGACAAGGAGAGAGGCTTCTGACAAGCAGGAATATTCTTCAGCTGCCTGAAGAGTCCTCGAAGCCAAACAGCTTAATATATCACACCAGATACGGCACCTTTTCAGGACCAAATCTCCAGTCACTTCTGACAAACGGTTTTACTGTTCCGACAGCCGGGCAGGGTTCCTCTTTCCGCATTTTGCTTTCACGACTACTTTAACACATCTTAATTATTTATTTGCACATCCAAACATACTTGGACCACTTCCCTTATCCTAATTCCCAGAATCTGCACCCTTTGAGAAAAGGGCTTCACGGACTTTAACTTCTCCATTTAAAACTCAGGATTTGAGACAATTAGGGATCCGAAGGGGAAAGTCCACGTGGACCAGCAGCTACCAACCCCAAGAAACAGTCAAAACTTACTAAAAACGTCATCATATTGACCCTACTTTCAACAGGCAGCTGCTTCAGAAGTGACAGCAGGAGCCAGGAGAGGTCGGTGACATATATCTGCTGCCTGTTTCGCCCGGTCCTTGGGCCTGGGGCCCCTGTCCATCACCCCAAAGTGACCGTCTGGCGGCAGCAGTCTCCAGGGCTCTGGCAGGACACCAGGCGTGACGGCCCTGGCACGGGAGTGCCTGGGTTAGCGTCCCAGCCCGGTCACTGACCCCGGGTGCCCTGCGTCTCCTCTCTGGGCCCGAGCCTCCGCAGGGACCGAAGCACCCTTCGCACAGCGCCATTTGGCCAATTGAGCGACTTAATGCAGGTCAAGTGCCGAGACTAGTATGAGGGCCAACATTCAGCACTCGGTCAGCATTAATTGTTTTCCCTGTCATTTTCATGATCACCTCATCCAACCTTCAGGAGACCGAGCGAGAAGTGGACCTCAGGGAGGTGAAGCTGTCATGACGCAGCAAACCAGAGGTAAGTGCTGGGGCCGGGCACGTGCCGCACGTCAGCTCACCCAATCTCCACCACGGCCCCTGCTGGTCCCCCATTGTAGAGGAGCCGATGGCTCTGAGAGGGGCAGGCCCTGCGGTTCAAATTCAGGTCCGCCTGCCCAATTCCGGATCTCCCCTCCCCGGCCAAGACTAACAAGAGACTGGACCTGACTCTTTCCTTAACTGGGAATCTTCAACACTCCCTTCAGCCCAATGGGTGACTTTTTCTAAATGCTCTACTCAACGAGAGGAAAAGAACAGAACACATCATTTGGAATTATCTGAAGATAACCGCCAGGATTAATTCTCACCTGCTACACGTATGTCACATGCTAGGGCCAGCTCAAGGCCGCCCCCCAGAGCAAGTCCATCTATTGCTGCAATCGTCGGCACTGGAAGATTAGCTGAAATAGAAGGAAAGAGGTTATGTTTCTTCAGGAAGATGGTCACCTTACGATGCAATCTATGTTACTTGTTTTTAACTGGGATACTGTCCAGAGAACTTTGCATCCCTTTTGCCTTTAACAAAAGAGTCATTTCCCTCATCATGATTCTTCAAAACCATGCACTGTTAGAGAGTTCCACCATATAGATATGCACTAATATCTTAACTCCTCCCATATTACAGAAATACTTTCCTAAATACTTTTTGTCGAATTAACACAATCACAGTTCTGGCTGTAATCTTAGAGCCTGGAGTCTTTTATGAGATGCTCGGTTCATACACACTCCTATTCGAAATGACTTAGGTGTGACTGCGAAATTTCTAATCCTTCAAGAACTACCCTGGTACTCAGAATGACAGTCTCATTCAGCAGTAACATGCCTCTCCATTCAAATCGGCCAGGAGGAAGTCAAACTCTCACTCTTCACAGACAACATGATACTCTATGTGGAAAACCCAAAAGACTCCACCAAAAAACTGTCAGAACTGATAGACGGATTCGATAAAGTCGCAGGATATAAAATCAAAGTACATAAATCTGTGGCATTTCTATACACCATAACGAAGAAGCAAAAAAAGAGAAATCAAGGAATTGATCCCATTTACAATTGCACCGAAAACCATAAAATACCTAGGAATAAACCTAACCAAAGATGTAAAAGATCTGTACTCTGAAAACTACAGAAAGCTTATGAAAGAAACTGAAGAAGACACAAAGAAATGGAAAAACATTCCACGCTCACAGACTGGAAGAACAAATATCGTTAAAATGTCGATACTTCCCAAAGCAATCTACATATTCAATGCAATCCCTATCAAAACGACACCAGCAGTCTTCAGAGAGCTAGAACAAACAATTCTAAAACTAGTACGGAACCAGAAAAGACTCTGAAGAGCCAAAGTAATGTTAAAACAGAAAACCAAAGCTAGTAGCATCACAATCCCAGACTTCAAGCTGTATTACAAAGCCATAATCATCAAGACAGTATGGTACTGGCACAAAAACAGACACTCAGATCAATGGAACAAAATAGAGAACCCAGAAATGGACCCACAAATGCATGGCCAACTAATCTTTGACAAAGCAGGAAAGAATGTCCAATAGAAAAAAAGATGGTCTCTTCAGCAAATGGTGTTGGGAAACTGGACAGTAACATGCAGAAGAATGAACCTAGACCAATGTCTTATACCATACACAAAAGTAAACTGAAAATGGATGGAAGACCTAAACGTAAGACAGGAAACCATCAAAATCCTCAAGGAGAAAGCAGGCAAAAACTGCCCTTGGCCGCAGCAACTTCTTGCTAGACATGTCTCCAGAGGTAAGGGAAACCAAAGCAAAAATGAATCATTGGGCCCTCATCAAGATACAAACCTTCTGCATGGTGAAGGAAACAATCAACAAAACTAAAAGGCAACTGACGAATGGGAAAAGATACCTGTAAATGACAGTATCAGATAAAGGGTTAGTTTCCAAAATCTATGAAGAACTTATCAAACTCCACACCCAAAAGGAAATAATCCAGTGAAGAATTGGACAAAAGAAATGAATAGACACTTTTTAAAAGAAGATATCCAGATGGCTAACACACGATATCCAGACACATGAGAAGATGCTCAACTCACTCATCATCAGGGAAATACAAATCAAACCACCATGAGATACCACCTCACACCTGTCAGAATGGCTAAAATTAACAACTCAGGAACAACAGACGTTGGCAAGGATGTGGAGAAAGGGGAACCCTCTTGCACTGTTGATGTGAATGCAAACTGGTGCAGCCGCTATGGAAGACAGTGTAGAGGTTCCTCAAAAAATTAAAAATAGAACTACCCTATGACCCAGCAATAGCACTGCTAGGGATTTATCCAAAGGATACAAAAATGTTGATTCAAGGGGCACATACACCCCAATGTCTATAGCAGCACTATTTCCAAAGCATGGAAAGAGCCCAAATGTTCATCAACTGATGAATGGATATTAAATAAGATGTGGTGTGTATATGTATGTATACGTACACACACACACATACACAATGTATATTACACACACATACATACATACACACACAACGGAATATTACTCGGCGATCAAAAAGAATGAAATCTTGCCATCTGCAATAACGTGGATGGAACTAGAGTGTATTATGCCAAGTGAAGGAAGCCAGAGAAAGATAAATATATGATTTCACTCATGTGTGGAATTTAAGAAACAAAACAGCTGAACATATGGAAAGGGAAGGAAAAATAAAAAGAAAGAAGGAGGCAAACCATAAGAGACTCTTAAACACAGAGAACAAACTGAGGGTTGCTGGAGGGAGGGTGGGGGGATGGGCATCACTTGTGACGAGCACTGGGTTCTGTACGTAAGCAATGAATCGCTAAGTTACATTTCTGAAATCATTGTTACACTATGTCACCTAGCTTGGATTTAAATAAAATTTTAACAATAATTACACCATAAAGAAAACCAAACTCAGAAGCCTTTCACAGCAGGCAGTGGCTGTGTGGGTGCGGCCGGGGCACCAGGCACCTCTCCCGCTGAGGAGCGAGCACAACCGGGCAGCTAGGAAAGGACCAGCTCCACCAACGGGCACGCTCACACGGAAGAGGCTCTCAGTTCCGAGACCCTGCCCAGAAGCACGGCTGGGGAGCCGTCAGCCAGCCACAGAGCTCAAAACTAGACTTTCTCCGGCCCCGAGTATTACTTTCAGGAGGCTTCTGTACAGAAGTCTTTCATAACTGGTTCAAAAACTACTGGTTAATTATTCTGCGAAGCAGACTCCTTATTAATTTTGACGATGGGAATGTGAAGCGAGGCCGGCCAAACTTCTTATGGTATAAACAGAATGTGGTACATCTCTTACTGCTCTGACGACGAATAAGAAATAATAATCACGTGTCCTGGCTGCTGCTACAGGGACAGTCATACCGTAACATGCAAACACAGCAACACGTACATACCTTAAACTTACATGATATTATATAGCAATTCTACCTTGGTTTTTAAAAATAAATAAAATGTGAGGAAGGAAGCAAGGAAGTAAATAGACACACAGAGAGTACCATCCCTCAAAATCTCTCTTCCGCAGGTATTCTGAAATAGGAAATTCCAGTCAGAGAGGTTCATTCTTTGACTCCTTTTAAAATACACAAATTTGTTGAAGTCCACGGAGTGTTGTTCACACATGGAGGAATTTATCGGCTTTATTTTAAGAGCAAAGGGTGACCAGGCCCGGACGGGGCCCATTCCCAGGCTGCCACGGAAGACCAGAGTGTTCCCGGGAGCGCAGGGACGGACTGGGCTGTGGAACAGGTGCGCTCCACCCGTCTGTACCTGTCTACGCATTCTGGGGGGAAGTGAGGGTGTGAGAGGCCAGGCCAGACTCACACGTGCTCCCCAGAGTGCACTTCACAGCACACTCGGTGACAAAAGAAACAGCCAGCCACGTCAGGGTCTACAGTCAGGAAATGAATTTAATGGAAAACCAGGATCCAGTTAATTTTGTCTGACAAAAAAAAAAAAAACCACAAACAAATAAACATCGATCAAGAATATAACAGAAAGCTAATCTGAGTGGCTCCAAGGTCACCTCAAGTCACGACAAGCCAAACGGAGTTTTTGCTACTCGGCCCTCAATCCTTTCTTCCTACAGGCCTCGGGTATTTCTAGGTCCCTCTAGTCTCCCACCTCCCCAGTCTCCCGTCTCTGCCATCAGAACCTTTCCCTGGGCCTCCTTCCGGCCTTGGCTCACGTCCTTCTAGGACCAGCTTCCCGAGGAAGGACAGTAAATGATGCCCCCACCGTCCCTCGCCCCCACCGCAGAGCCTCAGTCCCCCCCCCCCCCCCCCCCCCCCCACCCCGGTCTCTCCAAACCCGCTCTTGCTTTTGCTTGCCAGTGACACTGTGCGGCTGTCCTGCAACCAGTGGGCGCTATCTGGTCCCTATTAAACCTGCTGCCTCCGATGATCAGGCATTCGTGCTGGGCACTCCTCTGTGAGTTCCTCTCTTCGACTGCCTGGCGAGTCCCTGTCAACTTTCCTGTCTTTCCTTCACCTTCTGGTTATTCCTCAGCCTTCTTTCCCTCTCAACAGAAGCTCCCCAGGAGGTCTCATTCCCACCGGTAACCTTCACCATCTACAATACCAATGATGGCCAGATGTCCCTCTCAAACCCAAACTTCAGTCTCAACTGCATGTCTGTAAGCACCTGCCTGTTGGGACATCGCCACTTGAACGCTTTATCGTGTTCAAGCCAGCTTGTCAATCCTTCTTCCAGATTCTCTTTCACACCTGGCAGTACTTCCATCCACCAACTTCCCCCAGACAGACACCCAGAAGTCGTCACGGAAGGCCTCCTTTCCACAGCTCACAAATCTCCAAGTCCCCCCCCCCCTTTCCTGCAGCCGGAGTTCTGGGTCCCCTCATTTCTCACCGGCGTACGTCTGGGCCTGCGACTGGCTGGCCCCTTCCTGTGCATCTTCCCTATTTCTTGCAGTATAATCGTTCTAAACGGCAAACGCCGTCATGCTACCCGCTTCAGAACTGTACGATGATTTGTTCCACACTCGGGATAAAAACGGAGAAGACAATTAGCATGGGACAGAAGACACCCGATAAACGAGGTTCTGTCCACCAGCCCGACCTCTTCTCCAGCCTCAGGCACATAGTCCACGTTCTGGCCCCAAGCTACTTACAGCACCTGCAGAAGCTGTCCCAGCCATACCTGCGGACAAGCTGCCCTGTGCCCTGATCGCCCAGCCCACAACGACGGGCCGTGCCAGGCACTGCTCACAGCCCCTTCCTTTGCACTCCAGGGGGCTCGGTACCCGCTTGTCCATCAGAGCACTTACCACCCTACCGCCCGTTCCGGAACGGACGTTCACGTCGCACCGATGCCGGTCGATGACACTCTTCTTTCTACTCTGGGACCGCCTCTTCTGTCTCTAGCGCATGCCGCCCCGCAGTCTCCCTACTTGGCTTTTTTTCATCTCCTTCTTTCACTTAGTACTTTAAAGACATAACATGAAGACGTGTAGCCCGAGGGAGCTACACGGAAAAGAAAAGCTGCAAAGGTTCCTGACCAGGAGAGAGAAGTGGCCGTGTCCCCTCCTGGCCACAAGAAAATGCCACAGGCACTCACCGGCTACCTGTGGGAAGCCGACTCGTCAGAGACAGAAACCGCAAAGGTGAGTTTAAAGGAATCAAACCCAGGTCTGCGATATAGGTACTACTGAGCTCCAGTTCCTGAGAATTCCAACTCTTAGCTAAGGGAGGTTGTCTCATAGTCTCTAGACACCCTAATTAGGAACAGATTCATATGCAAAGAGGAATTTTTCTTCTCATCAAACCGTGCGCTGAAAATGTAGACTGAGTAGAGGGGTCGAAGGAATAAATTGCCCACAAATTCCAAAAGTAATATTCCACAACTTCACAAGCCCTGAAGCACAACAGGAAGCACACAGCAAGATAATGACTCCTGGCCATCTGTAATGTCCTCAACACCGCATCAGGGACGGCGGCCTCGGAAAGACTTGGCAAGGCTTTGCTCTACATTTTTATTAGTGAATATTCTCAAAGAAAGATCATCCTTAAAAATCACACGTAGCCAAAGAAAGTTAAAAAGCTACCATTTTTTTGGAAGGATAAAATGTCATTAAGAAGAAAAAAAGAGGTAATGCAGGTAAAAACACAAACAAAACGGATTAGTCAATATACCCTCCCTCGCGTTGTAAGAGGTGCCATAAACATTATGTTGAGAAAATAAAATGATGGGGGAGAGGGCGGAGCAACAGGCAGGTTTCTGGTTCCTCCTGACCTGGAGTAACAGGTAAGAACTAAGGAGAAATAAATAAATGTGCTGACTGCGGATCCGGGGGGCAGGGGGGTGCTGAAATGAGCCTCGTGCTCATGTATTCTTAATTCTGAAGGTAGAGAATAAATACTTTCCCTACATGCTTATACTCTTTGGATACAATGCAAATTATCTTCGAATTTGATAGTTAAAAACCTCAGAAATTTTCCCAAGGGGCTGTAAGTTTTGAACATCACATCTTATGTGAAATACAGAAGATAAAATGAAAAGAAACGTCAGGTCCTTATGCAAAACAAGAACAAGGAATATAGAGTATTAGCACACTCAAATCATTAAACAGGTAAATTACCTGCTACTTTCAAAGGCTGATCAACATAAACTAGCATTATATAAAGCAGTCTATAAAATTTTTCCCACTAAAGAATTATTCAAGCAGAACAGCTTAATTAGCTTTCGATGAGTAACTGAATTTCAATCGTTCGACGAGATTATAAATTCTGAAGTTCTAGTGTGTCAACTACACTTCAATGAAAAAAACTTTTTTTAATTAAACTTTTAAAAAAATCTTCAATTTTACATAATCCTAATCTTTCCCTGAGAGACGTTTCTCTTAGCAAATTTTCTTCAGGAAAAGATGAGTCAGCCCCAAGCGCACACTAGTTTCACGGTTACCTCATACGCTTGTTTTTACATCCAGTACTTTTTCTGCTTGGGAGCACTTCATAATCTCAGTGGACTCGCTGAGACACTGCAGAAGGCCCAACTCCCACCTCACAGAACTGAGCAGTACGGCAATGGCAGCGTGTGACGGCAGTGTGTGTCTGGACGACGCTGGACGGCCAGGAGCGGAGGCCCTGGCCAACTGCAAAGGCGAGACCCCGTGACCCGACGTGACGCAACCTACAGGCTCAGACGCTATTTTGAGTTCAGTACAGGAAACGGGCCAGGTGTGACAAAGAAGATAGCAATCCTTTGAAATGCTCCTAAAAATGTAATTAAAGCAAACAATTAAAGCTCTGCTATTTTAAGAGAAAAATAAAGGAGGTGCCCAGGAAGGCTCTGGCCTACCTCAGTGGCCCGCAGGAGGACACCCGATGACGGGGGCCACTCGAGTCGGGAGACCACAAATAAGGGGAAGGAGCAGCGAAGGCCTACTTTCAGCTCTGAGAGAGATAGCACAGGTGACGGAAATTTCCAGATGTTTCCAGAAAAAAATAATCCGATTATGAAGGGAAAATGCTAGTGTCAGTCACGATTTTTAAATACGGTTCTTATATAAAACAGAGACATCAAATATTTCAAAAGAAATGCCCACATAATATACATGAAATCTGACTTCATTGAAATCATTCCAAAAAAAATTAAAAATAAAGTCAAGGTTAACTGAAAATTATAATAAATTCCTACTATCACTAACTCCAACTCCAACTTTCACCTTCAGCCAAAAGTGCCCTCCCCCCTTCCCATCATCACATTTCCAAGGAACCACAGACACAAAACCGCTCCTGCCCAAGCCTGCAGGTGCTGGGCCTGTGTGCCCCACGGCGGGGGGTCAGGGGTCAGGGGGCTGTGTGCCCCACGGTGGGAGGGGGGCGGGGGGGGGGAGGCATGTACATGGGAGCCACCGTGCCCGGGCGTCAGGGAGCGCTCGCTGTACAATCTAAGGGAAGATCCTGGATGCTTCTAGGCCAACCTCTTATGTACCTGCCTTCGCCATTTCCCATCTAGCTACCTACAGATCTAGCAGGTGCGAGAAAGTGCTTACTCCATGCAGGCACTGTCTTAATCACCCGACAAATATTACTGAAGCCTCCGGCCAGCCTCATGACATCAGAACCGTTATGACCCTCACCACCAACGGGGACATGGGGCAGAGGAACTGCCGTTACTTGCGGGGAACGGCCACTGCTGGAGCACAGATGGCCTGACTCCAGGCACTTGCCCTTCACCAGTTCTCACGGCCTGCACCCCGAGCCCGTGGGGAAGGATTCTGCACTGCGAGGCCACCTTCCGTCCTTCCTCAAGGACCCGGGGACCAGGAAGCTGAAGGAAGGAAATGCCGACACCCCGGCGAAGTCTGAGCAGCACACCTGCTCAGAGCCCTGTGAACTCCGGGAGCCCTAGAGCAACATGCAGTCCGCGCAGCCCGACCAAGGCAACCAAGGGCACCGGGTGCAAGGCAATGGTCAGCTGGCTGGAGCAGGACTCTGACCTGAGACTTCCCTGCAAACTTCCAACCCGGACCGTCCGAGAGCCTGACTGCAGGTGATCAGAGAGGGCCAGCACCAGATCACCCCTTCCTCCCCAAATTCCCAATCAAATAAAGCTGCCCCGGGGCAACACAGAAGAGAGAGCAGCAAGGTCAAGGCCCCCCACACTCCCCGCCAGCCCCGTCTGGAAGATTGTACTCAACATAACCGGACGGGAACCTCCACTGTCCACCCCTACTCCAGGTGTTCACTGCGATGGAAAAGAAAAGAAAGACTTCTCGGCACGTGAAATGTTGCCTGACAAATGTAGTTTTTTCCATTTCTGATGAAAACCTAACTCTAGAAGTAGTCTACGTTTACCTGGTAGGAAAAAATACGCCATTCCTGCCTTGCTTCGCAAAGTCTCAGGCCCTGTGTCCTTGCTTTGCAAAGCAGTGTGGCCCAACAGCATTAGCATCCCCTGGAAGCCTGTGGAAATGGAGAAGCCCAGGTGCCAGCCCACAACTACCCGACCAGCAGTTGCGCCGTTAACGAGAGCCACAAGCGGAGCTCTGGATACCCAGCTAACCCACGGGGAGCCGCACCAGCTCACCATCCCGCAGGATGGCCTGCCGACCCCTACGTGGACGGAGGAAGCACGGAGAACCAAACTCTTTGGGTAAGACTCGTAACAGTAAAGGCGGTAAAGGCTTACACACAGACGTCTAGCAGCTGTATGTGGTACATCGACCGGCTAGGCAATGAAAAGGAACCAACTACTGACTGACCCGTGCGAAACATCGATGACTCCAAAAATATGCTGGAAGACAACTGGCAAATGAATACATCCTGTGCTCCGTTTATGAAAACGTCTGCAAATGGAAACTAGTCTCTAGTGATGGAAAACAGCTCAGTGGTTGTGTGGGGACAGGCAGGGAAGGGGCAGGGGCAGGAGAAAGGGATCGCTGGAGGCCATGAAGAAACTTCTGGGGGTGATGGCCACGTTCACCATCTTGATTTGTGGTGATGTTTCCACAGGCCAGAGTCAGCACACTGTACGTGTTAACACGTGCAACTTACTATATGTTGGCTATTCCTCAACAGACCTCTTTGTTAAAAATCTAGGACGTGAACAATATGAAAATGATAAATCCAATGCAAGAAAGTATACTAGTTTCCTGATCTTTTATAAACAGGGGTCAATTATTCATATTTATATTTATATGGAGATAATTCAAATTTGACAAATCAGGTAACACGGATATGAGTCAATTTAAAATTATAAAGAAAACACTAAGAAACACGATGAGAAAAGTAAAAGGAAGAATTTTGTTTTAATCAAAATACAACTGACACACCATGTTATATTAGCTTCAGGTATACAACACAGCACTTCGACGGCCCTGTCCATCACTCAGTGCTCACCCGCTGAGCACCCGCTCAGTGCTCTCACCACCTGTCACCACACGACTTTATTGCGATATTACCATTCCCTACGCTGTACGCTTCGTCTCCACGACTCACTCACAACCCAAAGCTTGTACCTCTTGATCCCTTCATCTATTTTACCCACTCCCACCCTCCAACAACCTCAGTTTATTCTCGTATTTAATATTTAAATATGTGTATTTAAGCATCCAGTTTTTTGTTTGTTTGTTCATTTGATTTTTTAGATTCCACATATAAGTGAAATCATACGGCATTTATCTTTCTCCGTCTGACTTATCTCACATAGCATCACAGCCTGCATGTCTATTCATATTGCTGCAAACGGCAAGACCTCCTTCTTTTCTATGGCTGAGTAATATTCGTGTGTGTCTGTGTGCGGCGGGGGGGCAAAATACAACTGACACACCATGTTATATTAGAAAAAATATACAAAAAAAA
>NW_024412430.1:18942745-18987453 GCF_014898765.1 Herpailurus yagouaroundi | reverse complement strand
AGAGCATATACACACCACATCTTTATCCATCCATCTACTGATGAACAATTGGGTTGTTTCCACGTCTTGGCTGGTGTGAATAATGTTGCAACAAACAGGGCGGCAGATATATTCATGTTTCTGTTTTCTTTGGGTAAATACTGGGACTGCTGGATCATACAGTGGTTCTGTTTTCAACTTTTTGAGGAACCTCCACACTGTTTTCCATACTGGCTGCACTAATTTACAATCCCGCCAACAGTGCACAAGGATTTTTCACCATATCCTGACCAAAACCCATTACTTCTTGCCTCTTTCATAACAGCCGTTCTGACATTCTGACACGTGTGCAGTGACATCTCATGGTGCTTTGATCGGCATTTCCCTGATGCTGAGCGGTGTGGGGCATCTTTTGGGCGTCTGTTGACCATCTGGGTGTCTTCTTTGGAACAGTGTCTATTCAGACCTTCTGCCCATTTTCTAATCAGATTGCTTTTCTGGTGTTGGGTCACAGAAGTTATTCATATATTTTGGATATTAACTCCATATCAGACATATCAACTGCAAATATGTCCACCCATTCACTAGGTTGCCTTTTTGTTTTGTCAATGATTTCCTTTGCTGTGCAAAAGCTTTTTGTTTTGATATAATCCCAACAGTTTGCTTTTCCTCCTTTCCCTTGCCTGAGGAGACACACCCATGAATATGTTGTTCAGGGCAATGGGGAAGGAGGAATTTAAACTGGAAATATACCAGTTCTGGAACTGCTCATAGCAAGATGTCAACAGAACTTTCCAAAGGAAAGGATCAAGTACACTATGTAAAGTTATAATAAAAATAACCAGGTGGTCCAAAAAACAACCCTTTCCCATTATTAGAATAAACCCACAAATAGAACAAAAAACAAACAAAAACCACATAGCATATTTAGTATGATTTTTAAACGTAAAGCCACCAAAATCAGAAGGCATAAAAAATCATGACAGACATAAACACCAAACATATCAATACATTTAAAGAAGATGTGATCAACTAGTAAGGAAAAGACTCCGGATCACAGAGCAAAACCCAATTATAAGCAGAACACTAGAGAAACATCTAAAGCAAAAGAGAAAACAGAATTTTTTTTTTCAACGTTTATTTATTTTTGGGACAGAGAGAGACAGAGCATGAACGGGGGAGGGTCAGAGAGAGAGGGAGACACAGAATCGGAAACAGGCTCCAGGCTCCGAGCCATCAGCCCAGAGCCTGACGCGGGGCTCGAACTCCCGGACCGCGAGATCGTGACCTGGCTGAAGTCGGACGCTTAACCGACTGCGCCACCCAGGCGCCCCCAGAATTTATTTTTAATTTGAAGGACACGTATGGTATATCACCGAGTCAAGTACAAAGAAAACATCTCATAATCTTACTAAGTAAAGGCAGCATTTTAAATGGGCAAAGAAGCAGCACTGTGTAAACCTGATGAAGGAGGAGGCCACAACAAAGATCTAGGAGCAATAAAGTATCTACGCACCAACACAGCAGCGTCCGCGAAGCACAAACGCAATAGACAAATTCAAAACAGCACAAATATTACAGCCGTTCTCCGACCATTATGTAGTAATTGAACTAGAAAATTACAACAAAAATACTAGCTAGCCGGGGATAGAAAATAAAGATGGCCCGAAGGCACACTCTCCTTCCCACTTAGGAGCTCAGCAGAGAGTGGGGCCCCAGTGAGGATCTACCCAGCGGAAGCACAGGCAACCCTCCGACAAGGCCACTTTCCCGACGGAGCGTGTCCAGTGCAGAGGGCGGTACAGACGTTCTCCTCCTCCCCCAGGTGCTACCTATGCACAGCATGGCAGAGGCGGGTCCCGTGCCCCTGTAGCTCTGGCCCCCAATTCCTTCTACCCCAACAAATCTTGTATTTATTCAAGAGGATGAATGTTAAAAACACGAAATGGGCTTATCCTTAGCTCAGCTCCTTCTTCTTTCCCAGAACACGGGTTCTCCTCCATATGCCTACGTGCAAAGCACCCCGCTTTGCAATGTTGTGCAACGTGGGTGCTGGGCCAACTGGTGCAAGAGGCAGCTGGTGCCCACCCAGCCTAGCTGTGATGGCGACGCCCACCCAACGTGGCAGATCCAAATAGGCCAATCCCCTTATCAACAGATCTAAGGCCACAAACTTCAACTGAGATCATATCAGTAATTAAGGAAATAGTTTGCCCCTTTTTCTACATTTCATTTTTCAATTTATTTCAAACCTTAGAGAGAAGGAGGATTTCTATTTATTAAAGCTCCCTCAGATCCCATAATGATATGTATACTTTCTGCACTGCTGTTTGTCATAGTAAAAAACGAAAAACTACCTAAATGCCCATCAGAAAAAAATAATTATATGCATTATGGCATGTCTCTAGCGAATAATACAAGAAAACAATTTTTTAAAGTGCAGTGATAAAAAATTCCACATTGGAGAAAACTAGACTCCAAATATTCCCAGAATTTTTCAAATACAATCTCTACCACTGAGCCAACGGATAACCAAGAAAACAAGACAGGGGACACCTGGGTGGCTCAGTGGGGTGAGCTCCCGTCTCTTGGATTTGGCTCAGGTCACGATCTCATATCAGGCTCTGTGCTGATAGTGCAGGGCCTGCTTGGGATTCTCTCTCCCTCTCTGCCCCTCCCCCAGCTCATACTCTCTCTCAAAACAAACATCAAAGAAAGGAAAGAAACAGAAGGGGAAGGGGAAGGGAAGGAAAAGAAGGACACAAGATGTGGTAAGAACCAGTAGAAAGAAACCATAAGAAAATACCCATCCAAAATTGAGATCCACAACTGATTCTCATATCAAGACATGAAGCCAAGCATGACACTGTGAACTATAAAAAGGGACTTAATAATTTCTAAAAGAACCGAAAAGTATTTCAATGAAATAAAAAAACCTCAACGTGTCCACCGAATTAGGTACAGCTTAGGAAAAATCAGTGAACCTGTCTGTGGTGACAGGACACCATTCAGAGAGGGGTGAGGAGCAACAGGCAGGTGGCCAGATGGAAGAGGGTGCGTACAGGTGCGGTGAGAACGTCTGATGCGTGCCTCCATGGCAGAAAATACGGGGAACCAACACCCATCTTAATGAGTTTAAAAGAAAGCAGCAAATCTAACCAGAAGGAAAAAGGGTAATAAAAATGAGGGTGGAAGTTAATAAAACAGAAACAATACAGGGGATTACTAAGGCCCAGAAGGGATTTCTGAAATGCACCACAAAAACGGCTAAGGCTCTTCCGGGACCAACCAAAGAAAACGGTAAGAGGACACCAGTAAGCAAAGCCAGGAGCAGAGAGGACAACCACTGTTGACTCTTCAGATAATTAAGCAGTAAGAGAATGTTATGAATGACATTATACCAATGCATTTGAAAGTCTCGATGAAATGGATGAATTCCTAGGGAATTATTAATTTCCAAAAATAAAATTAAAAAATAGGAAACTTGTTTATGTGGTTATTTTCACATATATACTTGCATATAATGTATGTATCAATGCATGTATACAAATATATATTCACGCAAGGGCCAAGAAAAGGTCTAAAAATATTAGAGTAATTACGGGGCGCCTGGGTGGCGCAGTCGGTTAAGCGTCCGACTTCAGCCAGGTCACGATCTCGCGGTCCGGGAGTTCGAGCCCCGCCCCGCGTCGGGCTCTGGGCTGATGGCTCAGAGCCTGGAGCCTGTTTCCGATTCTGTGTCTCCCTCTCTCTCTGCCCCTCCCCCGTTCATGCTCTGTCTCTCTCTGTCCCAAAAATAAATAAACGTTGAAAAAAAAAATTTTTTTTAAATAAAAAAAATAAAAATATTAGAGTAATTAAATATTAATTAAAATATTAAGTCAGGGAATTAGCAATAATAACCTGGGTGGACAGAAAGATAATGGAGGAAAGCTGCTTTAAAAAGTTCCAAATTTTCACATTAAACACACATTCAGATACTCCTCATGGAATTAAAAGCTAACAAACATAAAAAAGCCAAAAAAGAATTAACGTGATTTCCCTTTTTGGTCTTGCAAAATTCTAGAATATTCCAGGGTAATATTTTAAAGTGACAGAGCTTGGTTGATAAGCGCATTTCTTTGGCTATATTTAGCAAAACAGTATAATTTCCACACGACCATCCAAAATCATAACATGATTAACACCCAGTGAAAGTCAGCAAAGGCAGTAAAATCCCACAGACGAAAGGACAGAGATCCTAAGTTGCAAAGGGAAGTGCAGCTCTATTTGACACTATGACACAATAGGCGGGGGATGTTAGCACTTCTGAGGAAAAACAACAGGCTCCTGGATACTGTCTCATTTTACTGTTTTCCATCATTCCTGGCCAAAGGATAAAGAAACTGGAAAGTGAGATCTGGAAGTTACCATTTGGAAAACTAAGTACATTCAACTAGAGGGTGCTGTCAGTCCTCCGCGTACCGTAATTTCGCACTTTCACTTTCTAGTTATTACATCAAACTGAGGGGGGGGGGTGGAGAAATGTAAACTACAGCTAGATTGCATCCAATTTAACAAAATTAACTCCTTATTTCAAAAATCTCCTTGGGGCGCCTGGGTGGCTCAGTCGGTTGAGCGTCCGACTTAGCTCAGGTCACAATCTCACAGTTCGTGAGTTTGAGCCTGCATCGGGCTCTATGCTGACAGCTCAGAGCCTGGGGCCTGCTTTGAATACTGTGTCTCCCTTTCTCTCTGTTCCTCCCCCGTTCATGCTCTATCTCTCTCTCTCCTTCAAAAATAAATTTTTAAAAAAACATTAAAAAAAATTTTTTTTTAAATCTCCTTGACTTCAAACAAAGGAAAAAAGCATAATGAACACACACATTTCGGGTCAACCGGGCAGACTGACAAATAATTCTGCAAACTTTAAAAATGTTCTTTACTAAACAATTCTTAACACATCTAAAATAAAAGTCAAGGGCGCCTGAGTGGCTCAGTCAGTTAAATGTCCGACTTCGGCTCAGGTCATGATCTCACGCTTTGTGAGTTTGGGTCCCCGTGTGGGGCTCTGTGCTGCCAGCGCAGAGCCTGGAGCCTGCTTAGGATCCCCCCCCCCCCCCCCCTTCTCTCTCTCTCTCTCTCTCTCTGCCCCTCTCTGCTCTCTCTCTCTCAAAAATAAACATTTAAAATAAATAAATAATTAAAGTCAAATAATCAGGGGACAGCAAAAATATATACTAAGTGCATAATCTTTCAAATTGTATGTGATAACTCATTGTGGCACTAATTATTTTCAAAATAAGCTTTATTTCAGATCAAGTAAAACACAAATTAAGTATCTGAAAAAGCTCTGAACTGTCAAATGATGGTAAATTACCAAACTCTAACAAAAAAATCAATCAATGGGGCAACCTGGGTGGCTCAGTCTGTTGAGTGTCTGACTCTTGACTTCAGCTCAGGTCGTGATTTCAAGGTTGTGAGATCAAGCCCCACATCGGGCTCTGTGCTGAGCATGAAGCCTGCTTGGGATCCTCTCTTTTCCTCTCTCTCTGCCCCTCCCTGCTCATGCTCATGCGCGTTTGCGCTCTCTCTCTCTCTCACACACACACACACACACGCCACAGAAATAAACATTTTTTAAAAAATCAATCACTTCTGGATTTTTTTGTAAGTATCAGATGCTTCTAAATCAAATGCAAAGCTTAAAAGGAACATATCTGGAATTTATGCATACCCCTTTGCATTCATTACTCAATCTCTCCATCTTAAAATGGGATGCTAGGGAGTTACAACTGGATTCATTTATACCTTTACAGGTATTTATTTATACCTTTACAGAGCACAGGCCTTAGTGTAATGGGTTATGTAATTAACAAGAACAGAACAATTAAACGCATGAAGTGACAAATACAACACTTTAACTTTTCATAAAATGTTATTCATATTTAAAGGCTCTGCATCTGACCTCAGAGAGTATTATGAAGCCATGATAAATCAGCCACTATGCTTCACAGAAATCTATATACTACTTTTGAGAAAAAACTTCCCAAACACTATCATTTATAGTTGTTTTTTTTTTAAGAAATCAAATTATGGGAAGTTTTTATCCATAACCAAGGTAAGTTCCAGATAACTAGTTTTTTCTAGACGGACCTACACCAAAAAGCCCAACAGTAAGATAGGGGGCCTTTCACAATTGTCCAAGGAATGGATCCCTTTCATCCTGGGCCAGCCCAGGAAGCGGCTGCCGGCAGCCCCAACACGTCTCTCCACAGGGGCCCTTGTCAATGACCCTGGCGACGGCTGTGCTGCAAAATGCAGTCGTCCGTTCTCTCCACTCACCCTCCCGGACAGGTCAGCAGCGCGTGATCGAGGCCTGTTTCGTGAAAGGCTTTCGAAACGCTGTTTTCTTCCTACCTCCCTACACTGGCGGATCTCTCGGAGTCTCCTTTCTGGTTCTTTCTCATCCCGGTGTTGACACATCCCAGGGCTTCAGACTCTTCTCTCTGCAGTAACTCCATCAGGGCCTCGCCCGGCGTCAAGGCTTCATTCACGTAACGTGAGTGTCCTGAGCACTCCCCGATTTACGTCGCAAGCCTAGAACACGTGCCCCAACTGCAAACTCCTATCTAGCTGCCTGCTCGACCGCACCACTTGGAGGTCCACTAGGCACCAACGCTCACGCTTCACACTGGGACTCCTGAGTTACCCCTCCCACAGCCGTCGAGCAAAGGGGCAGCTCTCCTATCTGACAGACAGAGTCAGTTCTATCACCCTCAGTCAGATCCTATGAGCAATGTGAACCGGGGGACAAGAGAAACCCAGGCCAGGGCGGGCAGGATTCTTGGGATCCGGGATAGAGGCAAACAGAAAGGGATTCTAGAGGACCCACTGTGGAGGAGACAGGAAGGTTCTCCTGTCTACACCAATGGACCCCAGTCACTTTACCTTTCCAATCACGGACCCACCAGCCAGCTGCCAAGCAAGATACCACGTATACAGATGGAGAAAAACACACTGTGTTCTCACAGCGGTAAGGGGCCACGGAAAGTACCGGATGGTTAAAGAAAGACTAGAATTCACATCTTCTGCCTCTACCTCAAGAGATTTCCAAACCGTATGCCTCCATAAACTGAGATCAAAACTATTCACAGAAGCTCACCACATATTGGTAACACATAAACTTGACTTTGTTGCAACAAAATTAACATCTTACGACAATGTCCTTGGGAAAATGTTAAGCTGAGCCGATGTTCTGATGTCATCGTAAGAGCAAGTTTATATGATGAGATATAAGGTGCTTCCAGCTTAAGATTAAGATGGCAGAAAGATCACCCGGTTACCAAAACATTAAGGAGTCCTCTCGAGCACCCGGGGGCTCAGTCAGCTAAGCGTCCGCCTCTTGATTTCAGCTCAGGTCATGAGATCAAGCCCTGTGTTGGGCTCCACACACTGAGCACAGAGCCTGCTTACGATTCCCGCCCTCTTCACCTGCTTGCACGTTCTCTCTCACTCGCTCTCTCGGGGGAAAAATATTCTCTTGTACAAAATCAGCCAGGCTGGGGTGGGAAGAGTTTGGTTCTAGTAACAAGCCTCTGCCAAAGGGCAGCCAAGATAAAAATCTGGCATGAGTGCACTTCTATCATCCTATGATGGGTTCTTTTTTTCTTTTTAATTACTAGTAACTTATTTTGTAATGCGTTGAGTCAACTCTAAAACTCAGGTGTGCCTCAATTCTAAACTTCAAAAACACGCTAAGGAAAGTAAAATAAATGAGAAGCACTACTTGAGAAGAGGTTCATCCCATGAAGTTTACATAAGTGTTTTCATACAGAACTCTGCTCTTCTGTTGTACAAAAATATCTTCTATGTATGTGACCCGAATTGACAGACTTTTCTGATAGAAAAGTGCATTTGAACAGTAGGCTTTCAATCACATGGAAAAAAGCTAATCAGAGAATTGGAAAACTTGCAAAATTAAACTGTTTCCTTCTATAACACTTTATAGTATTATAAAGTCTTTAAAAAAGAGATGTTTGTTAAATGGATACATTTTCATTTATTTATGTCCCTTTTACCATAATTACCTATATTTCAGTGCAGATTCAGCTCTGCATTTACATAACTAAATTAAAGCTTTTGCAATTTTATTTCATCAGAAAAAAAGGATAAGAAAGCTGGAAACGCCTGGCATTTTAAACAATTACTATGGAGTACCATTTACCAAAAAATCCGTATCACACCAGGTTCTGTAATTTAAAATTCTGGTGAAAACCTATTTTAAACATCTTTTTATCATCAGATGGCAATTCTTTGAGGCCTCAACTCGAGAAGTACGTAGGCTTGCCTGCAGTTTCCACTTGAGAGAGAATTCCAAAATGTTTTCTAGCTCTTCACAAAATAGCATCTAATGGGACAAGACCGGCCACCAGGAGGGAAAGAACACCTCTGCTCCCCACACTCCGTATCCCTAATTTGCACGGCAGGAGTCCCACCCGTGGCATGAGCGCTGTCACGAGTGGGCGCGGCAAGGAGGTGTGGAGCACGCAGCTTGAGAAGGGGTGTAAGTTAAGGAACGGCAGCTTTTAGTAGATCCAGATAATCTCATGTCTGTGCATCTGTGATAACTTGCTCAGGCCTAAGATTTCAAAATAACCCGTTACCGCTGTCAACCTTAGGCACCCCACACCTGAAAAGGGGAGGGGGCCTGGAACAATGTCTGAGAACTCGCCGTTTCTTTAGAACGAAACGTCTCAAAAAGAGCCATAAGACCTTTTTTTTTTTGGTCTGAAAAGAGCAACAGAACTAAATTTGTTCTAGGATTTTGGAATTACTTTTTAAGAAGAGGCTTTCTAAGAAGCTAGGAACAGTCAAGCAAGGCACTTAGTGACTCAGAATAAAATACAGAACTTCTTTCTGATCTCTAGTTTAATAACACAGAACAGCTTTCCCGTGAGTTCAGTACCTGAAAGTAAGCCCCTTACAGACTCTTTCATTAAAAACAAGCAGAGCACAGTAGTCAACAGTAGTCACCAGGGCCAGGAAGAAACTCCATGACCCTCGAGACCCCAGAGAAAGATCCCCCAGGGGTGGAAAATGCACACGTAACGGGGGCAGGAGGGCAAAGTGGTACGGGACAGCCACGAAACACACTGACTCGTACGGTTACTGATGGCGCCACAGCGGCTGTGACAACCAGCTCACAAAATCCCTGGAATCTTAACCATCACCCAGAGTCTCTACAAACAGCCCCATGAGTGCAATGCAGGGTCCTCACCCACCGCATCCACTCACCTCCAGCAGACAAGACCACTCCTCCCATGGAAACAATCACCCCTGGAAACCCTGCTCCACAGAAAATCAGCTATGTCAGGGGACCGAGTGGAGAGGGGCCAGCCAGAAAGCTGGAGGCCTATGTGAGGAATCTGGGCCAAAACCAAGGTTGTCTGACATTCAAAGGGTCGTCTTCTTCTCCTTTCCCTTGAAAACCCTTAAAAGTGGGACTTATTTTCTAAGAATCTGGAATTCCGGCCTCGCTTTATTAAAAATAAGAATCAAGGAGGGAAATGCAGAAAATTATTTGAGAAATGCCATTAGAAATGTTTGCAGGATTCAAGATAGAGGAAGATTTTAAGAACTGTTTGATCTGATTTGGTAAATACAAAGAATGTATGTAGCATACACACATAATGAAGCATAATAATAAAAACTGCCTTAAAATCACCAAAGTAAGAACTAGGTCAGCGCTAACACCCTACTGGCCA
Organism: Herpailurus yagouaroundi; assembly: GCF_014898765.1. Classification (NCBI taxonomy): domain Eukaryota; kingdom Metazoa; phylum Chordata; class Mammalia; order Carnivora; family Felidae; genus Herpailurus; species Herpailurus yagouaroundi. The sequence goes on along the minus strand of NW_024412430.1, from coordinate 18,977,728 downwards.
GGTGTTCTCTCTCACCTACTCTTCAACCTGCCTTCCCAAACCCAGAGGTAATCACTACCATGAATTCTTACGTTTAGCACTCTCCTATTTTTACTGTGTGGGTATGTGATTTCAGTATACACACATTTCTAAACTACATGCTGTTTTCTACGCTTTTAGTTTTATAAAAAATAGATTATATTGTTTTAATTCATTGTTTCTAAGACTCATCCGTGTTGTTACACACGGAAGTGATTCATGTATGCTCAATGCTATCTACAGTACAACTGTACAAATATACCAAAACATTCATCCATTCTCCTACCCCTGAAATTTGGCTGTCTTCAGCTTTTTATTGTTAACCATACGCTACTATAAACAGTCTTTTTCTTATATCCTGGTATCAGCTTCCCTAGGACATATATGCAAAATGCCTATAGACTAGTGTGGTTTCAAACTCCAACTAGTAATCCATTCACTGGGTCAAAATCAGGTATTGTTAAAAATAAAATAGTATAATACCCAAATACAGTGCACAAAGGAAGGTGACTTTCATGAACCTTTGATGCCCACCCTATGTGTTCACTGGGCTAAACTGTGTGTGTGTTTCTTACTATGGGTCTAGTAAAAACAGCGTTAAAGGCTGACCCTCTAGGTAGATGCCTCCCAAAAAAGCGAACTATCAAGTCTTATGGGAAGTGAATATTCAACTTTGTAAGACAATACCAAATTGTTTTCCTGAACAGTCACATCACTTTGTACTCTCATTAGTGAGTAAATCTGCCCAGTGACCCACTTCCTCCCTAACTGTCTGTAAGGTCAGGCATAATAATATGTGGCTTATCTGACAGACGTGTGAAACAGGATTCTCTGTTGTGTTGTCTTACAGACTCCCAGGCCGCATGCACGCGCGCATGTGCTGATTACACACACACACACACACACACACACACACACACACACACACACATCCTTGGGCAGTTATATGTTTCAAGTATTTTTTCCCACTTAACGCCTTTTCTACTTTTTTTACAGCACCTTTTAATGAACAAATTTTCTTAAGTTTAATAAGATGGAATTTATAAACCTTTCCTTTTATGGGCTGTATTATATGTTTGACAAATTTTTTCACTCCACCAAGATCATAAAAGTTCATCTTCCTCCATGCATGTAGTCGAGTCTTTGCCGTCCCCAGTGAACACCTGCTCTCTCCTGTGGCAGTTCCCCTATTTATCCATGGCCTTCTGTAGTCGCTCCGGGGTCCATTTGTCTATCCCAAAGCCAGAAACATGCCATCGTAATTTACAAATCTTTAAACAAGGTCTTGAGTGCTGATAAAGCAAGGACCCTCACTTTCTTCTTCAGGAATGTTTGCCTATTTTGGGGCCTCATTACGCTCATCAGGTTCCTCACAAAATTAATGCTAAGAATGTAAGGGTAATTACTTTGCATCCGTATATTGAACCACTTGTGAGAATCATCTTGGGGCGCCCGGGGTGGCTCGGTAGGTTAAGTGTCTGACTCTGGCTCAGGTCATGAATTCACGATTCACGAGTTTGAGCCCTGCGTCAGGCTCTGTGCTGACAGCCCAGAGCCCAGAGCCTGCTTCTGATTCTGTGTCTCCCTCTTTCTCTGACCCTCTCCCACTCACTCTCGTGCTCTCTCTCTCTCTCTCAAAAATAAATAAACATTAAAAAAACAATGGAATCATCTTCTTAATACTGAATCCTCCTATTCTAGGAGATAATGAGTCTCCATTTAATTTATTTAATGTCTTAGGATAAGTTTCATAATTTTTCCCTATGGCTTGTGTATATTGCTAAATCCATTTTTGTTCCTGTTGTAATAGTATATTTTCTTGACTGACATTTCCTGGATGCTACTGCTGTAAAGAAGTGTAACTGGGGCGCCTGGGTGGCGCAGTCGGTTAAGCGTCCGACTTCAGCCAGGTCACGATCTCACGGTCCAGGAGTTCAAGCCCCGCGTCAGGCTCTGGGCTGATGGCTCGGAGCCTGGAGCCTGTTTCCCATTCAGTGTCTCCCTCTCTCTCTGCCCCTCCCCCGTTCATGCTTTGTCTCTCTCTGTCCCAAAGATAAATAAACGTTGAAAAAAAAATTTTTAAAAAAAAGAAGTGTAACTGATTATTTTTAAATATGGATCTTACATTTGGCTATCTTGAGACACTCATTATTCCTAATAATTTGTTGATTCTTTTAGATTTTCAATGGAGACCATCATACCACGTGAGACAGGCAGTGTTATCTTTCTTCTCTGTGTCACTATTTTATTTCCATTTCCTGCCTTTCCACGCAGGCCAGGATTTTCAGAACACTGTTGAACAAAGCTGGTGACAGTGGGTCTTTTGTCGTTTTCCTGGTTTTTGGAGACTACTCTTACTTTTTACTACTAGAAAACAGGCACCTTTCATCAAGCTAAGGAAGTTCCCTTCTATTTCTAGTCTGCCTTGACCTCCTTCTAAGAACAGACTTGACATCTCTCAAATTCTTTTCATCAATCTGTTGAGAAAAACATCATTTTATTTTAACTGGCTAACGTCACAAATGAAATTTAATATTTTCAAATGGGAACCTCCTCCCCTTTGTATTCTTGGGAAAATCCAACTTGGTCTTTTTTTTTTCTTTTTTTAACCTACCGATTTTATCCATGTTCCTGATACGCGAGACTGGCCCCTCTCCTTTCCTCTATTGTTTCTGTTTACATACGAAGGTCACGTTAATCAGAAATCATGAGTTTAGGAATAAACTCTCGCTGTACTGTTCTGTGGAGGCGTCTGTATAAGACTGAAATGATCTGTTCCTTACAGGCTGGGGCAAGCATCTGCAAGCAAATCATTTAACACATAAAAGCTGGGCCTGGCACTTTCTCGGCGAAGAAACATTCAACTACTACTCGGTCCTTACTGGACTACTCCAGAATGTGACTACTTCTTGAGACAGAAATTTCACATTTATCGGCATAAAGATTCTCATAGTATTTTCTTATAAGCTTTATAATCTCTGCTATATCTGCAACCACAACCCTCCTTTCACCTGTAACATCTACTGTTGAATGTCCTTTGCCCCTTGCAGATTCTCCCTTCTGCAACTGCAGTTCGATCCCCCTGATCTCAGATCCTCATTTCACTGCCGTCCTTCTACTCTGTTTGGACACAGAACTTTTTACGGTAATACTCAGCTACTTATGGCCAGCGGTTTCCCCTTGCTAACATAGGCATTAAGGTTATGAATTCCCCCTCAAACTATTACTTTAATCAAATCTCAGAAATTTGGCCATACAGCAATTTTATATTCATTCAGTCTTAGTATTTTTTCCCATAATTCTTCTTTCTTTGAGTCATGAGTTACTTAATAGTCCTTTTTAAATTTACCAATATATGGTTTTTAAATATCTATATTATGTGTATTTTTATTTCTAAGTTAACTGCATTTTGAACAGAGAACGTGGTCTCTATATATTAAACTTCTGAAATTTAACAGAGATTTTAGGGTCCAACACATGATCCATTCTTGTAAATGTTTCATATGTTGATGAGAAGCATGCATATTCTCCAATTTAGGGTTAAGAGTCTATTAAATCAACTTGATACATTGTTCAAATCTTTATTTTTAACTTCTGTCTTTCAATCTCATGATTAATTGGGACAGATGGGACTGAACTCATCCACAATGATGACGGATTTGCCAATTTATCCTGTATATATCTAATATAATTTTATTCGTATATTTTTCGTTCTTTTTTTCTCAGGAAGATACAAGTTTAGTCTTATGAAAAACTTAACCTTAAACTTAACATGCTGTCTCTTACTAGTAATGGTTTTTGAAAAACGCTACAACAGATGTGGCTACTATTAATAATATACAGTTGACTTAAATTTCTTAATCAAATCTGAACACCTATGTTTTTAACAACAAGTTTAGTCAACTGACATGAATGGTAATTACTGGACTTATTTCATCATCTTAATTTGTCCTGAGGTTGTGCCTCTTTTATCCTCTTTACACTTTGTTAGGATTTGATGAACTTCATTTCAGTTTTTGTTTTGTTTATTTTTCTTACTCCATTCTCCATCCTCCAACTCATTTGTAAGTCTTATGGCTCCATTCCTGCTCTCTTAATAATACTTCACACTCTCTAGCAAAGGATACAAAGACCTTAAAACCTTCAAATCTCCAAAATGCAAAAACCAAAAATGCCTGGGCCAAACATGAAGGGAGTTGTCCGAATCAGAAATGCAAGTCAGTAGATTTCTTAAATATAAACAAAAAACAGTGGAAGACTAGAATTAATTCCAAAAAACAGGAGAAATAAAGAAGAAAAAGCCATCTGAGATGGATGAACAGATGAATAAATGGAAAGAAGGAAGGGAGGGAGGAAGAGAAGGAAGGAAATCAGACCCAGTGACTGTTTTAGTAAAACCTGTAAGCTAATATGGTTTGTATACTTTTAAACAGCTGGGGAAAAAAAGAAACAAATTAAATATATTGTTTCATAACACATGGAAACTATACAAAATTTAAATTTCACAGTAAATATAATTTTACTGGAACAGAGAAACACATTTCGTCTGTGGCTGTTTCAGCACATGTAAAAGTTGAGTGCCTAGTACAAGGCAAGGATGTGTCTTCTCACTTGTTCTTTTCAACATCATTCTAAAAGTCCTTACAAATGTTATTAAACAAACAAACAAAAAAAAAAGGAAATAAAAGGTAATACAGATTGGGAAAGAAAACATAAAACTGTTTTTGCTTGCAAATGATATGACTGTCTACCATGCAGGAGATATGAAAGAATTAACAAAAAACTTCCCAAAACAAATACACAATTATACCAAGGTTGCAGGACACAGGGTAAACATACAAAAGTGAAACACTATTCCATATGCCAACAATGAACAAGTGGAATTTGAAATTAAAAACACAATACCACTTATACTAACATGCCCCAAAATAAAATACTTAGGTATAAACCCAACAAAATATATGTAAGATCTCTGTGAGAAAAACTATAAAACTAATGTATGAAATCAAGTAACTAAATGGAGAGATAGTCCTTGTTCATGGATAGAAAGACTCAATACTGTGAAGATGTCAGTTTTCCCCAATTCGATGTACACATTCAATGCAATCCCAATCAAAATCCCCACGTTATTTTGTGGCTATCAACAAACTGATTCTAAAGTTTATATGAAGAGGCAAAAGACCCAAAATAGCCAACACAATATTGAAGGAGAAAAACAAAGTTATGGGACTGACACTACCCAATGTCTAGACTTACTATAAAGCTACAATAATCAAGACAATGCGGTTACTGGCAAAAGAACAGACAAATGGATCAAGGAACAGAACAGAAAGCCCAGACACAGCCACCCATAAATTAACCAATCTTCAATAAAGGGAAAAAGGCAATACATTGGAACACAGATAAATTTCCACAAATGGTGCTGAAATAGTAACATCCTCATGCAAAAGCAGGAATCTAGACAGACGGGCCTTATGCCCTTCACAAATGTTAGCGCAAAATGGATGACAGATCTAACTGTAAAGCACAAAATTATAAAATTCCTAGAAGATAACATAGGAGAAAAGCTAGATGACCTTGGGTATGGCCAACTACTTTTTAGGTATAACACCAAAGCACAATCCATGAAAGAAAAAATAAGATGGACTTTATTAAAGTGAAAAACTTAGGCTCTACAAAAAAATGTCAGGAGAAAAAGAATACAAACTACAAGCTCGGTGAAAATATTTACAAAATAATCTGATATCTGATAAAGAACTATTATCTAACATACAAAGAACTCTTAAACTAAGCTATAAGAAATACAAACAAAATAAGAAATACAAACTATGCATTTTTGTAAACAAAAATAAGAAATACAAACTGGGTAGCTCAGTCGGTTAAGCATCTGACTTCGGCTCAGGTCATGATCTCACGGTCACGGTTCCTGGGTTCGAGCCCCGCATCAGGCTCTATGCTGGCAGCTCGGAGCGTGGAGCCTGCTTGTGTATCTCCCTCTCTCTCTGCCCCTCCCTCCCTCTCTCTCTTTCTCTCTCTCTCCTTCTCTCTCTCTCAAAAACAGACATTAAAAAAAGAAAGAAAGAAAAGAAAAGAAATACAAATAACTCAATCGGAAACTGGGCTAAAATCTTAACAGACACCTCACCATAGGTATACAGATAGGAAATAAGCATGTGAAAAGATGTTCCGCATCGTATGTCATCATAGAAATACAAATTAAAACAATGAGATAACACTACAAACCTGTCAGAATGGCCAAAATATGGAACTGATACCACCAAATGCTGACAAGGATAGAGAGCAGCGGAAACTCTCAGCCACTGCCACTGGGGACGCATCACAGCACACCCACTTGGGAAGAGAGTCAGGAAGGTTTTTATACAAAACTAAACACTCCTGCCATGTGATTCAGCATTTATGCTCCTTGGTATCTTCCTAAAAGACCTACGTCCACACAAAAACCGATACATAGATGTTTCCAGCAGCTTTATTCATAACTGTCGAAACTTGGAAGCAACCAAGCTGTCCTTCAGTAAGTAAATGGACAAATCAACTGTGGTCCATCCAGACAATGGAATACTGTTCAGCACTAGACACACATAAGATATCAAGGCATAAAAAGGGAGAAAACTTTAATATGTCTTACTATGTGAAAGAAGCCCATCTCAAAAGGCTCCGTGCCGTATGATTCCAACCATATGACATTCTGGAAGTGCAAAACTAGGGAGACGGAAAAACAGGTTGTCAGAGAGGAGAGAGGGGAGAACACGCTGAGCACAGAGAAGCGTTAGGGCGCCAAAAGTACTCTGTGTGACACCAGAATGCTGGATCCACGTCATTATGGATGTGTCCAAACCCACAGACTGGACAACACCAGTGACCCTCATATGAACTGTGAACTCCGGATGATTATGACGTATCAGCAGAGGCTCGTGAGCTGTCATGAATGTACCATATTGGTGAGGGATGCTGACAACAGGGGAGGCTGTGGGTATGTGGTGGCAGGGAGTATGAGAGAAATCTCTGTACCTTCCCCTCGATTTTGGTGTGAACCTAAAACTGCTCTAGAAAAACAGTCGCTGGAGGAAAAAAAAAAAAAAAAGTTGAGCAGCTGTGAAAGAAACCATCATGGCTCTGCAAAACCTAAGATATTATCTGTACCTTTAAGTCTGCCTGCCCTGGTTTAATATATTAAATGAGTAGATTAGATCAAAACACTTAGCTTCCATCTGCCCCTCAAAATCTCATTAAGCCACCACAAAAGACAACTTAAAATGTCATGTCCAGTGTAATGTTCTAACAAGAACCATCGCTCATAAATACTGGGGAACTCATGGGACAGAAAAATATAGACTGGATGAGAATCCAAAACGGAAATGCCACAGCTACAGTCAGTCACTGAGAAGAAAATGCCACTGCAAAAACAGGAACCAGTCTTCATTTTAAAAGTCCCAGAAAAATTCTAATTTCAAAATTAATAAAATGGAAAGAGGCTTGGAAGAAACATCAAGGTGATATTCACAACTGGCCCAGCCTCAGCCACTCCTCCTAGCATACACATAAAGTTAAAGACAGGGTCAGCTTCCACCTCCAAGACCGTGCTCTCTGACCAACATGGAAACCAAGTCCATGGTCTGCCTCGGGAGACCTGGGATCTGACCACGAGGCCCAAGCTGGAGAGAGCAGCACAGGAGAGCCACCGGTGACAGCAGCACGGGATGAAAAACAAACAAACACAATACACAAATATATTCTAAAACTTAGCTCCAAAAACAAACAAACATCCAAGTAAACAATAACAAAACCACACAAGACCCCAAAAAGATATTACACGGTCAAGTTCCACTAACCTTTGAAATAACAGAGGACTTCCCTGTACAGCACAGAAAAGCTAAGGTCGTTCTGTGAAGTTCAACAACCTTAACATCAAACCAGAAAAGGGTGACACACAAAAAAAGAAGCAGAAGATCAATCTCATTTATGATGATAGCAAAACATATAAAAATGGAACCCAGCAGTGTATATCAAAAACCACTATAACCACTAACCACAACGACCAGGTAGGGTTTCTTCTAGTCATACAAGGCCAGTAGAGCGTTATAAATTGTATGATTACATGATATATGAGATAAATTCTAATATATACCAATTAAAGGTGATCCTTACACAACAGGTTTGAACTGTGCTGGTCCACTTATACATAGGTTCTTTTCAATAAATACAGTACAGTACTGTAATTGTATTTTCTTCTCCTTACGATTTCCTTAATAACATTTCATTTCCTCTAGCTTACTTTATTCTAAGAATATTATTATTACAGTAATATTAGGAATATTATTATTAAAGTATTACTACTTTGTTGTGAGAATATATATGTAACATACCGAATATGTGTTAATTGACTATGCTACCAAGAAGGCTTCTGGTCAACAGTAAGCTACTGTAGCTAAGTTCTGAGGGAGTCAAAAGTCATACACAGATTTTCTACCATGTCGGGGTCAACATCCCTAATCCCCACATTGTTGAAGGGTCAGCTGTATCAAAAAAAAGCATTTGACAAATTTTAACACCTATTCCTGATCAAAAGACAGCAACAAATTCCTAATAAGATGAAATGGAAGGAAACTCCCCGAACTTGATAATTACTGGCAAAATATTAAAAGCATTCATCAAAGTCAAATAAAGATAAGGATGGACACAGTCCAGCAACTGAATATTGTACCGCAGGGTTCAGCCAAGGTAAAAATACAGGGAAAATATGTAAGATTAAGAGGTTGGGAAAGTAAAGACAAAAACAGCATTACTTATAGATAATGAACTTTCATCTGGAAAGCACAAAAAAATTAACTGGGAAATATCAACAGCCAGTAAAAGTAATCATCAAGCTGCTAGGATATAAAATAAGCACTTAGAATTTAGTAACTTTCCTACAGAACTACAATCACCAGACTTCAACAGAAATAAGAGAAAAAGTGCCATTCAAAGGAATAAATGGTATAAAATAGAAAGAATAAACTGGGGGGTTGGGGTTGGGGGTGGAGGAAGACACGAGACCAAGCAAAACCAAAGCGGAAAAAACTTTCTTGAAGGACACTAGAAAACCGAATGACCCCTACACAGACAAAATGAAACCCATACACATACGTCATGGATGGAAAAATTCAATACCATAAAAATGTTAATTCTTTCTAAATGAGACTTAGAGAAATCCCAATCACAGTCCCATGACAGTATTTTTCCTCCTTGTTTTAAAAACTAATAATTCCAAATTCATTTGGAAGAATTGATGTGTAGCAATTACCAGAGAAACTCCTCAAGGAAAAAGGCAAAAGAAGAATGAAGAGAACTTAGTACCCTCTAGATATTAAAAGTTTTCCATTCAAATACTGGAATTGAATCAGGGGTGCACATTAGGAGACAACATCTGTAACACACTTAACCACAAAAGACTACTACAAAGTGGCTTTTAAATAAATAAGCATAGCTAATCATGCTACAGGAAAGAGGAGTATGGATGTGAAAAGGCATCTGCAGAAGGGAAGAGGCAGGTCTAATTTGAAAAGAAAGAACATCACACAAGCATCTGGGGAAAAGCAAATTAAAATGCTAAGATGTCCAAAAAAGTAATTAATTAAAACAAAATGAAATAAAATAAAATGCTAACATGTCTTTTTTTTGTTTTGTTTTTTTTTAACCTTGGCAAACTTAAAAGTAGCAACATTAAATGCTGGCAAATTATGAGGAAACAAGTCCTGTCATGTAATTGATGGGAATGTAAGTTATTACAATCTTTTTGGAATATAATGTGGTGAAAAGGATTAAAACTGTAAAAGAAACACATGATACTTAGAAGTGCAATCCCACGTTTGGGAATCTACCCTACAGATACATGTACTAATGCTCTCAAAGACTTAATACAAAGACATCCACTGCTTTGCTATAAATAACAAAAATGGAAAATAAAACCCCTACACATTAATAAAGTAATTTACAGTTTGGGATAACACAATGTTACGGACTACTACACCACAATATATTAAAAAGTGTTAATAATAAAGTTGATATGTACTGAGACACAAATATTACCCAGAAGTCTATAACTCTAAGAAAACGGTACGATCCTATTTATGTAAACAACAAAACAACTCTGGATCAATAAATGTGTGTCTATGCAATTATCTAGGAGACATTCTCTTTGTTTTCCAATAACTACCTTCCTATGCCACGTCATCATACATAGGAGGCATTTTTAATTACAAAATATTGTTCATTATTTGCCAAATCAAACACATTCATTACATGCCGTTTTACAGCAACCGGCTACAGGTCCTGGTTATCTGGTTATCTGGTTAAATACGTAAGTATTTTGGCCAAAGTGTACATATAAAGACAATGTGCAGCTTTCTAAATCTGACATTTGAGGTCATCTGCAGCATGCCAAAAGGAGCGTAGTTGAGCTTACCGATCTCATTAATCACCGCTCTTATTTTGGAGACAAAAGGACCGACTTCACTGGGATTCATCTTGACTCTCTCCTTAAGGTCGGCACCTGCAGAGTATTTTATTTACAAATACAATCGAGTTATACACAAAGTTTCAAGGCACTGAATTAAAAACTTACTTAAGATTCATCTGTCACTTGAATATCAACTTAAAGACCAGCATGAGGAGGAATAAAATGCCCGTTCACACATCTACCATGTGCTTCAAGCAGTGGTTCTCAAACTCTGCGGTCTCAGGGCCCTACGCTCTGAGAAGAGACCTACTTTAGATGATATCTACCGATAGTTACTCCATCAGAAACTAAAACTATGAAGTGTCCTAAATATTTATCCACTCCTTTAAGAATACAAATAAACCCATTCATATTGACATAAATGCCTACAGACTGGGGCACTCCCTCCGCTCTTACAAAGACACTGGCAGTTTTCACCCTCCCCTTGCCTCTGCCCCATCAGGGTAAACGTCAACCCTGTGAAAAGGGCTAATCACTGTAAAAATCAGTCTGACTTCACGGATCCCCGCCCTGGTGACCGCAGATCATGTTTCAGAATCACTGGCATGAACGTACGAGCAAACTGACAATTTCATAATCATGAGCTTATCACAGAATCATACATTTGGAACAGAAAAAAATAAATGCGTAAGGGATCACTTACTCTGCGGCTCAACAAAGGCATTCTTCCTAATGATGTTAAACTATACGAGAAAAGGAAGGCCCCCATTTAAATGAACAAATACAAAACAAAGTAGAATTACAGCACAGAAGGTTTACACTCAGCGACCGACTCTCATACGTCCATTATAAAGTAATCGTGACTGGATGTAGCACCAGTTCCCAGCCCAGGCTGGACATTCTGAGCCCATACACTTCCTGTGGGAGTGTGAACTACCATGCACACAGCACATGCCCTACAATCCATCAGTTCTAGAAAACCTCAAACATATGCCCAAGGAAAGAAGTACAGCAGCACCATTCAGTGCAACATGTATAAAATAGCAAAAAAATTGGAATTAATCTCAATATCCATCCGCAGGATCTCTAATAAAAGATGTATTTATATAACAGAATAATACGTGTTCGGCATGAAAACCAAGAAATCAGAGCATGAATATGGATGAATCCGGATGTTGAAGAACACATAATTATGCAATTAATATAGAACATTAACATATATTACATTTATATATTTAACGATATAAATTATTATTATATATTTACAGAAAGACACAGGATAACCATTTGCGCAACTCTTCTTTTTTTTAATTTTTTAATGTTTATTTATTATTGAGAGACAGTGAGAGACAGAGCATGAGCACGGGAGGGACAGAGAGAAGGGGAGACACAGAATCCAAAGCAGCTCTCAGGCTCCGGGCTGCCAGCACAGAGCCCGATGCGGGGCTCGAACTCACAAACGCGAGATCATGACCTGAGCCGAAGTCGGACGTTTAACCGACTGAGCCTCCCAGGCACCCCTGCATAACTCTTTTTAAAAGAATTGCTATTTAGGGGGGCGGCTGGCTAGCTCCGTTGGTGGAGTATGTGACTCTTGACCTCGGGGCCGTGAGTTCAAGCCCAACGTTGGGCGTACAGCTTACTTATGTACACATATACGTACACGAGTTAAAAACTAGTAAAGAATGCTACTTCGGGACATAAAATATGCATGGGAATGATAAATACCAAATTTGGTTGGTGGGGACCTCTGCAAGGACGGAGACGGAGGAGACTAGCAAAGGTCACAGAAGACTCCAATCTTGTTTGTAACGTTAGGTGGTGAGTATTCAGGGTCAGCCTTTAAACATTGCTGTGTGCCTGATACACGTGTTCATAATTGACTTTTTCCAGGAAAAATTAACATTTAGCATCAAGGAAAAATGTTTGCAGGGGCAAATCTCTAGACCAGTAGGATGTATTTGTCGGAAGAAAAAACCGTTCGACTCACTGCCGTTTAGCCCTGAGAACATAATTTACACGTTGCTCAGTGCCGGCTGGCTACTCCACATTGGCTAAGAAAAGCAGCCGAACCCAGTGCCGTGTCGGGGAACGGAGCAGATGAGAGAAGGGCCGAGGCAGCGGACAGGAGGGCGCCGATGGGGCACACAGGGGCTCTTCGTGAGGCGGTCCTGAAGGAGCCCCGGGGAACCGCATCGCGGGATCCACCAGATCCTCCAACGTCAGCGTGGGCTACGCCACGAGGGGGCCCTCCGGCACACCGGCCGGCGCGGCAGCGGGGGCTCTCAGCGGCACCCACGCTTTGAAATTCACAGCCAGCTCTCCGAGCCTGGGCGCGGAGGCCATGCCAGGAACCGAGGGGGCCTCGGCCAAGGGGAGCCAAGGGGACCTCCTCCGCACCCGTGGAGCCCGTTCACGCACACGAGTCCCAGCAGGCAGAGCTGGGAGCCTCCGTCTGGTTACTGAGCACAGCCCTAACCCACACAACTGTGGGAGACTTCCCTGGGAGTCATAATTTGTTTCAGAAAGAATTACCTTTCTCCATGGGACATTAAACATCTGTGACCCAGAGACCACTTTTTGGTTTTGCTTTAGACACGTGCCCTGCAATCTCGAACGCTCAGAACCTAAAAGTACAGTTTCGTTTCTATCCCTCCAGATGACATCATTATCCTCGGTTGATAATATCCAGTTTCATCTGAGGGCTGGCGTGTCTCAGTGCTTTCACTTTTTAAATTTTTCAACGTTTATTTATTTGTGGGACAGAGAGAGACAGAGCATGAACGGGCGAGGAGCAGAGAGAGAGAGGGAGACACAGAATCGGAAACAGGCTCCAGGCTCTGAGCCATCAGCCCAGAGCCTGACGCGGGGCTCGAACTCACGGACCGCGAGATCGTGACCTGAGCTGAAGTGGGAAGCTTAACCGACTGCGCCACCCAGGCACCCCAATGCTTTCACTTTTTAGATCCCCCAAGTCCATGACCGCTCACCTCAGCTGAGCCTCTGTGCTGCCGGGCAATCCTACTGTACCTCCCTACACCGTTCACTGTCGTGTTCATCTACAGCCCATTTCCTAACTCCTCTCTCTCCTTAAACCTCAAACCTCCTACCCAATCCTGACACCAGGTTACTAAGAAAGCAGAAGTATTCAGAAGAAAACCTTCACCCACACCCACCACCAAATCTAACCACCAGGATTAAGCCTTACACTCTGCCCTCCCTCCTGTTCCTACAGATGACCTAACCCGTGACGAAGCACCCCGTGCACTAGATTCCACCCCTCCTGTCTGTTCAGGGCCATCACTCCAGCAGGTGTCCTCTTCCCGGCTGACATCACCAATAATATCCCTCTCTACAGAACCGTTCCCATCAGCTGCATTAACGCTGTAACACTGCTCATCTCAAAGAAGCAAAGAAAATTATGTAGACTTTCTCTGCCAGCTTTAAAGAAATAGCTTATTATCAGAGGAATTCTTTCACGAAATCCTAGATAAAACACATTAAGACAGCTGTTTGAGGGCAACGGACAACAACCAAGGCAGACAGAGTGTAAGTTTTGAAGCAATCTCACGGGAATGGGGGGGTGGGGGGGGAATCGGAGCTCAGGGCTTGCCAAAGAGGAACGCTGCAGTCTTTCACTTGGGACCTCTCAAAGTTAAATATAAAACAGTAAACACAAAGAAAACCATATGAAGACCAACTGCTAAAAACGAAAGACAAAAAAAAAGAAAATTAGAAGCTGCCAAAAAGAAGAAGACTGACAGCTGACTTCTCAACAGAAAATGAGTGATATCTCCAAAGTGGGGAAAGAAAATAACTACCCACCTAGAATTTCAAACTAAGCAAACCCATCCCCCAAACATGACACACACAGGCAATCTGTCACCAGCAGGCACACACTGACAGAAACACCACAGGGGCTTCTTCAGGCAGATTATGAGAGTAGAGTTTAAAATCTTATTTTAATTTTTTTTACATTTATTTATTTATTTATTTTTGAGAAACAGAGCGAGACAAAGCATGAGTGGGGGAGGGGCAGAGAGAGAAGGAGACACAGAGTCTGAAGCAGGCTCCAGGCTCTCAGCTGTTAGCACAGAGCCCGACATGGGGCTCGAACCCACAAACTACGAGATCATGAGCCGAAGTCGGACGCTCAACCGACTGAGCCACCCAGGCGCCCCTATAATCTTATTTTATACAAATCCTGAGAGACATGCCTTAAAAGATAAGGACACAAAATGGCTAAAGCAAAAGGTTAAAAACCAGGCAGACACTAACCGAAAAGGAAGTGAAGTCATCGTTAATACCTGACAAAAGAGACCTCAGGCAAAAAATACCATTCAAGCTAGAGGTTCACTTTATGATAATAAACATGATGACCCACTAAAAGCCATAGGAATTCTAAACTGGCATAAAATAAGACAGCCCCAAATGTATGAACCAAAAACTGATGAGCCAAAAAGAAAAACTGACCCGTCTACAATCACGGTGGAGTCAGCAAACCCCCATGGCAATCAATAAACCAAGTAAGCAAACACCCTCACTGAACATCCCTACCAAGAAATAGGAAATAAAAAAAAGAACTAATCCCCAAGTAGAAGAAAGAGCAAAAACTGGAACAAGAAAAAAAAAAGTTTTTATGTTTATTTATTTTGAGAGAGAGAGAAAGAGAACATGTGCTCACAAGAACCCGTAGAGCAGGGACAGAGAGAAAAGGAAAGAGAGAACCCCAAGCAGACCCCACACAGTCAGCACAGAGCCCGACACGGGGCTCGATCCCATGAGCCATGAAATCACGATCTGAGCGGAGATCAAGACTCAGATGCTTAACCGACCTAGCCACCCAGGCAACCCTGGAGCAAAATTGTTTTGAGAAACAGAAAACAAACATGCAGGAGAGAAATATCAAAGAAATTGCTCATTTGGGGGAAAAAAAAAAGCTAAAACAAATGATAATCCTTTTAGTAAGACTGATCACTGTGGGGCGCCTGGGTGGCGCAGTCGGTTAAGCATCCGACTTCAGCTCAGGTCATGATCTCATGGTTCATGAGTTCGAGCCCCATGTCACGCTCTGAGGTGACAGCTCCGAGCCTGGAGCCTGCTTCAGATTCTGTGTCTCCTTCTCTCTCTGCCCTTTCCCTTGCATGCTCGCTCGCTCGCTCTCTCTCTCTCTCTCTCTCTCGCTCTCTCTCAAAAATAAGTAACATCAAAAAGCTTAAAAAATAAAATAAATAAAATTAAAAAAAGACTGATCATGGAAAAACCCAAGAAGGCACAAACCCCAACAGCAAGAATGAAAAGGAGAATACTACTAAGGCTTTTACAGACATTAAAACAATAAGAGTATTAGTAACAACCTTGGCCCAATACATTCAAAAAGGTACATGAAATAGACACATTTCGAGAAAAATACAATTTATTAAAACTGACAGAGAAAATCTGAAAACACAAACACATATTAAAGAAAATGAATATGTTTATTCAAAACTTTCCTACAAGAAAACCACACGCCCCTGTGGCTCCAACAGTATATTCTCCCAAACATAATGAAAACAACTGGGGGCACCTGTCTGGCTCATTCAGTGCTGTGTGTGACTCTTGATTTCAGGGTTGTGAGTTCGAGCCCCACACTGGGTGTAGAGATTACTTTAAGAAAGTGAAAACCTAAATAAAAAAATTTAACATCAATCCTACATTTACATGGAGAATTGCAAAACAAACACTCGATAAGAACATTATAAGAAAAAAACATGACAGGCTAATCTTTCTCATAGCCTCAAAAATTCCTAAACAAAATATAAGTAAATCATACCTAGTAGTAATATAAATAAAATACAATATATCAAGACCCAGTTATATTCAGTCCAATACTGAAGACTGGTTTAATGTTAAGTGTTTTATTTTATTTTATTTTTTTTTAATTAATAGCATAAAAGTGAAAATCATACAAACTTTCAGCAGGTGCAGAAAAAAGTAGTTAAAATTCACACTCATTCTTTTAACCTCTTGAGGTAGAACTGACATGAAGTAAAATTCAGTCATTTTAAGTACACAATTCAATAATTTTTATTAAAGTTACAGAGCTGTACAGCCATCTAATTTTAGAACGTTTCCATTATCATAAAAAGACCCCTCACACTCACCTGCAGGCACTCCCCGTTCCCACCTCCACCCCCTAAAACTTTGCCTTCCACTATTTTCCTAAAACTTTGCCTTCTCTGGACATTTCACGTGAATAAACTCATACAACACATGGTCTTCAACATACCAAGCATAGTGTTTTTCACTATGAATTAGTATTTTTTTTTCTTTTCATTACCGAATAGTATCCCCTTGTAGGGACAGAGAAAACCTTTGTTTCTCTGGTCATCGGCTGGTGGACACTGGGGTCTTTCCACCTTTGGCTGTTATGAAAAAATACTACCAAGAGCGTTCGCGTACAAGTTTTCGTGGATACAAACGTTCTTATTTGTCTTGGGCAGACACGAAGGAGTGGAATTGCTGGGTCATATTGTAAATTTCTATTTAACTTAAAAAAAAACAGCTGTCACTGTTTCTCCACAGTGGCTGCACCCCTTCACCTTCCATCAGCAATACGCAGGGGTCCCTGTAGCCCTTACACGGTCACCAACACCAGTCTGCTCTTTTTTTATTACAGCATTTTAGTGGGTGTGAAATGGTATCAATTACGGTTGCAAATCTGCATTTCCCTAATGACTGATGAGGTTAAGTATCTTTTCATGTGTTTGTTAGCCATTCATACAGGTCCTTGGTGAAATGTCATTTCAAATCTTTTGCTCATTTTTTTTTTTGTAGGATAATTTGTTTCCTTCTTATTGAGTTGTAAGAGTAGTATCTTGGATATGAGTCCTTTCTCAGAAATATGATTTATAGGGACACCTGGGCGGCTCAGTCAGTTAAACGTGTGACTCCTGATTTTAGCTCAGGCCATAATCACAGTTTGTGGGTTCGAGTCCTGCACTGGGCTCCGTGCATGGAGCCTGCTTGGGATTCTCTCTCTCCTTGTGCCCCTCTCCTCACAACTGTCTCTCTCAAAATAAATAAATATTTAAAAGAAAGAAATATGATTTCCAAATATTTTCTCCCCATCCATGGCTTATCTTTTTACTTTCTTGATGTTTTTTGAAGTTTTAATTTTAATGAAGTTCAATTTCTCAACTTTTTCATCACATGCTTTTGCTGTCATATCTAGTCAACAGTCATTCTTAAATAAAAGTTCATAGCAAACTAGGAAAAAAAAGAAAATCTTTTTTAATCTGAAGGGTAATTATAAAACATCTGTAACTAACATCACCTTTAAAGGCCAATTACTGTAAGCTTCCTCCCAGAGATCAAGAGTGAATCAAGGATGTCCTTTATCACTTCTAAAGACAGTCGCAGATGTACGAGTCAGTATAATAAGAAAAATTTTTAATTATAGATCAAAGGGAAAAAATGAAACTGTTGTTATCAGCAGATGGCTTAACCAAACGTGAAGAATAGCCAAAAGAATTTAGAAATCATGGAAACAAAAGAATTTAGTAAGGTTGCTGAATACAAGTTCAACATATAAAAATCAACTGTCTTTATAAACTCACGAAAGAAATTTGTGAAATTTTAAAAAACACCATTTATAATAACATTCAAAAATCAAGGAGCCAAGGAACACATCTAATAAAAGATGTAGAAGATCTTCACACAAAAAAACTAGAAAAATCTTCTGAGATAAATTAACAACTAAATAAGTGGAGGAACATATCATGCTCATGTATTAGAAAACTTCGTACTAAAATATGTAAATTCTCTCCAAATTAACAGAGTCACTGAAGTTCCAATCAAAATCCCCACATATCTGGAAAATGACAAGGTGAAAATGCAAAGGGCCAATAAGTAAAGATACTTCTGAAGAAGAAAAAGTTGGAGGATTTACACTACAACAGAAAGATGCTATTATGAAGCTACTGTAATTAAGAAAATGTGACACTGCCTCAAAGATAAAGACCAATGCAACAAACAGCAAGTCCCAAAAAGACCCAGTTGATTTGTGACAGACATTTCAGGGACCAGATGGACTTTCTGATACATGGGGCTGGAGCCACTGAATGTTCATGCGCGAAAAAAAGATTCCTGACCCTTCACACCACACACACACAAAGGAATCAATTCATGGTAAATTATACAGCCTAAATGTGAAAAGTAAAACGATCAGACTTCTAAATGAAAACTAAAAATACCTTCAGGGAGTCTGCATGGCTCAGTCGGTTAAGCATCTGACTCTGCATTTTGGCTCAGGTCATGATCTCACGGTTCATGAGTTCAAGCCCCACATAAGGCTCCGTGTTGGCAGCGTGGAGCCTGCTTGGATTCTTTCTCTCCCTCTCTCTGCCCCTCCCCAGCTCCCTCTCTCTTTCAAATTAAATAAACTTAAAAAATATTTTTAATAATAAATAAATTAATTTAAAAAATAAAAATATCTTCAACACTTTGGTATACACACAAGTTTTAAAAGATTTCCCCGTAGACTCAGGAAAAAACTGGACTTCATTAAAATTAAAAACTTCTCAGGGTGCTTGGGTGGCTCAGTCGGTTAAGCATCCGACTTCGGCTCAGATCATGGTCTTGCAGTCCTTGAGTTCGAGCCCCACGTCGGGCTCTGTGCTGACAGCTTGGAGTCTGGAGCTGCTTCAGATTCTGTGTCTCCCTCTCTCTCCGCCCCTCACCCTGTCACACTCATCTCCCACCCTCTCCATCTCTCTCTCTCTCTCAAAAATGAATAAAACATTAAAAAAAAACAACTTCTGTTCATCAAAAGACATCATTAAGAAAATGAATATGCACATGAAAGAATGAAACACAAGTCCTCCACATAGAAAGCACTGAATAAATGTCAGAAAGAGAAAGATAACCCAAGAACAAAAAGCAGGCCAAAGATGCAAATACTTCACAAAAGAGGACGTCCAACTGGCTAATGAAGAGATGACAAGAAACACAACCGGATTTATTATCTAGAAAACGCAAATTAAAAACACAGACAGCTTTACAAGCAATCCACAGCTAAAGTGGTAGGGAAGGTAGAGAGGAGTGACACTCTGACTTAATGCTGCTGGGAGTAGAAACTCGTAAAAATCACTTTAAAAATCCCCCCCGCCGAGGTGTACGCCCACCGAGATGCAGGCTGCGTACAACACGGCGTGTTCACGGAAGCACGCTTCAGGACAGCTCAACCCTGGCGACACTCCGAAAGCCCATCGACAGCAGACACACAAACTGTGAGACGTTCCCACAAGGAACAGGACTGTACTACCCACTCCCAGATGAACAGCGTAAACCAAATCCCACCAACATGGTGGGCGCAAGTCAACCTCAAAAGAGTACATGCCGGGTAATTCCAGTCACATAAAGTCTGACAGTAAGCAAAACTAGTACTTGGTGATAAAAACCAGAATGATCCCCAGTATGCTCGGGGGAAGGACGGTTCATGGACTGTGGCAGGGTGGTAAAGGTGACATCCATTTCTTATGTCGGGTGGTGACTGCCCAGCCCAGTGCGTTTCACATATCTGTATTACACTTAAGACTTGTACAGTTTTCTTCATATATTATAATTCAGTTAAAAAGTTTGTTTAAAACAAATTCCCAACTCCATATGTTCTACCCGCTCCAGCCACCACCAATTTCTCTCCTCTTTGTCAAAGCCAAACCCTTCAAAAGGGTTGTTGCCCTTTCTGTCTCCTACCCTCGCCTCTTACACTAGGTCTTTTAAGCAGAGGAGACAAAGAGACAGTAAAAAAATAAAGAAATAACCACCAAAGGAAGTGGTAAACGTCTTGGGTGAAAAAAAGAACAGGAAAGTGTCGACCTAACGAGGGTGTGGGCCACGCTACAGTATTAAACAGTGTGATCGTACTGGTGTTACTGAGAAAGTACAATAAATCAAGAAGATCTGCTTTTCATGTTACTGAAAATGCAGTATTTGGTTCTAAGTTACATATTTTTTTTAATTTATCTTTATTTTTTTATTTTTTTCTGTTCCCATTCCTTGTTTTATTTTTTATTTTTTTACATATAATTTGTTGTCAAATTGATTTCCATACAACATCCAGTGCTCATCCCAATAAGTTACATATTTTTAATGATATTATAGCGCTACTGCAGTTTCCGTTCTATTGCAAACTCCTTTCATCTAAATATATAGATAGGTAATACACCGAGGAGACAATGCATGGAGTTTATTATTAAACAATTTTGAGAAAGTATCTATTTACTTAAATACTGCCCCCTAAAATGTCCTCTCCTAATTGTTTTATATAAATTTTATATGAATTTTTTGCTTATTGTTTTATATAACTTCTGTCCTGTAAATATGCTTTAAGATTACTACACATTAAATTTCCACTTGTTTAGGGGCGCCTGGGTGGCTCAGTCGGCTGGGCGTCCGACTCCGGCTCAGGTCACGATCTCACAGCTCGTGGGTTCGAGCCCCGTGTTGGGCTCTGTGCTGACAGCTCGGAGCCTGGAGCCCGCTTCGGATTCTAGGTCTCCTCCTCTCTCGGCCCCGCCCCCACTTGTGCTGCGTCTCTCTGTGTCTCTCAAAAAATAAATGCAAAAAAAAAAAATTTTTTTTTAATAAATAAATTCCTACTTGTTTATATCTGCAGCGGACTCGTCCTGCGACCCTTTACAGAAGTTATGAGAAACACTAATATTCTTTGTTTTGCATTTTAGGATGTTTAGCTTCCTTGGGCCTCAATAACCAAAGGACAGTAAAGCCCCTCAGTCTCTCTCAAAACTCCAACATGCTCCCCAACGAGTGGCACCATCCCTCTCGAGTGCTAAGGCTTTAAGTAAGCCAATGGTCTTCAACCGGTTTGGTTCCCAATACAGCCAAAAAGAGACATGTAAACATTTCATCACATGAGTTTAAGCAGCTGCAAAGACGCCAGTGCGCTTCTAAGCACCGGCATCCATCCCAGAGGAGAACCTCGATCACCGTCAGTGTGTCCAGTGGAATCTACACCCCACAGGGATTGGATTCGCAGAAACCATCCGGGTCTAAAACACGCAAACAAACCCTTGCTTTACAGTGAGAAATTTCTTACTTACAGTTTCTTTAGGAACTGGTGTCTGCCCCACTTTCCTGTAATTATTTTTTCCGATGTAATTAGTGTGGATGCGTGAAACACTTCTACTGGTTGCTGTCACATCTCTTTGCAACAAAATATGTACATGGACTGAGTTATTTTTTAGAACAATCTGGCTTTTTAAACGTGTTTTTGTTTTGTTTACGAGAGGGGAGGGGGCAGAGGGAGAGCCCAGCACAGAGCCTGACGCTCACAACTGTGAGATCATGACCCAAGCCCACGTCCAGAGTCGGACCCTTAAGGACCGAGCCGCCCAGGCGGCCCTCGTATTTTTAAAAATCCCCTTTTTGGCAATTTGGAAGCTTTCTCCCCGTCTGGCGCGAGGCAGCGAAGATCAGCACTGACTTGCGCAACGCAAGGGCAAGCAGGAAAGAACGACGGTAGAGAGTGACTGCGACACACAGAGCAGCCTGAAAAGTTTCACGGAAGAGCACATACCAACCAGATCCGTGGAAAACTAGCTGTGCCTCCCGAGTGCCCAGAAATGCCCCCGCCGCGGTATGGTGGCTCACCGTGTGGAGTCCCGTCCCGACGGCGCAGTGGCTGGACCACAGGGATGAAGAAGACCATCTTCCCACCTGCGCACCCTGCCAGCGGCAGTGCGCCGTTCTACTCCATCACCTGTGCCCGGCACCGTTCCCCCCCCCCGGCCCCACCCCCCCCCCCACCCCCGGTACGTTCTGCCCATCTAACGGAGAAGAAACGGCAGCTTGACGTCGCCTTGCCCTCCACGCCAAGAGACGCAACGCCTCACCATCTGCACGGCGTGGTCGTGCAGTGGTGGAAGCCGACATCTCCCAATTGCTCTAGCGGGCACGCGCCTGTGTCCATCCAGACGCCGCGGTCTTCCCCGCCCCCACTCCAAAAGGGCTCTCGTTCCCCCCATTCAACCAAACGTGGGCTCAACATGCCCACGGATGTGCAGGCAGCTCCACCTGTGTCCTCACCTCCACGCGGCACCAGACAGAGCGGAGGCCCCCAGGGACCCCGGGAGGCTCCCTCTGACAGGAGTCTTCTCCTCCTTTCCTGCACGGCTCCCGGGTGGTGCTCGTGCCAAGGTCAGCCTGGAGGCACAAAGGGACCTAGGCAAGGGTCTGGGTTTTTCTATTTCCTCAAAGAATGTACGTGAGATTGGAATGCTCTGTTCCATAAATTTCTAGGTAGAACGTCTTCCTGCGGTCACCTGGCCAGGTGTTTTCATTGTTCTGGGATCAGTCAAGTTTTCTACTTCTTAAGTCAATTTTGGTTAAGTTTTATTTGCGATAATTTATCTATTTCACCTAAAATTTTCAAATTTGTTGGCATCAGTTATTCTTAACATCATCTTACCAGTTTAATGTCTGTGGAATTTATATATACCTGGGGCCTCTTTTTTCAATCTGAGTATTGTTTCTTTGTTCTCTCACCCTTGCTTTAATCTTGCCGGAAGTCTGACCATTTGAATTTTCAAAGAGCCAGCTTTGGGCTTTATTATCCTCACTACTTACTATGCGTTTTCCGTGTCGTGAGTTTAGGCTCATGTTCAGTTCCTTCCTTCCTAAAGGCCTTCATTTTTCCTCAGAGCGACAGGCCCGTTTACCGTGCCCAAACCCAAAACTTCCCTTCTACCCGGCGTCCCAGGCTCTCTGGCTTACTGGAAGGCTTCTCCCCTAAGGTGATGCCACTGTTGTCTCCCCTGCAGAATCGCGGTCAGCTCCCACGCTCCACGCCCACCGTGGTAAGATCTCCATCTTCAGAAGGGCTCATCAACCCCTCATATACTTCCAACTATCATCACATTCCTATGAACTATTATGGAATAATTTCTTGAAAATCTGTTCGTCTGTATTACTTTTAGAAGTTTTCTGTAGCGTCCCCTTCTTGTCTCTTTAATAGTTCTCCTTGGGTAGTATAGTGTTATCCCTTCTTAGTGCTATTTAAGCCACCTCTGTGCCGAAGGCTCAAGACTTTTCTCCTCAGCCTGACCTCTTCCTGGGCCATCAGTGTTCTGTATGCAACCATCCGATGGAGGCTTTCACTTGGATTCCTAACTGGCATCTCCAGATTCATGGGTCTAAAACAGAAGTCTTGATTTCTCGCCAACCATCGCTGCCCAAAACCTCCCCCTCCCCCAGGCCTTTCCGTCTCAATCCAGGGAACCTCTCTTCTCCTAAGAGCTGAGGCAAAAACCTAGGAGGCATCTCTGATCTCTCTTGTCCTTTTACTCACACCCAATCAATCAGCAGTTCCTGTGGTCCTCCGTTCGGAATATAGCCCCAGGTTCTGCACCTGCTCCCGGGGAACCCCAGAGAACCCCTGCCCTGGGCCACCTGACTGCTACGTTAAAGCCCACACTCTTCAGAACTGCTGTGTTGTCATAGGGGATGCGACTTTGGGGGCTGCGTTTGGCTTTATGTTGGTCCTGTGTTGGCAGAAAAGTAGAAACCACTGGCCACGGGCAGAACCTTAGGAAGCAAGGAGTCCCCAAGGGCAGGCAGAGGAAGAGCTGTTTGCCAAAGAGAATGAGAAGCAGGAGATATACTACTAACTGAAAAAGTGCAAAGACCATGTATAGAATGCTACTTGCCTAAAAGAGAATGGAAGTAGCAACACAGGCACATCCTTAATTTTGCAAAAGAAACACGTGATGCATAAACTAGGAACTAATGAGATTCATGAACGCCCTCGAGAGTGGGAATGTGGTGGAAGGCGCTGGAGGGAGGAAGCGGCCAGTGACACTTCTGTGCACAGCTCTGACTTCTGAAATCACGCTGATATTTCACATATTCCAAGTAAAAGAAACAAGAGGAAACCTAACTTTTATTTCCTATGAATAAAGCATTAATTACACTGAACAAGAAGTAACACAAATAACTTTCAATAGTGTTTTTACTCTACACCCTCAGTCTGAAGATATAAACACTCTAAATCTTAAACTCTAGTTAGAAAGTGTGTTTATCACAGTGGTATCGATCTAGCCACTGTGAAACTATTTTCTGCTATTACACACTTGAGCAAATGAGTAAACACATTCCAGATAATGTAAGTGTAGAGATGAGCGTGAAGCCGATGGTGACGAACAGGAAATGGAGTTATCAGCATGCACTTGCGGCTTCGGATACAGAAGCACAAACAATGGTACGAGTGTACGTGTGTGTAACGTAACGGTACTTTTCTACCCACGGGTCTTAGCTCTATCTGGCGCAAGGGCCTTGAATCAAAGAGCCCAAGGGACAATGAGCACAGGTGAGCACCCAGCTCTTGGTTCTTAAACACCATCCCCACCAAAGGGAACCGAAAACTGCCAGCTTTGACTATGCTGGAGTGAGTGATGCTGGACTAGCCCTTCAAATACATGAAACTTCTTTCAGATGCCGATCAGTAAGCAGTGACACAGTGAAGGGGAGGCCAGTGACTGCTCCAGCTTTGTAAGGACACTTTACAGGATGGGGTGCAAGGCAGGGGGACCTGGACAGAGCAAGCAGACTGATCTGGCTGACAGAAGCAGATGGGAGTTCAGGCAGACTGGGTGGCTGATATTTACAGAAGAGGAAACCAGACAGGAAAGAGTCACTCAGAGAAAGCGCCCCAATAATCTGCACAGGTTCCCTCGAGCTTTAAGCTGAAATGCCCATGCACAGGCAATTATCAAGGAAAGAACTGTCCGTGTCCCAACAGAAGGAACTGGCAACTGCACAGAACACCCCGGTCCCCCAGTAAAGACATCAGAAGCTTTTCAAAGAGACCTTGAAAGGGTCAGGCAGATCCTCCGGGAGAGCGGTCATCTGCTGCAACAAAACAAGAGTTTAAGAAAAACACCAAGTAGGGGCGGGCCCACCTGCTGCAAACATTCACCAATCTCAGATATTTCATAATTCAAGAGCAGAAAGTCACCAGAAGTTTATAGTCAGGAAGAGATAACAAGTGAAAGCACATGATACTATTACAGACGTTTTAATGAATACTTTATATCGGTATTTAGTGTATTTATCATGTTGCCTTTACTTTTATTTTAGAGAATGTGAAAATACTGGCCACCGCCATCTCTCAAACCTTATTTTGCCCTGAACATCCCAAGCTATTCAAATGGAAACTCTAATCAAGGGGTTTCCAGGAACCTGAACGTCAAGACCCTGTCAAGACCCTGACTGGTCGTAGCTGGGGAACCCAGCGCTCACCCAAATGACTGCATCGCTGCACATGACATTGGTACGAGAAGTACGCATTGTAGAGCCTT
Organism: Herpailurus yagouaroundi; assembly: GCF_014898765.1. Classification (NCBI taxonomy): domain Eukaryota; kingdom Metazoa; phylum Chordata; class Mammalia; order Carnivora; family Felidae; genus Herpailurus; species Herpailurus yagouaroundi. The sequence goes on along the minus strand of NW_024412430.1, from coordinate 18,951,898 downwards.
CTGCAGGATCGTTCATCAACCACACAAGAGAAAAGGGCACTTTCACTGTATGTTTAGAGACACGGCCTCCATAGGCCAGGCATGTAGCATCTTCCCATGGAGCTCAATGGACCTCAGCCTGGCTTCTCTAGCCGTAGGTGAGGGCCCAGGGCCCGGGGAACAGACTTGGACCAGCAAAGGGGAGAAAGAAATTGAGTCTGGACCAGGGCGGGGGAAGCTCACTATAGACTGCAGGCTGGTCTGCACCCAGTGTTTCTATGGCCCTCGAGCTAAAATTGGTCATTCCTTTTTTCTAAAGCTTTATAAAAATAAATGTTAAAAAAACTGTCATATATTTGTGTGTGTGTGTGTGTGTGTGTGCGTGTGTGTGTGTGTGTGTATGTGTGTATATATATATATATATATACACACATACGTATATACATACCTATGACAAAGACTATGAGAGGCCCAGAAAGCCTAAAATATCTGGCCCTTTACCGAAAACTTTGCTGAACCCTAGTCTAGACCAAGTCTGGCTCCCAAGGGAACCAACCCCTCAGAAACCAAGCTGGGGTGCTAAACGGCAGTAGCCAGAAGCAGACTCCTGAACACTCCATCTGTTTCTAAGTTTAAGCTCTGCCTTCCAGCTGCTGCAGCCGCACGGAGCCTCAGCCACGGTTACAAGTTCGATTACCCCCCCAGCTCTCCGGTGCCCTCGTCCTCGCCAAGGCAGCGGGACCTCACTGGGCAGGGCTGGCGAGGGGCCTAAAGACAACGGCCCGGGCCAGCCTCCTCTGCAGGGCCCGTTCTCCCCTCTCCCCAAAAGAGGCTCTGCTCCTCTGAGACATGCCTGCAATTTAGAAAGGTCAGCTTAATAACAGAACTTGAACAAGTCACTATTCTTCCCCACAAGCCACCTACACATGGACTGTATCAAAATACCAGCTCACTTTACTTAACCGTGACACTCTGCCAGTTTTACCTCCTCAACAACCACAATCTTTCAGTTCTTGGTCCCATAAAGTTCAGTACCTTCGACGGTCCAGGCACTGTTCTGATAATGGGTCCCTGCCCTAATTCCAGGGAATCAGAGGGTCTGCAGAAGCGGCCCGATCACAAAATCACAAGTAAAAAAAATACGTTCTGGAACCGAAAAGCGCCAAGAAGAAGCTAAAATAGGAAACTGTGGCGGAGGGTGGGGGGAGCAGGGAGGGCTGCTTGGGCCAAAATGACAAGGGAACAGTTCCCTAAGGAGATGACATTTGTGCAGAGGTCTTTCCAAGCTAAGGGAACAGAGGGTCTGACAGGAGGAGTTCTGTGTAGCACAGGCCAAGGGGGGGCGGGGCAGAGGGAGAAAGAAGGTGGGAGATGGGGCAGCAGGGGGGAGTGGCCAGAGCAGCAAGACCGTATAGACTTGGTCTCAGTTCCCTACAAATAACTGCCAGCTCGGTGGCATCATCCTCCAGGTCTGGGTCGGAAGTGTAAGCCGGAGGCCGTCCACACTCCTGGGCTTGCGGCCCCTTCCCTGCACCTCTACAGCCTTCCCATCATCCTCTCTTCTCCTAGATTCCACCCCTCCCGCCTCCCTCTTACACAGACTCTATCCTTACACTGGGCACACCAAATAACCCAGGGTGATCTGCCCCTACGGCCACATAAGGTCAGACGTATTTAGAGGTTCCAGGGGTTAAGGCATGGACAACTTTGGGGGGCCGTTATCCAGCCCACCACACACTTGATTCCTGAGGATTACTTAAAACAGGACTGGGCTGTGTTGTGGGGGGACATGCTAACGTGCTACAGTGGGACAGGGGTGGACTCAGGGATGTATCAGCAGATTACTACTAATACATACTTCCTATTTCTTCAAAAGAAATACTATCTATAGAGCCTAAAATATTACTTGGGATTTTTTTTTTAATGGAAATAGGGTTAGAAATGAATTAGCAACAGCCAAAAATTTCTTCTTCAGAAAGGCCGTGGGTACTCTTGAGTCCTTTTTAATGGCATCTCTGGCATGCTCAAATGAAAAACTTAAAATTAATTATAACATTAAGAGCTTATATTAGGAAAGAAAAAGGGTTTAAAAATCAACGAACTAAGCTTCCACCTTAAGAAGCTAGAAAATACAGAATAAATTAATACCAAAGCAAATAGAGGAAAGAAAAAAAAAAGATACTCAAAGCCAGTTCTTTGAAAAGATCAAAACAATAAATGTTTTATCAGAGTTTAAAAAAAAGACACAAATTATCAATATCAAAAGTGAAAGATATCACTGTAAGTTCAGTCGATATTAAAAAGATAATAAAAGAATATCATGAAATTTATGCCAATAAATTTGAACACTTAGATAAAAACAGATAATTTCTTTACGACACAAACTACCCAAACTTAAGAAGAAACTGACAACTTGAACAGCCGTATGACCACTAAAGTGATTAAATTCACAGTTAAAAATCTTCTCACAGAGAAAATTGGACCAGATGACTCGGATTTTACCAAATAACTAAATAAGAAATAATACCAATTCTATTCAACCTCTTCCAGCAAAACAGAAGAAATGAAATTGGAACACTTCCCAATTCATTTGATGAGACCAGCAATACCCTCACACCAAAAACAGACACAGACCCTACAAGAAAACTACCCCTCATCAATTTCTCTCCTAAACACAGTTGTAAAATTCTTGAACCGAATTGTAGCATACCAAATCCAGCAATATATAAAAACAGGAACACATCATGACCAAGAAGGGTTCATTCCAGGAATACAAGGTTGTTTAATAGCTGAAAATCAATCAATAAGTAACCATTTTAAAACACTGGGGAAAAAAGGTATCATCTTAATAGATGCAAAAGAAAGAGATTTGACAAAATTCAACACTTATTCATTATAAAAATAAAAAAACCTCAACAAACTTGGAATAGAACTGTTTTCAACCCAATTAAAAGCAAATTTATGAAAATACTACAGCAAACATTATACTTATTGGTGAAAGACTGAATGCCTTCCCTCCCCAGCTGAGACAAGGCCAGGACGGACATTCTCATCACCTTTATTCAGCACTGTAATGAAGGTCTCAACTGATGTAATTAAAAAAAAAAAAAGGCCAACATACTGAAAAGGAAGAAGTAAAACTGGCCACAGATGACTATCTACATAGAAAAATCCCAAGGAATCTACAAAAAAAAATGATTCGTAGAACTAAAAAGCGAGGTTAATAAAGTTGCAGGATACATAGTTAATATATGAAAATCAACCGCATTTCCACATGCTAATAATAAAAAACCAGAAGTCTAAATAAAAAATGCCACTTACTGCAGCACCAAAAAACATGAAATACTTGGGAATAAATTTAACAAATATGTCCAAGACATGTACCCAGTAACTGACACTGAACAGCATAGACAGCCTTGGGTATAAATCACATGTATATGGTCAATTGATTTTTTAGGAAGGTCCTAAGTTAATTCAATGGAGGAAAAGTTAACCTTTTCAATAAATGGTGCTAGAAGAATTGGATATGCACATGCAAAAAAGTTGTGTGTTTTTTTTTTTTTTTTACCCTGTGGTATAATACAAAATATATTTGGTCTTTTTCACAGGATCCTGGCACAGAGCTCTAAAAATCCTTGAAATATCCTGAGTGATAGAAGTGTTTTTATTTTTATTCATAATGAGCCCCTCTCGACCACACCTGAGTTTATGCTAATGAGGTGACTGTTGGAAGGCCTCTGAATGGCTTCTCGATGGAGGCTGGTCACCAGAAAGACCAAGCCATAGTTAGAGGGTTGGGATTCTCAGCCCCACCCCTCAACCTGTGGGGAAGGGAAGGGGCCAGAGATTGAGTTCAGTCACCAAAGGCCAAGGTTTTAATCAATCATGGCTATGTAATGGAACCTCCATAGAAACCCATAAACAATGGGGTTCAGGGAGCTTTCATACTATTGAACACATGTGTTAGGAGGGTGGCTGGCCCAAAAGGGGACATATTCTCAACACCAAATTAGGGGGTGAGGGGAGGGTCTCCACACCAATTCTCCAATTAGCTATACCAACTGAGTGTCCAACAATTTAATTCAATCTTGATGCTAACTCGACATTAGTACAGACCCTATAGGTTAAGGGCTCAGTCCCACGAGACTGCTTTCACATCACATGCCAGACACTAGTCCCAGGAAGCACCCAAAATTTTAACTGACAAGCTATGAATTCAAGGGTCTCCAAAAACTCCTCCTCAGGTTCACTAATTCACTAGGATCATCCACAGAACTCAGGAAAACCCTTTACTTACATTTACCAGTTTATTGAAAAGGATACACCTCAGGAAGAGCCCAACAGAAGAGATATACAGAGCAGGGTACAAGGAAGGGGAAACATGGAGCTTCCATGCCCTCTCTGGGCACACCACCTTGCCAAAACATCGATGTGTTCACCAACCTGGAAACTCCCCATTGTTTATGGGGTATTATAGAGTTTTTATTACATAGGCACAATTGATTCAATCATTGGCCTTTGGTGATTGAACTCAATCTCCAGTTCCTCTCCCCTCTCCAGAGACTGGGGGGAGTAGGACTGAAAGTTCTAACCCTCTAATCCCATGATTGATCTTCCTGGCAACCAGCCCATACCCTAAAGCTATCTAGGACCCCTGGAACCCCAGACTTGTATCAACTCTTTAGTATACGAAAGGCACTCTTCCCACTCAGGAAATTCCCTGGGTTTTAGGAGTTCTGTGCCAGCAATCTGGGGCAAAGACCAAATGCATATTTTATTATACCACAATACCTAAATCTACATCTTGCAACATAAACGAAAATTAACTCAATGCATCAAAGGTCTAAATGTAAAATATAACAACTAAAAAAACTTCTAGAAGACAACATAGTTTGAGAAAGTCTTTGTGCTGTGGAGGAAGAAAATATTTCTTAGCTCACAAAATAAGTACAAGCTCCATAAAATACAAATGGATAAATAAAACTTCAAATAAAAACTTTCGTTCTTCATAACAAACTGTTAAGAAAAAGGCAAGTTATGGAGTAGCAGAAAATACTTGCAAAACATACATGGGATAAAGGCCTTGTAGCAGGAATATGTAAAGAAGTCTACAACTCAGTAACAAGACATTCTGATAAAAACAAGGGGAAAAGATCTAGCTGAACACTTCACCAAAAACAAAAACAAACAGGGGCGCCTGGGTGGCGCAGTCGGTTAAGCGTCCGACTTCAGCCAGGTCATGATCTCGCGGTCCGTGAGTTCGAGCTCCGCGTCGGGCTCTGGGCTGATGGCTCGGAGCCTGGAGCCTGTTTCCGATTCTGTGTCTCCCTCTCTCTCTGCCCCTCCCCCGTTCATGCTCTGTCTCTCTCTGTCCCAAAAATAAATAAACGTTGAAAAAAAAAATTTTTTTTTAAATTAAAAAAAATTTTTTTTTTTAATTAAAAAAAAAAAAAAAAATACATGTGACAAAAAAGCACCGGAAAAGATGCTCACAACCATTAGCCATTACACAAAGTCAAACTAAAACCACAGTGACATATAACCACATGCCCATTACGATGCCTAAAATTAAACTTAAAACGGACAGCATCAAGCGCTGGCGGGGACGTGGAGCACCCAGAAGTCTCATACATTACTGGTGGGAATGCAAAGTGGCAGTCACTCTAGGAGACAGTTGGCAGTTTCTTACAAAATGAAACACAGGTATGAACTAGGAGACAGTTGGCAGTTTCTCACAAAGTGAAACACAGGTATGAAAACCCAACAATTCTACTCCCAAGTATTTATCCAAGAGAAATAAAAACTGTTCCCATAAAAAGACTTGTATGTGAATGTTCACAGAAGCAGTACTTACAAAAGTCAAACTACTGGAAAAACCCACAAGTAGATAAACCGTGGGCTATGCATACAACGGATCACTCAGCACATACAATGAACACGCCGCACTGAAGACTACTGCAACACATCACACAGTGAACCTCAAAGCATTATGCTAAGTGAGGAAACCAAAAGCAACCATCACCTAGAGTAGGACTCCATTTAGGAGACACTGTTTGGGGTTTTTTTTTTTTAAGTTTCATTAAAACTTAAATGTCTACACCCAGCATGAGGCTGAACTCATGACCCTGAGGTCAAGAGTCACATGCTCTTCCTACTGAGCCAAGCCGGGTGCCCCAGAAGACATTTGAGAAGAGGCAAAACTATCAGAAGAGCAAGGGAAAGAGGGGTCGAAGGGGTCAGAGTTGGGGAAGACACTAACAACAAACGGGCACGAGGAAGATTTTTAAGTGATGAACATCCTCAAGAGACCATACTATGACCATGGTCTAAATATCTGCCAACACTCGGCAACTATATACTTAGAATCAGAACTTTTTTTTTTTTTGAAGTTTTTATTTTATGTAAGTAATCTCGACGTCCAAAGTGGGGCTCAAACTCACAATCCCAAGATCAAGAGTCACACGCTCCACTGACTGAGCCAGCCAGGGGCCCCTAGAATTGGCACTTTATTGCAAGTAATTCCGTATCTCAATAAAATAGATTATTTTAATTCAAAAAAACTCCTAGATAACAACAGAACCCTATGCTACACTATTAGGAATCTGTGGGCATCTACCCTTTTACTTTATTTATCAAACTTCCTAGGGGACTGACATTTAAGCACATAAATACAACTTAGCCTGATATTCTGAAACAGGATCAAACAGAGAACTTCACTGGTCAGAGGCCCCACATGACAACTGTCTCCGCTTGAACAATACGCACAACATTCAAGAAAGCATGTTGACAGTTTTAGTGAGAAGTTTGTAGTCAAATCATAATTTAGTAGAATTCAAAAGCAGAAGCAAAACTACCTTTACTTTAAAAAAAAAAATCCCACACTAGTATGTATAATTCAGCGAAACACTCAATTTAGAGTTCTACATACAAGATCAATTACCAAGAATTGTTATAATCTATTTTAGTAATTTCAAAGGAAAAAAGAATCCTTAAATCCTTATTCTCAGTAATTTCTCATAAAATCTCATTTCAAAAATTTGATGGTAAAACCAATACACATGTCCTTTAGTACCTAGTGTTAGAACACCAGAACAAAGATAAATGGCGAGGGTTACACATTCACATCAACTTCCGTACCCAAAGAACTTTTTCACAATTTCATTAGAGGCAATATATTAAAATTGTGAAACAGAAGTATTTCCGCTTTCCTTTGTGCGTGTATGTGTGTAAGAAACGTATGTGTGTAAGATAAACATTTTAAATGAACGGGGTGCCTGAGTGGCTAGGTCAGTTAGGCGTCCAACTTCGGCTCAGGTCATGATCTCGTGGTTCACAGGTTGGAGCCCCGCGTCGGGCTTTGCGCTGACAGCTCAGAGCCTGGAGCCTGCTTCCCATTCTGTGTCTCCCTCTCTCTCCGCCCCTCCCACGCTCGCTCTCTCTCTCTCAAAAATAAAATAAAAACATTAAAAAATATTTTTTTTCATTTTAAATGAACAAATAATATGTAGACTGTGCAGGGAAGACAGCACACAGTTTGGCCGATCTCTGATCTAATCTACACAGCCCGGGCTTCACGTGAACTTGGACTATCAAGATGACAGGTCTCAGTATTCTAAGAGAAGAACAGGTGAGCTATGAACCCAGAAGCGGGGTGTCTAACCCACAAGGAAGCGTATGCTTCAGTGATTCCCAAGCTGGAGTCGTGCTGAGGATATGGCATGGTATCTGAAAACACGTATGTACCGGAAACAGCATGCACAGCCAAGATAATTACACTTTTTCCTCTATCTAGATGTCATTGTGAATAACAGAAGATTCACTTAAAAACACTGCTAAACCCAGAGTGGCATTCTGACATCACAGAACTTCTCAATCAACGTAGCACCACTATGATGCCCGTGTACGCGAAATGTTCAGAATTTAAAAGAGAGACCTCATGCTCCAAAGGATTAGAAGTCACTGGTATGGTCAAAACACCAACCACCACCTGCCCTAGGGGTCAGGAGTAGTTCCAGCTGAGCCACCACCTTCAACCAGGCCCTTAACCTCACAGGGATTCTGTACAATGAAGGCATCTGACTTGTTCTGTAAAGTCCTCTTATTCTAAAAATTTTCCAGTAACAGTACTGTTATTGTTGTAACAATAGTTCAGAAACTCAGTTAATGGCACAATTTCAGGAGCCAAAACCAAAACATACTAACATACCTGGTGATTTCTTTTTCCAAAATTACTTACTTTATAATATATTTGTTTGCTTGATACGACTCGCTACTGTAAGATCATTATTTTACAGACAGCGTGGCGGTGGCGACAAGAACACGGGGCTCCTAGGCCACCATCTCACCAGAGCCGCGTGCACAGCTCCAGTCTAACGGCCTGACATCCTACACACGCCGCTCCCTCTCTCAACACGCGCTTCCCACGGGCTACCACAGTCCCCAGGCCACTTTAGATAGTGCCTCCTTGTATCAGTGTGCGTATCTGCCTGCATCTGTACAGTGAAATACTGGAAGGATTGAAAAGAATCTAATAAAAATTCATATTTTTATTAGGAGAAGAATGAGCAGGGGGTAAGGGTGGGATTTCTCTCTTTGTATACATTTCATACATTTTGTATGCGTTTTGACTTACCGCCTATTTTTTTTTTAATAAAACCTTATTTTAAAAATTGGAATGTAAGCGAAATACGGTAATTGAGTTTAAAACAGTCTATTTAAAGGGGAAGTCAGAAATCACTCCATCCAACCTCCAGGGCACCCAGGGGTTGCTTCCATGGTGCTTACTCATCTGCTTTCTGGCGTATTAGGAAAAGGACGTAAAAAGAATGAGCAGAAGTCAGGGGCCAGAGACGCGATCAGGGCACAGGGGGCCGTGGAAGACAACTCAGAGAAGCCGCACACCATCCAGCGGCCCCTGACTCACGGGGAGAAGGCGGGTTAATCTCAGCAAGTACACGCTGAGTCCCCCCTCTGGCCCAATTCCCCGAGCGCAACGATGACCTTCAAAGAAGGAAAAAAAGGAGTTCCTGTCCTCAAGAAATGGGAGGCAAGACCACTTCATAAGCCTTAGGTTTTGGGAAACAAACACATGCCCCTGGGATACAGATGGATGGAGAAGAGAACAGAAAGCTCCAAGGGGGGAAAAGGGGAGGGAGACGGAGGGACTGGGTGGCA
>NW_024412430.1:18929998-18942645 GCF_014898765.1 Herpailurus yagouaroundi | reverse complement strand
CCCCCCTAAGAGAATAATCAGTAAACGAGGACGCTGTTTTCAAGCATTTTGTTTTAGAATGTTACTACTCCAGAACAGAAATTAAACCTCTCACTTTTGAAAGTCTGTATTCTTCAACAATAATAAATGAGGCCTGACTAAATTCAGACTTTTATATTGGTGATAAAACCAGGATAAATTTAAGCATTCATTTTAACTATGCAAAAACATTTTACTTATCTGGACTTATAATTATCATCCATATTAATAATGACATATCATTACCATAATGACATAATAACATATTAATAATGACAGACCTATCTCTCAAATATACGTAGGGAAAAAAACCTTTCAGAGAAATCTGAACGAATGGCTCCACTATATACACTGAGTTACTAAAATAAATGACTTGCCCCAATTTCTCCTACAATTCAAACATTGGTTTTTGGGTTTTTTGGGTTTTTTTTAACAAAATACAGTAACAGGGGCGACTGGGTGTCTCAGTTGGTTAAGCATCCAACTCGATTCCAGCTCAGGTCATGATCTCATGGTTCATGAGACAGAGCCCCGCATCAGGCTCTGCACTGACAGCCCAGAGCCTGCGTGAGATTCTCTCTCTCTCCATCCCTCTCCCTCTGCCCCTTCCCTGCACACTCGCTTGCTCTCTCAAAATAAACTTAAAAAAACAGAGTGACAAATCTCATGAGTTAAAATATATAGAAGATTATCCTGATCATGCAAAAGTTACAAAGCACATACAGCAAAGAAAATAAATCTGATTAACCCTTAAAAAAAACAGTATTCAAGGCTAACTTGTCAATCTGGTAAGAAGCATTTGGTATATGATTTTGTATGTCCCCAAAAAGTCGACCTATAAAAAAAGAGCTGCAAACTGTACTAAACGTTAAGCCTTTTCCAAAGAATATTAACGACGTGAAGCAAAACAAATGGGCAGCAAAGGAACAGGTAAAATACGAAGAAATCGACCAGCAGTCAGTGTTACAGTGGCCAGGCCCATTACCAGGAGACGGTAACACCACTTCCCTCCTGCCTTCACAGTGTCACTGTCCCCGCTCAAACGTTCCTACCACTGCACCTTCCTCGGAGGCCCCCAGACCGCTCTGCGTCCCTCTTCCCAACGAGGCCCCAGCAGCCCTCAGAGGTCCTAAGTGCGGGGACGGCCATCGCCACGTGTGAGCCTCAGTCACCTGGACACATATTCACCTGGTCCTAGACTCACAGATAACGAGGGTCCTAACTGTCTCAGGGCGAGCCCTCCACATTTGGTTGATTGTACACGAAGCCCTCATGAAAACAAGCAGCTCTGGCGCAGCGGCCACCGCGGGGGGGGGGGGGGGGGGGGGCCCCCCCCCCCCCCCCCCCCGCCCGCGGGCGCCGCGGGGGGGGGGGGGGGCGGGGCCCCCCCCCGCAGCTTCCCCCGCCCTCCCCTCCCTGGCAGCAGACAGCGCTCCCTGCGGTGACACGGGGTGAAGATGGCTAGAAGGCCCTCACCCAGGCAGCTCGGGAAAACGATCCCCCTCCCACCCCCGCCACTACCCAAGTGCAGTCAAACTAACGTTGTCAGGTGTCCCGCGTTCCACCGAAAGCCACAACAGAACTCATTTACACAGAATGTTTCCTCAATACCACAAAGTTCTGCAGTACTTTAAGGTGGAAGCCACAGAGGCTGAAGCCCGAACGCCTGAGGACTCTTAAGAACGAAACTGATAAGCACTGGCCACAACAAAGCCACCTCCCGAAACTTGTCGTCTTAAGTAGTGTTGTGTTCCCAGCATTGTGCTGGGGGTACTCGACGGGTTTGGTACTTGCTGAATGAATGAAGCACCGTAGGTCATTCCCTCAAATGCTTAAGTATCTGCAGGGGATTATCTCATTTCTATTTTTACTGGAAAAAAAAAATGTTTATGCTTCAGCCAACTTCTACGTTCATCTGCTTGTTGGTAAACGACGATGATACTGCATGTTATCAGCATTTGCCTTAATCGTCTGCAGCTTTTACTAGTTTTACTAATTGGAAAAGATTCATTCAATCTCAGGGCGTAGAAATAATTACAAACACGAAAAATGCAGGACGACTTAGTCTTTAGCTGTTGGTAATACAGTACAACCGGGGGGAAAAATTCATCATACCTTTTGCTGCGGTGGATGCCAATTTAAAAATACAATCCGTGGACACACACTTAAGTAGGTGCTACTTCAAACACCCTTCAAAACACATGTCTACATTTAACACTCTTTACTGAGATGGCTTCTGCTACTCATTTTTTGGGCAACAAATACAGGGCACATGGTTGTAGGGAGGAGACTCAACTTTTCCCTCCCAGCTGATCTTTCATAAGTACCATGCATTATTATAAATACTTTAATGGCTCAAATTATGTTTTCAACTTCCCCAACAATCAACATGTTGCCAAAGTTTCTCAACTAATACAGACAAAGCATTTTTTCTCTTGTAAAACAGTAAAAACAAAGAAATTGTCGGTAATGCGACTCAAATCACAGGACACTTTTTAAAGGAAAACAGGTGATCACTGAGGGAAAGTCAATTTCATAATAAGATTTATTTACATACCAGCACAGAATATCCCTGGAACTTCACTCCTGACTATTATGGTCCGTACTTTCTTATCAGATTTCAAAGCATCCACAGCTTTTGAGAGCTAAACAGATACAGGGAGGGCATGGAGAAACAAAGAGGAAAAATCACTTTCAGGTTGACGTCAACACTGCATCTTAATATTAGAAGCAGACAGTTTAATGTTTACACTCACCATTTTTACCAGATTTTTACTGAATGAGTTTTTGGCATAAGCTCTGTTTATTCCAAGCACCACAATTCCTAGTCAAGAAAAAAAGGCACACCGGAGTTAGTGAACTCGCAGGGCACAGACTCCCACACACACAGCTAGTGGACTTGGGACTTAGGAAATGTGCCCCTTCCTTGAGGGTCACGCCAAGAGCTTCGTCCTGATTTTTGTGTTTACCCTCCTTTTCAAGATAAGCACATTTTTGGGGCGCCTGGGTGGCGCAGTCGGTTAAGCGTCCGACTTCAGCCAGGTCACGATCTCGCGGTCCATGAGTTCGAGCCCCGCGTCAGGCTCTGGGCTGATGGCTCGGAGCCTGGAGCCTGTTTCCGATTCTGTGTCTCCCTCTCTCTCTGCCCCTCCCCTGTTCATGCTCTGTCTCTCTCTGTCCCAAAAATAAATAAATGTTGAAAAAAAAATTTAAAAAAAAAAAAAGATAAGCACATTTTTGAAGACTGTGGTAGATGTACGTAACCTGTAAAATCAGTCTAGTAATCAATGCCCACCTCTTCTGCCTGTTAGAGGAGAACTTTACAACATCGTGATGCTTTCAATTCATCCCTTCCTAAGCACCACCAAGATAATCCGCACATTGTACTAAATTCGCTCATGGGTGAGAAGAATCCTCCACTACAGAACACTGTCTAAAATATGGTTTCATCACCTTCAAGTACATGCAGAAGAAACAGCTGACAAACCCTTATCACAGGCAAGCCCTGCAGATCAGCTTTTCGGCTCGTCAGTATCTTCACTCACGCTGTCTGTCATCCTGTCCTCAGTATCTCCATCCCAGGTTTCTCTCCTGACTCTGTCCCCCACACTCAACCTGAAGGCGCGTCCACTTAAGCAGAGTTCACTCCCCAGGAAGTTGCGCTCTCCCTCCTGAGGTTCCTGACTCAGACCAGCCTCCCATTCCAACTGCTTCAGTCTGATCAATTTCCCAAGAACAATTATGCATAGAATCCACCCCCTGCTTAAAATCCTTTATTTAGTTGCTTCCGAAACATTTGCGTTCAGAGCCCTACAGAGCCTGTACTTGACCTTACCTGTCCCCTGAGTGAGCACAAAGGTTCCCTGTGTAACAGGAATGCCTTCCACCTCTTTGGGGGCGGGGAGGGGGGGGGTATGACCCTTATTTGTTACTAAGTTACACTGAAGACAGCAACATGTACACACGTCTTCTCTATGCAAGACACTGTGCAAACCTACTTTGCAAAGAAAGTACAAAGATAAACTTCACTCACAGAATAAATTTTCAAGAATTCCAAATGCTCTCAGCATGGAGAAAATCAGAAAGAACCTGGATGTGGGGCAGGCTCTGCATTAAACCCCAGACTGACCTCGGGTAGGCCCCCCACTCACGGACAAGAGCCGTCACTGAGCACTTGCTGACACTGTTCCCAGGGCCTTATGTTTATCGAGTCACGTGATGCCCACATAACCCAAGAGGTGGACACTACTTTCATCCTAGTGGAGAGAAGGAAGAAACTGAGCCTCGGGGAAGCTAGACTGCCAACCACCTCCACAGCTGAATGAAGGACGCGGCTACAGCGTTCAAGCTTCCGCTTCCTCACGAACAAAACCCACTGGGTAAGACTAGACGCGTCATTTATTCAGCTGTGTCGAATACACATTACGGTGCTCAGCCCTCAGGGAACTTGAGTCTAGGAAGGACGACAAACGATAAAAAACATACAATTCGAAATGCTTTACATGCTGTAAATGGTGCTCCAGTAACTCGTAACCAGAACCGTTAAGATACGGGGGCTGCAGTCCAGCCAAGAGAGAACAGGTGTAGCTGAGGTCAACAGAGTGAGGACAGGAAGCAAGAGGGTTCAAGAAGTAGAATTTCAGGGAGTTAGTGATTGACCGGACTGAGAACTGACCACACCGGAACGTGTTAGGAGCGTCTACGAGGTTTTCACTTCAGCTGTTGGATGACAGATGACATTTCAAGACAGAACCATAAAAAAACAAGAACCAAGGTGAGGGTGGAAAGGGCGAGAGTTCACGAATTTGGTTTTGAATTCAAGTGACTCTGACGTGCCTTTGAGATATCCACATAGGTATCAACTCTAAGGGTACACAGAGGCTAAGAACGCAGGCTCTGAGGTCTGGTTGCTAGCGCTGAACTCCCAGGCCAATGCTTACTAGCTGTGTGACCTTGGGCAAGTTACTTAACTAACCCCCCAACCTTCAGTTTCTTACTCTGTTGAGATACTAATGGTTCCCAACTCTGTGGGACTGGTGTGAGTGAGGATCAGTGATAAAACAGACGTAACGTTTACAACGTAAGCGTTCAATGATTATTGTTCCTCCTAACACGCTTTGATGCAGTAGAGTATTACCATGATCTGTTGATATGGAAGCTTCTAGAAAATGTATTTCCATACAGAAATAAAGAGTGGTGTGCTACGGCTTTGGTCATGGTTGATATTGGATATAAATGAGATCGGAGAGTATCTTCTGCTGGTGCTGATCTACATAAATGGGTCACACATATTTCCTTTATCTTCTTAATTCAGCCATAAAGAACTTTATCAAGATATTCTTTTTAATGAATAACATTCTGTGAAATGAATTTCCATTAGTTTCATTTGATGAGCATTTAAACTGTTCCTGAATTTTCCTTAAAAAAAGAAAAGCTATAAAATAAAACAAACCATTCCGAAACTGTCCTAAGTCCTACAATCCTGAATTTTCCTAAATCCTACAATGCTGCAATAAACATTCTTCAAGGTTTCCTTTCCACAGGTGTATAAGTATTTCTGACAAGTATCAGGAAGTAGAAAGTCTAGGTGTACATTCTTAATTTTAACAGATACTCCTAAAAAATATCGTCCCTATTAACTGCCTGGCCAAAGCACTAATACCAGTTTGTTCACAACAGCAGACCTCAATGGGATGAAAAACCTCTTAGAAGACATTTGGAAAATGTAAAGGAGCATCTTGAAACTGTGACCAGGTGGAATCCAGGGTTGGCAGGGCCTGAAGTTTATAAAATTTAAGGAGCCCCTGTAAGTAAAAGAATACAAAATTACACACACGGAATTAGGGACAGATGTAAATATTGAAACCTTCAGAATTTTAAAAACTTGAGAAATAGTACATTTTCTTTCCAATTACATATCTGAACTACACAAGGTCACGTCCTTCCCTCTGTATATGAATTTTTGTACATATCAATAATTTGAAAAAGTATACAAAACCAATCAAATGGAATTGGAAAGAGGAAAATGGAATTGGAATTAACCCCAAAGAGTCAAAACAATCTTGAAAAAGAAAAACTAAGTTTGAAGTCTTAGTTGAAGGACTTAATCAGAACACTTCCTAATTTCAAAACTTACTACAAAGCTACAGAAAAAAACCAAAACAAAACCAAAAACAAAAACACCAGTGTGCTACTGGCGTGAGAACAGACATACAGACCAACGGAATTGAACCGAGTCCACAAATAAACACCTACGCTTATGGTCACCTGGCTTGTGGAAAAGGCAATGCTAAAAGAACAGTCTTTTCAACAAATAGCAGTGGGACAACTAGGTATTAGCCCGCAAAAGAATGAAATTGGACCCTGTCCTTACACCACGTGTAAAAATTATCTCAAAACAGATCTGAGACATAGTGTGAGAGCTAAAACTGTGACTCTCTCAGAAGGAAACACAGTTCCACATCTTCAGGACCTTGGGCCAGGCAACAGTGTCTTAAATAGGACAACAAAACCACAAGCAACAGAACAGATAAATCATAATTCATCAAAACTATCAAGAAACAGTGAAAAAAACAACAACGCACAGAATAGAAAATATTGGCAGATCACACATCTGACACGGGGTTAACATCCAGATTATAAAACAATTTTTACTACCCACCACAAAAAGATAAACGAATGGGCAAAAGGTTTAAATGAGGATTTCTAAGGGAGATACACAAACGCCCAACAAGCAACATCATTTGTCATTAGGGAAAAGCAAATCAAAACCACAACGAGGCATCGCTTCACCGCCAGCAGGTCGGCCACGATGGAAAACCGTGGAAACAAGTGCTGGCGAGGGTGTGGGGAAACAGGACCCCTGGGGCACTGCTGGTGACACCTGAAAATGGTGCAGCTGCTGTGGGAAACCGCGTGGCAGATCCTCCAAAAACGACACACGGCCCGTTGATTCTACTCCTAGGTATCCACCCAAGAGAAAGGAGCATGTATGTTCAAACAAATGGCTATACACTGGTGTTCAGCAGCATTCTTCACATCTAAAAAGTAGAAACAAAATGTGGCATGTCCATTCGATGGACTAAAAAATAAGAACAGTGGATAAGATTACCATTCACAGCAAGAATGCAAGAAATGGTTACTGTCTTGAAAACAAAGAGGTGGCACCCTCCCACAGTGCTTTTATTGTTTAATTTTACCACCATGTGCATATATTTTTACTTTAGAAGTTTTGTAAACTTCAATAATTTAGCTATTGTTACTAAACAGGACATGTAATTACAGGACATGTAATACACAAAGTACTGAAAACCAGTGACAGAAAGAATATCTCCGATAAACCACATACAAACCTAGCTCCTTCCAAATATACCATTAAAAAGTGAAAAAAATGGTGGCACCTGGGTGGCTCCGCCGGTTAAGCGTCCGACTTCAGCTCAGGTCATGATCTCACGGTTCCTGAGTTCCAGCCCGGCATCGGGCTCTGTGCTGACAGCTCAGAGCCAGAAGCCTGCTTCAGATTCTGTGTCTCCCTCTCTCTCTCTGCCCCTCCCCTGCACACTCTCTCTTTTTCTTTCTCTCTCTCTCAGAAATAAAACATTTTTTTCAGTGAAAAAAAACAATTTTTTTACGAATCATTTATCTGATAAGGGACGTGTATCCATAATATATTAAAAACTCTTACAATTCAACAATAAAAAGACAAACAACCCAGATTTAAAAAAAAAAAAAATGGGCAAAGATTTGAGATGCTTCTGTAAAGAAGATACACACGTGGCCAAAAAACACATGAAAAGATATGCAACATCATGCGCCATTAGGGAACTCCAAAACAAAGCCACAAGGAAATATCACTTCCAATGCACCAGGAGGACTACAATCAAAAAGCACAATGACCACAAGTATTGACCAGGATGTACAGAAAGGGGAGTCCTGAGGCCTTGCTGGTGAGAATGCGAAATGCCGCAGCCACGCTGGAAAAGTCTGCTAGTTCATCCATATGCTAATCACGGAATTACCAGAGAACCCAGCAATTCCACCTTATGGAAATGAAACGTCCACAAAACTGTACATGAATTTTCTAAGCAACGTTGTCCACAATACCCCAAAAGTGGAAACAACCGAAATGTGTATGAATGATGAATAAACAAATTGTGGTCTGATCTACCCAAAAAATGGAATGTCATCGAACCATAAAAAGAGATGCGGTACTGATACGTGCTACCGCAGGGATGCACCTTGAAAACAGAATGCTCAGTGGAAAAATCCACAAAAAACCATAAATTATTTCCTCATATGAAATGTCCAACATACACAAAGCTACTGAGAGAGAAAATAGACAAATGGGTCCTATTCTGGGGGGAGACAGGGTATGAGAATGGAGAGTGGTGGCTAAAGAAAACAGGGCTTCTCTCTGGACTGATAAAAATGTTGCAAAATTGGATTGTGGGGATGTTTGCACAACTCTCTACACACACTGAAATTAACTGTACACTCTGAATTTTGTGGTATGGAACTATGGGTCAGTAAAGATTTAAAAATATACACATCTTAATATACGTGTTTACCAACATAATTCCCATGCCATAAAACGTATGAAAATATGTTGTTAAAAACATGAGAAAAATACATGACAGAAATCAATCTGCTGAAAATGAAAAGTAAGTAGATGTAGGAAGACCAGCCAGCCGACCCCAGCGACAGTCCGCCTGGGAGACGGTGCTGGCTCGGACAAGAGCCGTGTTGGTAAGGAAGCACGTGGAGGAAAGTGGAAAGGTTTCAAAGACACTCAGGAAGTCTTGATAACCTGGATACGAACGGTAAGCAAGGAGCAGGCATCAAGGATGCCTTGCATGACACAGTTGCTTATTTGTTCTATTTCTGCCAGAAGTTTTTCCAACGCGGTTCACAAAGATGATCTCTGAAATGGGTCACAATGGGGGCCCCTGGGTGGCTCAGTCGGTTAAGCATCCGACTTGGGCTCAGGTCATGGTCTTACTGTTCTTGTGTCCAAGCCCCGCATGGAGCTCTGTGCTGACAGCTCAGAGCCTGGAGCCTGCTGCGGATTCTGTGTGTCCCTCTCTCTCTGCCCCTCCCCTGCTCCCGCTGTCTGTCTCTGTCTCTGTCTCTCTCTCTCTCTCTCAAAAATAAACATAAAAAAAAAAAACTTGAAATGGGTCACAATTATGAGTAGAAGCTTGCCAGACTGGGAGAAGTTTAGAAAGGGGAAGAGAGAAGTCATTTCATTCCAGGAGGTGCATGCAAAAGCAGAAAGAAAAGAGCAGGAAAAGTCAAAGCTTAGACGCAGCTAAAGGCAGACTGGAGAGGAGCCTGCAGGCAACTGGGAGCCACTAGAAGTCTCTAATGGAGCAGAGCAGTCATCCTTGGCCTAGAAAACAGGAACCCCAGGCACCAGTGTGAACAATAAACTGGGAAGGAGAATGACTGGCAGGAGCCGGCCTAAGGAGATGCCTTCGTAGACCAGGGCGAGGACTGATGTTCTAGAACTCCTGGTGCCCCGGACAACAGTACAAGAAATCACTGCTAAGGAAACGTGATGATATAACCGCGCTCCCCCAACAAACATAGAACCCAGACAGCAGAGGAGTGCTAATATAGCTCACATATTCTGCACTCACTCCCCGCCACCGGCCTCAAGAGGGCAAAGGACAATTTGCGGCTCCTCGTGTGAGAGGCTGCTGAGAGCCTCCAAGAGAAGCAAAGGCATCGGGAGACTCCTCGACCTGAGGATTCCTTGACCTCATGTTTTTCTTTGCACTGCTTATTGCTGGTTCACCAGTAAAGCACAGCATTTATCATGTTAGCCAAGCCTGAGTGGTCATCCCTGCCAACTTTCAAAGGAAGCGGGGTCCATTTTCTTAAGAAGCCATGATTTCCTAATAGTGGATCTTTACACTTTGGGTAACTGTAAACATCTGAATTTCTTGAATTGTCTCATATGCTTTGATTTCTTCTCCTTAATCCAATTGATCCTAACTTAAGGACTTTCCAGTCACTTTGTGAAAGTTTACTTTCAACTTGCATTCATTTAAGTCATATATGATGAAGTTTTGGGGTGATGGGGGTTTGTGGAGTCCAGAGATGACAGCCAAGAAAGAATTCTTGAAGACATCTTTGGTGCAAAAAGGTGATTTTATTAAAGCATGGGGACAGAACCCATGGGCAGAAAGAGCTGCACTGGGGTCCTGATGGGTAACTCATTATACACCCTCAGGTTGGGAGGGGGTCAGGGATAGAGTAAGTCTCTTAAAGAATTTTGGAAGCGAGGTTTCCAGGACCTTGAGGGGCTAGCTGTTGCTAGGGAAACGCCATTTATTACTATTCAATAAAACCTCAGTCATGAGACCTTTCGGTCATGAGACCTATGTGGGGCGGGGGGTATAGGCTGGGAGTATGATTGCCAGCATACATCTTGGGGCAGTTGAGATAAAGGAAGTAGACTTACAGGATCCCCGAGGTTGGGATAATGTTAAGCTAAGGTTCTCTTTTGCCCCTAGCAAAGGGTAGAGGGAGGTCACTCTGCTGGTCTCAAGGACTTGTCAATGGGCCATAGGCAGTAGGGGGATTTCATTTTTCATTTGCCTTAGTTTCCCACATCACCATGGCAAGCACTTAAACCCCTTCCCTTCGTTGTTGGGTAGCTGGGAGTGTCCAAGGAGTATCACACAGATCCCACCCGGGGTGGGGACAGGGGGGTGCTACCTTGGGCTTTGCCCCTCCGTCTGCCTCATGCTCCCCCATCACACAGACGATACAGAACTGGGCACACCTTACTGGCGGAACGGACAACCTCTGTATCTAATGTACTGCAGGTACACCTAACATAACTGAAATGCCAGTAAGACCCAAAAACTTACCCAAAAACGCTCTAATCGTCCCAGCCCCGATCTACTTTCCAGCCGAATTTCTCAATATTCTGCCTGTCCTTACACTACAGCCCCACGTGCCCTACCTTATTTCCCCCCAAAAAAGCACAACACGTTCAATTCCATGTGTTTGAACGTGCTCTGGTCGCTGGAGTAAGAAACAACAAATGAAATAACTCATCATACTCCACCATGAGCATCCACTGTGAGCTAGACACTTAGTAGGCAATCTGTATTAGCATCCTAATCTAATCTTCGCAGCCACCATACAACGTTGGTTATTATTTTTCCTATTATAAGCACATGAAAGTTGAGGCACAGAGAGAGTTTGCCTAAGAACCCGCACTACTCCCAAATTCTATTGCCTAGTAAGGAATGGCTGGGAACCCAGTTCATCTGAAAAACCCTAACTCGATGCTCAGAATCCCCCCTGCCAAGTCCTCCAATCCCCAAACATTACTGATCACAAGCCTCCTGGGGGTATTCCAGCCCTTCAGCTCTCCCCAAATTCAAAGTCGGCAAAGCCTTTGGGTCAGCAGTATCTCCCTCACTCTGCTGGAAGATACTAACAGCAATCATGACTTAACTCCTTTTGCACGTCTGCTTAACAGATGATAGGTGCTCGATAACTACACGTCGAAATAAATGACTGGTCCTCTGGCAAGCCGCTATTCCACCTTTCGCGACCCAAGTGGGGAAGGGAAAGGAACCGAGCTCAGGCAGACAGTTCCGTCCTTCCCAGCCCTTCCCCGCCCCCCCCCCCCCCCCGGTATTGTATGGCCAATGCATCTGTCCACTCCGCCGCAGGTAGCTCAAGGGCAAGACCAGTTACCACCCACAACTGGGTCCCCAGGGCTTAGCGCGGTACCCGGAACACAAAAACATGCCCGAAAATTGTTTAAGGGAATCGGAATCCAGTCCCCCAAACTAACTTTCTAAAACAAACTAGGGGAGAAACCGCTGCGGCTGAACAGCTCTACACGTGAGATTCTTCAGAATGAAGTGCATTCTCACTGCAGCTCCTGAAACTCTCCCCGCCCCCCACCCCCCGCCACCACCTCCACCCCCGATATCTGAGTTGACAGATTACACAGCCAGCACAAAACCTGGAAGCAAATATCACACACCCGGTTTATTGACCTTGGCTCGTCTAGAGATGAGGGCGCAAGCTGCATTTCTGTCTTCGGCGCTGAGTGGGGCCACTTTTACAGGTAAGCTGCTCCGTAGCACACCTTTAGGCACTGAAAGCACTACCTGGGTGCAAAGCTGGGGTGGGGGAGGGGAGGGGTCTCGACCGGGGCCGCGCAACAGACGCTGACGTCAGCCCGGACGCTTGACCTTGCGACCCCTTCCCAGGACCCGCGGCCGCCAGCGCCGCGCCCCTCACCTCGGTTCTCCTCCTCCAGGTACCGCACCCGCAGCTCGTCCTCCGTCTTCACCTCAGAGCTGTAGCCCCTCCGCGGGGCTGAGCCCCCGGCCACGGGCGCCCAGCCCCGGGCCCACATCGCTGGGCCGACCCGCGGGCCCGTCAAGGAGCCGGGCAGCCTCCACCCGGGGCCGAGCCGCGCACAGCAAGCGGCCACCAAGCGAGCGCGGCCGGCCTGCAAGGCGCCCAAGGCCCCAGGCGCCGCCGCCGCCGCCGCCGCCGCCGCCATCTTGTATGTTTACGGCGTGGGCCCACCGGGGGCTCAGCCCCGCGGATTTTTTTTTTTTTTTTTTTTTTTTTTTTTTTTTTTTTTTTTT
>NW_024412430.1:18881367-18929598 GCF_014898765.1 Herpailurus yagouaroundi | reverse complement strand
CTCTCCCGCGCCCGTCCGCGCCCTAGGCCCCGCCCCCTCACCGCCTCGCCCCGCCCAGACCGGATGACGGAGCGTTCCCGGAGCCTGTGGCCCAGGCCTCCCCAGCCTGGCGCGCGCGGTAAAGGCTCATCCAGCAAACGCAGGAAGAAGTAGTTTTCCCAGGCTGTGGAACGGTTTAGGAGACCGTGTTCCATAAGAACTCCACGCTCTCCCCGGCATACGCCCTGGGGTCCCAGCTTAGCTGCAAAGGTGAGCTGAAATGTTTGAGCTCCCGTTTGGCTGGCTGGGTAGCAGCTCTGCGCCGGACTCCCGTTTACCCATGTATGTAAGAGGCACAGATCATCCGTTAAACGTGCCCGTGAACATCCTCAGGGCATGCTGCGCGGAGTTCAAGAAGGGGGTGGGAACAGCAGGTGGACTGGCCTGCCCGGAGTCCAGAGTCCTGGTAAGGCACCGTGGTCTTGACAAAATGGGCTCAAGCCAAGCCATCTGCTGAGGCGGGACTGAGAGCATATGGCTCTCCCCTCGGCCTCAAACGCAGAATGTCAATTCCTTGTGTAGGTGTTCATCAGAGGAGTTCGAAATGTTCTCCTGCCTGGTTTCTCTCAGATCTCAGCCAAGACAAGGTGTGCTTAGGAGGACTGTTTGAAAAGTATGCTGCTATGAGCATATTCCCACTGCCACGCACATTTCTGCCGTAGGTCGACCACACGTTTGGATCCTGAGCAAAACCTTCTTCCACGTTATACCTTCAGCTCTGTCCAAAGTGGAAAGAAAAAGCCAGCTGGGTCCCATGAGTGCATCTGCTGTGCGGCTGCTGTTAAGGGCACCTTTTATTCTACCTTCTGTAAAGTGCCACTTCTGAAATTTCTCTTGAAGCAGAGGACAAGGAAAAACTTGGCTGCTTCTTATATCTTTCCCCTTTCCTTTCCTTGTTTTTGGGTTTTTTTTTCAGGAATACCTTGATCAATTTATTTAAGTGATTTTTCATGTGTGTGTAAAAGTTATGTATGATTTTTAAATGTATATCTGACTGTCCTTTTGGTAAGCATAAAAAATCCTAAGTGATAAGAAGTTCATCTTTCCCCTTTTCTGATACTCATGTTCACTTTGGTGCTGAGAAACTCAGGAATTTTATTTATAGCTCAGCTGTTGGAATTACTGTACAATCTAAATTGTTGTACACTTTTATTAGAAGCTAATTACTTTGATATCTTTATGTTGGCTCATCAACAGATTATAAATTCAAATACAGGTGTTCCAGAACACCTGACATAATGCTATTTAAAATAATATAATCTTGGGGCGCCTGGGTGGCTCAGTCGTTTGAGCGTCTGACTCTTGATATCAGCTCAGATGGTGATCTCTCCTGCTGAGATCGAGTCCTGCGTCAGGCTCTGCACTGACCACGTGGAGCCTGCTTGGAATTCTCTCTCTCCCTGTCTCTCTGCCCCTCCCCTGCTCTTGCTGTCTCTCAAAGTAAATAAATAAATAAACTTTAAAGTAATACAACCTCATACAAACTTCCAGTTGTAAAACAGATAAGTCACAGAAAGTGCAGGGCAGGGATAATAGTCAGTAATACTGTAGTAACATTGTATAGCAACAGATGGTAACTACACTTACTGTGGTGATCTTTTGTGATTCATATAATTGCCAAATAACTATGTTTTACACCTGAAACTAACATCACGTTTTTTAAAAGACAGATAAAAAAATTGTAATTGAGTGCTATGATGCTAAATAAAATATTATTAAAGAAAAGAAGCAAGTAGGGGCACCTGGATGGCTCAGTCGGTTAAGTGTCCAACCTCAGCTCAGGTGATGATCTCGCATTTTGTGGGTTCGAGCCCCGCGTCAGGCTCTGTGCTGACAGCTCAGAGCCTGGAGCCTGCTTCAGTTTCCGTCTCCCTCTCTCTGCCCCTCTCCCACTCACGCGTGTTCTCTCTCTCTCTGTCTCAAAAATAAACAAACATTAAAAAATTGTTTAAAAAGAAGCAAATAGAGGGACACCTGGGTGGCGCAGTCGGTTAAGCGTCCGACTTCAGCCAGGTCACGATCTCGCGGTCCGGGAGTTCGAGCCCCGCGTCGGGCTCTGGGCTGATGGCTCAGAGCCTGGAGCCTGTTTCCGATTCTGTGTCTCCCTCTCTCTCTGCCCCTCCCTCGTTCATGCTCTGTCTCTCTCTGTCCCAAAAATAAATAAAAAACGTTGAAAAAAAATTAAAAAGAAAAAAGAAGCAAGTAGATGAGAACGACTGTTTGGTTGCTTTAAAGAGCTATGTAATCTCTCTTTTGCCCCAATAATTGAATCTAATTACAGTGATCGTCTAGAAGATTTTATTGTAGAACCAGGAATGTTACACACTGAAATTACCACACTGCACAGCGTAGGGAATAATAGTCGCTGGTTCTGGAGGAGGGTTGTGTGGTGACAGATGGCAGCTATACTGTGGTGAGCAGGGCATAAGGTATAGAAGGCAACGTAGAGACTCTAGCTCCTTCCTGAACAGTTGTGACTGGTTCTTACTGAAAGCAGGCATAAGCATGTCCCAGTCTGTGAGGATTGGTTCTTCAAAGCTGATGCAAATAACAGATATCACCATGACCATTACAACATGTCCAGTCAGACGCACTCGGCTTCGGATCCGATCTCAATAATTGCTTCACAAGTTACTTAAAGACTCTGTGCTTCCATTTCTCCATTTGTAATGCAGCTAGTATGATATCTGTTTCCACTCACGAGTTCTTTAACTCCAATTTCTTCATCTGTAAAATGGGAGGGATTGTGCCCATGTTTTATAGGCTTGATGAAATCAGCATACAAAATCTTTGGCATGAGGAAATGAGAAGAGATTAGATACTATTAACTACCACTTATCAGCTTCCTTCTTAGTCCACTCCAGACATTTAGATACGTTATTTTACTTAATGTCCAGACAACTTTGAAGTTGGTATTATTACCCCCATTTTGCAGATGAGGGCACTGAGATCAAGTTACTTAATCAAACTCTGCTGCTAGTATGTCACAAAGCCGGAATTTGAACCTTGATGTATCTGACTCCGATCCCCATGTTCTTAATCACCGTTTGCACAGTCTCTCCCTAGATGTTAAGGCGCCCAATGAAATTTAATTCCCTTTTGTTCCTTTCTCTTTTTCAGTAAAAGATGTGCACCAGGAGCAGAGTAGGAGCCAGGCACAAGAAGCATCAGTTTGGGAGAGGAAGGTAGGGCCAGAGTTTTGGGTATCCTGTTACTATTACTTCCCATCTGTCCATAGGATTGGCCTCCTGGCCTCCAGCAAGCTCGCGGCTGACAGTCGTTTTGATTTGCCACATCCTTGACATTTTTCTAAGGCTTACTTCTATGTAATATGAAATGGGTATGATTCAGAGTGGCCAACCCTGAGCCCTTACAATAATACAGCCAGGCCTGAATGGCAGAAGCCACCCCTTGTAGAACACAGCTCTGTTGCACAAAACACGCAGGAGAACGTAGGTGTCCCTGGTAAAATGGACACTTGCCGATATGTTACCAACCACAGGTGGAGAGACAAACTAGTCTAGCAAAAGCTATGTGAGGAACAAAGTGGAACTCTGGACTTTTGGAAAACAAGACTATATTTTAAAACTATCTTGCCTGAGGGGCGCGTGGGTGGCTCAGTCCGTTGAGCCCCCGACTTCAGCTCAGGTCATCATCTCGCAGCTCATGAGTTCGAGCCCGGCATCGGGCGCTGTGCTGACAGCACAGAGCCTACTTCACGTCCTCCGTCCCCCCCTCTGTCTCTCTGGCCCTCCCCCGCTTGCGCTCTCTCAAAACTAAGTAAAGTGTTACAAAGAAAAACTATCTTGCCCCAAGCAATTGACAAGCGAGTAGTATATTAGCGGAAAGGCTGGGCCACTGTATCAGAGACCCCATGAATGTGATGGCTTGGACAAGAATGTTAGCAGTCCGGGCACATAAGATGGCTTTGCCGCCTTCGACATGGGGCCTTCGTCTCTAGGTGTGAAGTGGCTGCTCCCTGGGCCCAGCAAGGCAGACGACATGAGGGGACGTCCCAGCTCTAGAGTTGGCACCTGTCCCTTTTACCCCTTTCCGCAGGTCACACCTGGCAGCAAAATGGGCCTAAAAAAATATCCTCGTGCGGGCCAACCATGTACCCAGCTACAATTGTATTACTGGGTACTAGGGGATTACAGATAGTCAGGAACACAGTCTGCCACAGGGTTTTTGAATTTATATTTTTAAACCAAAATTTTGGTGAATCCTGAGCTAAAGGTTCACAAGCCCTTAAAATGTGAAAGGTTTCACAAGAAACAGTTGGGACTGTGAACCAAAGACCTCTTTCAACACAAGCTCCCTGGGAATGATTGCTATTATATCTTCAGGATTGAAGATACAATATAAAAGATAGGTATAAGAAAGTGTGTATAGGGGCGCCTGGGTGGCTCAGTCAAACGTCCGACTTCAGCTCAGGTCATGATCTCACAGTTTGTGGGTTCGAGACCCACATCAGGCTCTGTGCTGACAGCTCGGAGCCTGGAGCCCGCTTCGGATTCTGTGTCTCCTTCTCTCTCTGCCCCTCCCCCACTCGTGCTCTGTCTTTCTCTGTCTCTCAAAAGTGAACAAACGTTAAAAAAAAGTTTTTTTAAAGGAAACTGTGTATACCCTGTTAAATCTAAATGACCTACCTACACAGTAACACACAGGTATACTTGTAATCTACATGTTCTATGATATAAAACTATGAGAAGATGATACAAAAAATATGTATACGATTGTGTTCAAGGTCACATGGTTGTGTTAATTTTAATGTAAAGCTCTTTAAGTACTAAATAGGCATTTTAAGTATTTATAACTTTAAGGCACAAAAAATGGTCACGGTACATTCAAAGAGGGGTGCAAAATTTTACGCATGCTTTAGTACCAAAATAAAAATCACAACAGCCCCTCTGAATTTATTTGGGCCTCTTTTTAATGCTTTTAGATAGTCTTGTTTTTCAAGGGTTCTCTAAGTCTCCAGAGTGGATTTCCTCCAGAAGCTCTCCCTTTCCCACCTACCCTGAATACTCACCTCCAAGAGGGAATGATTGAATGGCAAACCCAGTAAACCCCATGCCCCAAGTCTTGGAAGGTTCCAGTAAGCCTCACCTGAGGTCATTGTCCCCACAGAAACAGTATGGTAGGGGACACCCTCTGAGAAGGCCTCTTGACCAGACACTGCACTCCACACCCTACCAAGATTTTGCAGGTTCCACTCATAAGTACCAACAATGACCACATGTGCCTATGAGCTCCCTCCACCTACGAGGCAAAAGATAGGTGTTGCACAAACAGGGAAACTGAGGCTTTAAATTGCTGAGAGTTACATAGCTATACATTACAGAGTGAAGCCTCAAATAATCGACTCTAGAATCCGAATCATTCATTGTTACCTTGTATCATCTGCTTTTCTCAAGTGATCCTCAGGGCTCTGCCCTACCCTTCCCACCCCCCACTGCCAGCTGTGGGGAACTTGACGAAACTCCTCTGTTAGCCTCCTCTATGGAAAGCTTACCCTCTGCATTAGATCCTCTGTGGTCATAATTTCCCAGATACTGCCTCTTCCTCCTGCCAATCCCTTAGTGGCCATTTTTGTGTGACTCATACACACAAACATACGTGCACATGTACACTAGGCTCTGAAGACACAGGCCACCATGTAGGCTGGGAGGAATGGGGACATTGGGGGATGATCAAGTATACGTGGCTTCTTTGGGGGTGATGGAGATGTTCTAAAATTGAATAGCGATGGTTGCATAACTGTAAGAATATCCTAAAAACCATTCAGTTGTACATTCTATTTGTTTAATTTACGTATGTATTTTGAGAGAGAGAGAGAGAGCAGGTGAGGGGCATAGAGAGAGGGAGGGAGAGAAACCCAAGCAGGCTTGGAGCCGTCAGCACAGAGCCTGACGTGGGGCTTGAACCCACAAACCGTGAGATTGTGGCCTTACCCGAAACCAAGAGTCAGACATTTAACTGACTGAGCCACCCACGTGCCCCTGGATTGTACATTTTAAATGGATGAATTGTATGGTATGAGAATTATGTCTTAATAAAAAGAGGATATGGATTATGGCTTCTTCAATAGATGGCTGATTCTGTATCTGAGACAGAGAAAACACAAGGCAAGCCCAGAATATCTTATTGTGCGAGAATACAGTGAGATGCTCAAAGAATGGCAGAGGTGAGAAAGGACACAGACTGAAAGCGATCCTTCTGGCCAAATCTGGGACAAGTGGAGCTTCGGTATGAATAATGCCAGCAATGGATACTAACATTTAGATTTTTTTTTCTTAAGTCCGTGGACAATTGAGTAAATGGTGGAGGCCAGTTTCTCTCTGCTGGAGTGGGAGAACACAGATAAGCCAGTGGGGCAGGCAGGTGGGGGGGGGGGGGGGGGGGGCTGCTGCTAGGATCACCCATGTGATAAAGGAATGGCATTGGAAACATCAGTGTAAACTCACATTTAGCTTAGTATAGATGCAGATGATTACAATAGAAATATTTAGTTACATGTGTATACATTGGTTAGTATGTACACATATATGTCCTTGCTCTCAGCTAAGATGACCCTGAAGCAATGGCAGCTCAGTAGCAGTGAGCACACTTAGTGCCCAGATCTTGGTTTCTAATACCATTCTTCGGTAAAAGTGCTCCTTGGAGAAATGGCTGGTTTTAGGATGGGGCATTATAGAACATTTACAAGATGAGCCTGAAGGATGTTGTAGAGCCAGAAAGTAAGAAAGTGCTAAACAAAACAAAACAAAAACCCACAATCATGGGAATATGTCAAAGAGACTCAGAAACCAAGTGAAAGACCTCCCCAATGGCCAGATGGGGAACAAGTTGAAACAAAATAAATAAATAAAGGAGTGTAGGATTATAAACCCAAGCGGAAAATAAGTATTCATAAATCCCATTGATCTAAATAAATGCTTGAATAAACAAATGGGAAAGAAGAGACAAATCTCCAACGCAGAATTCCAAATAACTTACGTAGACACTCTGCCCCCGGGGAGGAGGAGCGTAACCACTATTTAAACGTGGGCTGCACACCTCCTCTCCATTCTGCTGTTAAACCCATCCAGTGAATTTTTTAAACTTCAGAGCTGCAGATTGCTGAGATTTCTTAATCAATCACTTATTCTGAGCACATTTCCATTTAAAATTTTGAGCATATTTATAATAGCTGCTTGTCTGCTAATTCATTTAATTTATTTTTTAATTTACATCCAAGTTAGCCTATGGTGCAACAATGATTTCAGGAGTAAATTCCTTAATGCTCCTTACCCATTTAGCCCATCCGCACAACTCCCCACAACCCCTTTAGTAACCCTCTGTTTGTGCTCCACATTTAAGACTCTCTTATGTTTTGTCCCCATCTTTGTTTTTATATTACTTGTCTGCTAATTCAAACATCTGGATCATCTTGAGGTCTGTCTCCATAGTTTACATTTTTGCTTGTGCAGAAGCTCTGGAAAGTATGGTTTGCAGGCTCCTGAAGTTCCTCAAGATGCTTTCTGGGGGACTGCAAGGTCAACACCATTTTCATAATAATACTAAGATGTTCTCTGTCTCAACGTGTTGACATTGGCATTGATGGTGCAAAAGCAGTTGTCCATAAAACCACTGGCACGTTAGCATGAATCAAGGCAGTAGCACTAAACTGTACTATTGGCTAGTTACTTAAGAATTTCTTTGATAGGGGCACCTGAGTCACTCAGTTGGTTGGTTGTCTGACTTCAGCTCAGGTCATGATCTCGCAGCTTATGAGTTCGAGCCCCACATCAGGCTCTGTGCTGACAGCACAGAGCCCACTTCAGATCCTCTGTCCCCCTCCTTGCACCCCTCTCTCAAAAACTAAATAAATATTTAAAAAAAGAACTTTTTTGATAAAGCCAGATAAACTATTAGTTTCTTTAAATCTCAACCTTTGAGTACACATCTTTTTAATATTCCTTGTCACAAGATGTGACTCATGCATGAGTCACTTTTGCGGCACAATGAAGCAGATAGAAAAAGTACTTATGTGGTTGGTTCAGCAGAACTAGCTGACTCTTTGATGAAACATCATTTCTAATTGAAAGAACAATAGGTTGTGGCATCTGGGTGGCTCAGTCGGTTAAGCATCTGACTCCTGATTTCTGCTCATGTCATGATCCCACAGCTTGTGGGTTTGAGCCCCCCATCAGGCTCTGCTGTGTCAGTGCAGAGCATACTTGGGATTCTCTCTCTCCCTCGCTCTCTGCCCCTTCCCCACGGTGCTCTCTCTCAAAATAAATAAATAAACATTAAAAAAAGAAAAGAACAATAGGCAGTCCCACTGTTCTCTCAAAATTTAGCATTTGATAGATATTTTCTAAAAAAAGAAAGTCATGTGAGTGTATAACTTCAAAGAAAGTGACAATATTTTTTGCCCACAATAAAATTTGAAATTTCAAGTGAAAACTGGAATTTTGAAAAACTCGTATCCACTATCATGAGCATTAGAGTTTCCTGATATGTAAAGATTTGCTTGATGAGATCAGTAATGATATTAGTGAGTTATTTTTTTTTTAATATTGAACAATGAAGTGTGCCAATATTTGAAAGATCTACATAACTCAATGAGTCAGTATTTTATAAATGGCCAAAGCTAATGTTGTAAACTGTGCATGAATAAAAGATCCCCATTAAAAGTGCAGTATAAAATAATGGATTTTAATAGAATAGAATGTGAAATACAGCAGACTATAATACAGCTTCAAATTCCACACTGCAACAAACATTTAAGAAACTAGCACTTGTCAAATGTTTGCATAGTATGAAAGAATATCCACAATTATCTGGAAAGGCTATTAAAATATTTCTATCTTGGGGCGCCTGGGTGGCGCAGTCGGTTAAGCGTCCGACTTCAGCCAGGTCACGATCTTGCGGTCCGTGAGTTCGAGCCCCGCGTCGGGCTCTGGGCTGATGGCTCAGAGCCTGGAGCCTGTTTCCGATTCTGTGTCTCCCTCTCTCTCTGCCCCTCCCCCGTTCATGCTTTGTCTCTCTCTGTCCCAGAAATGAATAAATGTTGAAAAAAAAATTTAAAAAAAAATATTTCTATCTTTCCAACCATGGGAGACACATTATCTTCATAACCTAAACAAAACCAAAATATTGCAATAGGGTGAATGTAGAAACAAATTTAGGAGTCTTGCTCACCTTCCATTAAGATAGACATCAAAGAAATTTGAGAAAATATAAGCAACACCCCTCTTTTCATTCATTGTTTCTGTTTTGGAAAATAATAGTTATTTTCCACGAATGTGGGTTATTGATGTTAACATACATGAGATTTGTTCTTGGTTTTTTTTTGAATTAATAAATATCTTTAGATTTTGTCACTTTTAATTTCTCATGTAAATATCAATAGATACAGTATGCATAACAAAATCCTGTTAGGATCCTTAGTAATTTTTGAATGTAAAGGGGCCCTCAGTTCAAAGAGATACTGCTTTTTTGAGAGATACTGCTTTCAATATGGGTCATGTTTTACTGTTTATTCATGTGTGTAATAATTTGGGGTTATATTCTGGACATTATGTGACAGACTATAGACTCTGGATTCTGTCGTTCACCTGAATAGTATGATTATTTTGCTTTAGCAGGTGGTTAACTTATCTGAACATGAACTCTGCCTCTCTCACAGTGGGCAGTGCTGAGATCTTTCGTTGGTTCTTTTCGCCTTAGCTGTGTTGCTTGCAATCATACATGCTCATGCATCAGGGGCCGGCCAGAGATTTGGGCAGCATTTACACACATAATTTGGGGCACCTGCTCCGTAGCTCCATCCTGCCTGAGACTTCTCCCTTTATTTTCCAGCTTTTGTGGTTGCCCCAAAGTTTCTCCTCTGATATCTCAACCGGTACATCTGCAGGTGTCTTAGCTTTAGCCTCCATGAATAGTGCACACCGAGGCTCGTCCTCACGCAAAAAGCTGTAAAAGCGGGAAGCTCATGAGAACGGTACCTTTCTTCTAACTGTCAATTCCCCTCCAGTTCCTTCCTGCGCTCCCCTCTGCAGCGCCTCCACATGGTTGTTCTGTGAATTTTGCCCCGTATGAGTTACTCTGCCAATACCAGGACAGAACTCCAAACAAAGGCAGAAATGACTCAGTTGTACTTCTGAGGGGGAGAAAAAAAATGTTTCCTGTATTTGATACCACAATACCGAGGATCTTTTAGCAAGTGACTTAGAAAATAGAGTCAGCAGGGAAGGGAGACTTCTCTCATTCCTCTTGTACATTTTTTTTTCTACCATTTACATTTTTTAAACCATATTCAGTCATTCTTTGATCATTTTAAAACAATAAAAAAACAAAAGGAAGAGAAGCTGAAAATATATTGCAGACAGGCGCCAGGGTGGCTCAGTCAGTTGATCATCTGACTCTTGATTTTGGCTCAGGTCATGACGTCGCAGTTCGTAGGTTTGAGCCCCACATCGGGCTCTGTGCTGACAGTGTGGAGCCTGCTTAGGATTCTCTCTCCTTCTCTCTCTGCCCCTCCCCTGCTCTCTCTCTCTCTCCCTCTCTCAAAATAAATAAGTAAACTTTCGGGGCACCTGGGTGGCTCAGTCGGTTAAGCGGCCGACTTCGGCTCAGGTCATGATCTCGCGGTCCGTGAGTTCGAGCCCTGCGTTGGGCTCTGTGCTGACAGCTCAGAGCCTGGAGCCCATTTCAGATTCTGTGTCTCCCTCTCTCTGACCCTCCCCCATTCATGCTCTGTCTCTCTCTGTCTCAAAAATAAATAAACATTAAAAAAAATTTTTTTTTAAATAAATAAATAAATAAATAAATAAGTAAACTTTAAAATATGTATATTGCAGAAACTAAGGTCACTTTTTCAGGTAACAGCATGGGAAGAGCATGCCCTCTGGATTCAAACTACCTAAGTTTCACCAGCAGCGATCCCTCTTGTTAGCAGTGTAAGCTTGGGTAGTGGACCTTCATCTGTAAGATGGGGAGAATAGTATTATTCCCTCTCTACAGTTGTTTGAGGATTAAGTGAGATTATATATATAAAGCACCGAGTGCTTTATGTTACAAACATTCTCTAAGTATTAGCTGTTATTATTATTACTTTTAAGAGACAGTTTCTTTAGCATTGAGCTATGATCCCTAAGACAATATACATTGAGGTAGGATAAAAAATATTAGGACTTCTGCTTATATCTTACCCCTTTCCATAACTTTTATTTGTGCGTGTTTATGTGCACACACATGGAATTATATGCTTAAAATTTTTTGCCCTCTTCCTGATGGCATGTGTGATTAAAAAAAAAAAAAAAATTAGAGACTATTGGCTCAGAGATTTAATCAAAACCCAGAAGCATACTTATACTCTACAAGAAGCATTTTCATTCTCAAAATGAAACTTCTTTTATTGGAGACCACAAAATATCTTTAAATCATTAATTATTTTAAGTTTGCCCACCTGTCCTGGGGGATGGGAACATGCCCACTTTGGACTGTGGTCCAAAACGCCAGTGTGCTACATTTATCTGCAACCCCAGCAGTCAATGAAAGTTCCTTTGTCAAATTCCCAGATCGAGAACAGCGTGTTGCCTGGGATACTTAGTTTATATTAAGCAACCAAATTTATAAATAATTCAGGAAATGAGACAGACCTTGTTTGAATAAGCAACATTCCTATAGATGTGCCCAATAGCAAAACTATGTATGTCATCTCATCTAAAGTCACCTGACAATCATATATCTCCAAATTAGAAAGCCCAGTTAAGTTAAATGGGGGCTTGGGAGACATGGAAGGAAGACCTGACTTTTAATCCCCATTCATCAACAACAGCGCAAGCCTCTGTATTTCCACACATTTGTCACATGTTATGTCTGCGATTGGCTGCCACTCAGGAGGTGGATGCAGGGTGCGCACCACACTGGAGACTTTGTCTTTTTTCTACAAACAGGTCGTGGTAGTAGTTAGGAGAAAGGAGAGACAATGTCAAAGTTTCTCTGGGGGGTAATCATCACGTTGAAAGAGAAAGAGAAGGAGAAAGTCCCCCAATATCCTACTTATCACACCGATTGCTTTTTAAACAACCGAGATGTCTCCTTCAAGTACTAGATGCATTGGGGTGTAGAGCCCAAGGGCCAGACAGCCCAGTCTGGAATCCTTGTGATTGATGGCAGTGTATCATAACCCAGCAAATGTCCTGGAATCTTCTGGCCTTTAGAGCCCAAAGTCATTTTCAGCCCCAAAGAGAAAGGCAATTTTATCTCCTATTAAATATGAGAGTAAGAACATGTATTTTTAACAGACACATCCCTGTAATACTGCTGGTGCATGGGTTAGTTGGGGGAAATGTAACCCAGAGACACATACCGAGTTTCGTTATTTGGGGCCGAACACTCTTCTTTTTCAAGTCTGTAGGCCAGGATTGATTTCTAAATTATGTCGAAAAATGTCTCTGGCTCTTCGGGACCAACACCTGATTACTGCTAGATTGTAAGATCCAGGAGCATCGTCCCTTGTACCTCATACAGGCCATAGTATCCCAGGTCCTCTGTAGTGCCCGAGACAAATTAGATGCTTGAAAATATTTGTTCTTCTTGCTGAACAAATGAAAATAAGGTCTGTGGCTTCCCATGAAGTCAGAACTACACTGAACCCCGTGCCCCCCAAATTACTTAATTTTAGTAGTATCTCAAGATCCAACATTTTGCTTTAAACTTTTTAAAAATTTTTTTTTATTTATTTTTGAGAGAGAAAGAGAGACAGAGCACAAGTGGGGGAGAGGCAGAGAGAGAGGGAGATACAGAATCAGAAGCAGGCTCCAGGCTGCGAACTGTCAGCACAGAGCCTGACGCAGGGCTTGAACCGGTGAACCGCGAGATCGTGACTTGAGCCGGAGTCGGACACTAAACCGACTGAGCCACCCAGGCACAACCCCCCACACAACAACAGGCTTTTAAGCTAGAATTGTAGAGTAGATAGTGTTGATCTATTACTGTTGTAATAATTCTCACAGTATAAATAATTACATTATTGTTTCTTTAATTATAGCATTTTTTTAAACATTTCATTCTTCAGTGGGGTCCATGAATAAAATGACAATATTTAAAGATATTTTTAGATGTCTGAGATATCTACACATTCTAAGCTGTTTTTTAGTTAAAAGATTATTTCGACTTTTTACCTTAAATATCACAGATTGCGGTACCTATAAGTGTGTGTGACAGACTTAAATGCTATGATCAGTGTATTCTTCTGCAAGCAATGTGGTATTCATTTAATAATGTGAACTTTCAGAATAAGATTGAGTTGCCCAGGAAATTCTGCTACAATTTTGTTGCTAAAAATGTAACAACTAATCATCTCGACATTGTGTGTGCAGTCAGAACACAGGGCTCCCGTACCCAGGTACAGAGCTCCAAGAGCTTGGAACACCACTTGTATCATTGATACTGTGAATGGTTTTCCACTTTCAAGTATTGGGTGAGTTTGCAGAACTGATGGGCAATTCACACCTTATGCCGGTGGTTCTCAGCCCCTAGCAAAACAATAGAATTACCTAGGAAGCTTAACTAATAATGATGATAATAATACATATGTCTATGCAGTCATCTCTTCCCTAACAGAGTACTGGATATCCTAATTTTGTCCCTTGGGAGGTCTGTTTGGCATCTGTTTGGTATCATTTTACATTGGGAAGTCTCTTTGGTATCTGGTACCATTTTGTATTGAGGTTCTTTTTTTCCCCCCCACTTCTAGAAACCCTATTTCTGCTGTGTAGTTTACGAAGCCACCTGAAAATGATAAGTCTGAATAGCTCTGATTAGTCCTTGGTATTTAATCAGAATGGAGAAGAGTGGAACCCTCCATTTGGGTATATTGAGTCAATGATGGTCCAGAGGGAAGGAAGTTACGTTCAGTAAGGATATTGACAAATGCCCAGGACCTTTGGTTTCTTTTGTAGAGTATGTATTATAGTTGCCACCAAATTAAAAAGGTTTCATATCTAAGAACAAACATCAGTTCTTGAACAGTTTTGCCTCAATCATTATACACAAACCCAAGTATCTTCTGTTCAACTGGAAAAGCAAACAATAATTGAAACACTCATGTTGATGACATTTTAACACCATGTAATTAGTCACTTTCTCTTTTTTGAGCTGCCAGTTTTGTTTTCACTGTAGACCTAGATCAGGGAAGGGCAATATCAAAAGAGTCATCAAACATTTAATCACATCAAGATATGAACATATGTCAGAGTTTTCTAAAGATAAGAAATTATTAAAACCAGAAAAGCAAGGTTTAAACTAAGCATACTGGTAAGTAAATATAGCTTTTTAGAAATGAGGAACTTTTTGGGGCGACTGGGTGGCGCAGTCAGTTAAGCGTCCGACTTCAGCCAGGTCACGATCTCACGGTCCATGAGTTCGAGCCCCGCGTCGGGCTCTGGGCTGATGGCTCGGAGCCTGGAGCCTGTTTCCGATTCTGTGTCTCCCTCTCTCTCTGCCCCTCCCCCGTTCATGCTCTGTCTCTCTCTGTCCCAAAAATAAATAAAAACGTTGAAAAAAAATTAAAAAAAAAAAAAAGAAATGAGGAACTTTTGTTTAAAATGATTCAAGATGGGGCTCCTGCTGGCTCAGTCGGTTAAGTATCCCACTCTTAATTTTAGCTCAGGTCCTGAGCTTACGGTCCATGGGTTCAAGCCCCGCGTCAGGCTCTGCTCTGACAGTGTGGAGCCTGCTTGGGATTCTCTCTCTCCCTCTCTCTCTGCTCCTCCCCCACTTGTGCTCTCTCTGTCTCAAATAAATAAACGTAAAATAATAATAATAATAGAAATAAAATAAAATAATTCAAGAAATCAGTGCTACAAACAGAACAGCCTCCTGAAACTCTGCCCTTCAGTAGATAAGAGTTAACTGTGGGGTTGTGTCTTCCACTGGAGACAAAGGACTCTTTTGTTGTTTCCTGTTTTCTTTAGAGCACACTGTATATTCAAAGATCAAAGTAATATTTATCTGAACTGTTTGTTCTCTTTATCATTCATAAGCTTTTTCAGTCAAACACATTTTAATGTGCGTGTTTATTTATTTAAATACACACAAATGTACATATGTGTAGTTAGATAACAATTTAAAGTCTTAATTTCAGCCTTTTAAAACAAATTAACAGTAGCAAATGTAGGGCAACAGGCAGTATATATCCCACCTACATTTACCGTCTTAATTGGAACTTCACCAAAAGCAAGTATGTATTAATAGAGTGATCGATCATTTTTGTAATCTGTATGCATTTTAATCACCAAAGATTTCAGATGACAATGTTATTTATTAACTTAATATTAGTCCCAGGGGTTAAAATCAAAAGATCTCAAGAATTATATCTAAAGTGTAACATAATCCTCAACTGTAAAAACAGAGAGGTGATGTTTAAAAGTCATATGCAGAGGGGCACCTGGGTGGCTCATTCAGTTAAGTGCCCAGCTCTTGGTCTCCACTCAAGTCATGATCTCACAGTGCATGAGATCGAGCCCCACATCAGGCTCCGCGCTCACAGTATGGAGCCTGCTTGTGATCTCCCTCCCTCTCTTTCTCTGCCCCTCCCCCACTTGCTCTCCATCTCTCAAAATTAATAAATTTTAAAAAATAGTTTAAAAAATCACATGCAGATAGCAGAAGTGAAATAACCATGTTAAAACCATTTGCATTATTTTTTGGAGTTTACAAAAACCCATTGTTTTTATAAAACAGGAGTTATTTCTTAATTTAGTTAAATGCACATGTTTGTATTTTCATGCCTGAAAATATCATATGTAAAGAATAATTTATCTGACCCACAAAACCAACAGAGGATATTCATAAGGTTTAAAATAATGAGGTTAGGGGCACCTAACTGGCTCAGTTGGTTAAATGCCGACTCTGGATTTCTGCTCAGGTTGTGATCTCACAGTTTGTGAGTTCCAGCCCCACATCGGGCTTTGTGCTGTCAGCGAGGAGCCTCCTTGGGATTCTCTCGCTCTCTCTCTCTCTCTCTCTCTGCCCCTTCCCTCTTTGTGCTCACTCTCTTGCTCTCAAAAATGAATAAACTTTAAAAACGTAAAATAATGAGGTCAGAGAGAAGATACACAGCCCTTTTTTAACTCAGAATTGCCACACTGATATAATTTGCCCAAGAATTCAGGTAAAACAGCAGTATTTCTCCTGCAACTTTTAATACAATTTATATACCTCTGCACTTACCAACAACATTTTTGAACTTGTTTAACTTACATCTAATAGTATTGATTTTTAAAAGAACTTTTTCTGCATTTTGGGCGGTCCAGGTATGCAGACGCTTCATCATTGTGACAGATTTCCTCTTGGCCACTTTCCTAAGAGAGGGAGTTATGTTGAAACACCAGCACCCTTAAAACCTTAGGAGTTTATTTTGTTAGGCAACCTATTTTGTTGTTGTTGTTGTTGTCGTCCTCGGATGGAGGTTCTATTTATTTTTTAAGCTTTATTTATTATTTATTACTGAAGTGTAGTTGACGTACAATGTTATATTAGCTTCAGGTGTACAACGTACTGATTGTACAATTCTCTCCATTACTCAGTGCTCCTCATGATGAATGTAGGTACCCCTGCCACCACATAAGGTTATTACAATCTTATTGATTCTACTCCCAATGCTGTACTTTTCGTCTCTGTGACTTATTTAGTTTACAACCGGAAGTTTGTGCCTCTTAATCCCCTTCACCTGTTTCACCCATCCCTCCGCCCACCTCCCCTCTGGCAGCCACCAGTTTGTTCTCTGTATTTCAG
Source organism: Herpailurus yagouaroundi (assembly GCF_014898765.1). NCBI lineage: Eukaryota > Metazoa > Chordata > Mammalia > Carnivora > Felidae > Herpailurus > Herpailurus yagouaroundi. The sequence goes on along the minus strand of NW_024412430.1, from coordinate 18,912,765 downwards.
AGTCAGTTTGTTGTTTCATTTGCTTGTTTGTTCACTTGTTTACTTTTTATTTTTTAATGTTTATTTTTGAGAGAGACAGAGAAAGAACGCAAGCAGGAGGGGCGGAGAGAGAGGGAGACACAGAATCCGAAGCAGGCTCCAGGCTCCGAGCTGTCAGCACAGAGCCCAACACGGGGCTCGAACCCACAAACCGTGAGATCATGACCTGAGCCAAAGTCGGACGCTTAACCCACTGAGCCACCCAGGCGCCCCTGTTTTGTTTTTTAGATTGCACATTTAAGTGAAATCATACGGTATTGTCTTTCTCTGACTTATTTCACTTGGCATAACACCATCTGGGTTCATCCATGTTGTTGCAAATGGCAAGCTTCCATTCTTTTTATGGCTAAGTACTATTCCACTGTGTGTGTGCGTGTGTGTGTGTGTGTGTGTGTGTGTGTGTGTGTGTACCACCTCTTTGTTCATTCATCTATTGAAAGACATTTGATTGTTTCCATATTTCGGCTATTGTAAATAACGTTGCAACAAGCATAAGGTTGCATACATCTTTTTGAATTAATGTTTTTGTGTTCTTCGAGTAAATAGCCAGTAGTGGAATTACTGGATCCTAGGATATTTCCACTTTTAGTTTTTTTTTAAGTTTATCTATTTATTTTTGAGTGAGAACCAGCGTGCACACATGCACACAAGCAGGGGAGGGGCAGAGAGGGAGGATCCCAAGCAGACTCAAACCCACAAACCATGAGATCATGACCTGAGCCAAAATCAAGAGTCAGGCACTTAATTGACTGAGCCCCCCCGGCGCCCCCTCTGTTTTTAATTTTTTAACAAACCTCCATACTGTTTTCCACAGTGGCTGCACTGGTTCACATTCCTATTTTTAATTGATGCTTCTTAACTCTCTCTAGGCCAAATGAGTCCAAGGAACGTCCTGTACTTCCCACTTGGAGAGAAGGGCGAGCAGAAGCACCCCCTGGGGCACGAGCCAGGTCAGCTGCTGTCACTGGAGAGACATGGCTGGGCAGCTGGCATCACAGGTCTGGCAGAACAGCAGCCACTAACCCCCAGTTTGTATCCATGGCAGTGCTCCTTCGCTCTGTGTAATGTCTGCCCGTAACCCATCCACCATCACTGGCTCCGTTTACCTCCTCTCATAACCGCATCTCTCCCCCGTCGGATGAAAGGCTCACTCCCTTGGATGGCTGTTAAAATGGCTTCCTTGTTAAGGGAATGTGTCTTTGTTTAGCCCTTATTATCAAAGGATTTTTTCCTTGATGTTCTAAAGTTTCAGGAACACAGTGCGCCACTTCTGTGACATAACGTGTTCTTGTCCCACTGGTGCACTGCCATCTGAGTTACGTCACCCATGACCTATTACATAGCTCCAGATGGTTGCTTTAAGATACGAATCGGGCCATATCCCACCCATCGCTTGGAAATGTTGTGATCTTTAGTTGTATTGCTCTACCCTTTTGCCAACAACTTGTCAGTTTATTTTGTTTGTTTTTAGTTTTTGAGAGGGGAGAGATAGCGAGCGCGAGCTCAGGGAGGGGCCAAGGAAGAGAAAGAGAATCTTAAGCAGAGTCCATACTCAGCACAGAGCCCGACACGGGGCTCCATCCCATGACACTTAGATCGTGAACTGAGCTGAAACCAAGAGTCGGACACTCAACTGAGTGAGTCCCCCAGGCACCCCAACTTCTCAGATTATAGTCTGTCAATTTGCAGACCAAATTTTTTTTATTTATTTATTTTTTTAATGAAATTTATTGGCAAATTCGTTTCCATACAACACCCAGGGCTCATCCCAACAGGTGCCCTCCTCAATGCCCATCGCCCACCCCCCATCAACCCTCAGTTTATTCTCAGTTTTTAAGAGTCTCTTATGGTTTGGCTCCCTCCCTCTCTAACTTTTTTTTTTTTTCCCTTCCCCTCCCCCATGGTCTTCTGTTAAGTTTCTCAGGATCCACATAAGAGTGAAAACATATGGTATCTGTTTTTCTCTGTATGGCTTATTTCACTTAGCACAACACTCTCCAGTTCCATCCACGTTGCTGCAAAAGGCCATATTTCATTCTTTCTCATTGGCACGTAGTACTCCATTGTGTATATAAACCACAATTTCTTTATCCGTTCATCAGTTGATGGACATTTCGGCTCTTTCCATAATTTGGCTACTGTTGAAAGCGCTGCTATAAACATTGGGGTACAAGGGCCCCTGTGCATCAGCACTCCTGTGTCCCTTGGGTAAATTCCTAGCAGCGCTATTCCTGGGTCATAGGGTAGATCTATTTTTAATTTTTTGAGGAACCTCCACACTGTTTTCCAGAGTGGCTTGCAGACGAAATTTTGGTATTGTTTAGGACTCCGTGTAAAATACGTTGTAATTATGTTTTCAGCTGTAGCTTGGAATGGAGCCAACTTGTTATCTCCCCAATCTTTGGTTGACCGTGGTCTTGTAGCGGCAGGTATCCGGCAGGCAACCCGGGTATCAGCACGGCACCAAGACAGGGATGCCCCAGGGCCCAGGGGCCTCCCCTCCAGCTCCCCGCCTCCCCCATCCAAGTTTGTCACCGCCAGCAAGCCCCCTCCTGGGGAAGTTGTGTCTTCCCACAGGAATGGCGTGCCGCAGGTTCTGGGTCAGCCTGCTCTGTGCTGTACCTCTTTGTTTTATAGGGGACTTGGGTCCCCCCAAGTCTGGTTAGTTAGTATTTTCCAGGTTGTTGTAACACTCAACACACTGTCAGAGCACACACACGTGTGTGTGTGTATGTGCATGCATGAAATTGGTGTCTATTTAGATCCAGACTGGAACACACCTTTAGCCCCAAAGCCTGCTTGCCGACATGAAGCAGGGGTAAGGAAACACGGTTATCAAAAATAGCAACTTCAACAGGATGGGACAGTGGGAGAGAGTGAAGGGCTCGTGTCGCTCGCTCACAGGCCATTTTGCTGCTGTGACGGTGCTCATTCTAGGTTCCTGGGTCTTTCCACAACCTCACAGAGGGGTTGCCGGAGGCGAGAACACGTATCCCCAACACCTTTATGCACCATTGGCTTTGCATGGTCGTCTTGTCTTGTCAGAAAGAGAGCCATTATTTTTAGGTTTCCTGTACAACATCTGGTCCTAAAACCCTCTTCGGATGATGTCCAGAAGCTCTTTTGCTCGTTGGCTGTTCAGATCTTTTTTCCCCCTCAGCCACTTTCCATACTTTTTCTTCCAGGTCTGTAATAAGTGACAGGGTTTGGGTTTTTGTTCATTTGTTTGTTTTTATGATCAGTCAGTCCCCAAAGTTTCCCAAGAAAGAGGGGGAAAAAAGGAATTAGAAGGAGCCACTACAACCCTATTAGGATGATTAAAATAAAAACCCCAATGACGCCAAGTGCTGACAAGGATGTGAGACAGCAGGAACCCCATGCATCCTGGGGGTGCAGGACAGAGCACAGCCCCCAGGAGGGGGGCTCAATAGTGTCCCCAGAGTTCAACAGACACTTAGTGGATGCCTGGGAGTCCCACTGCTGGGATTTGAGCCTCGAGAAATAAAACATTCTGTTCACACAGAAACTTGTAGAAGCTGGGGCGCCTGGGTGGCGCAGTCGGTTAAGCGTCCGACTTCATCCAGGTCACGATCTCGCGGTCCATGGGTTCGAGCCCCGCGTCAGGCTCTGGGCTGATGGCTCAGAGCCTGGAGCCTGTTTCCGATTCTGTGTCTCCCTCTCTCTCTGCCCCTCCCCCGTTCATGCTCTGTCTCTCTCTGTCCCACAAATAAATAAAAATGTTGAAAAAAAAATTTAAAAAAAAAAAAAAAAGAAACTTGTAGAAGCTTTAGCCGTAATTGTCAAACACTGGACACCACCCAGTGTCCTTTGGCACAAGAGAGGATGAGCGACCATTCCACGGGGTTATGCCCGGCAGCGAGAAGGGACTCGCAACTGACACGTTTGGCACCCAGGGTCCACATCGGGGGCCTGACGCCCAGAGAAAGAAGCCTGGCTGCGGGCGTCAAGGGTGACGTGATTCCCTTTGTCAGACAGTCTTGGAAAGACAAAACCACAGTGACCAAGTGGCTCAGAGCAGGATCTGTTTTTTCTCTCGCTCTGTTAACTCATTATGTTTTCCTAAGATTTGATCAAACTCTTCACTTCTTTAGTCTCACCTGGTATAAGTTCCTCGGTTTTGTGATCGGTGACAGGGCCACGAACAGTATTTTTGGGTCTGCGGGTCATACTCTGTGCCCTCGACCATGGTGATCCTCTTTCTGCCCCCAGGCAGAGTCGGGGGAAGGTAGGTTAGGCAGGAGCCATCTGGGGTCAGCCCCCAGGCCCTGCTCCGGCTGACTTCGGGCTTGCCCACACTCCTCACAGCTCACCAACCCCGGGGACATCTCCTTCGCCTTTGGGTTTTCTGGGTTGTCTTTTCTCTTTAGATTTGATCAGGCTTCCCTTGAATTTTTGGCCTGGATTTATTTCCTAATCTCTTGCTTAAAGCCTTTCTAATTGTAAAAACTCATCAGTTTTCCCAGTCTCCTAGGTTGGAGGTCTTCCTTTTAAGTATTCCTTTCATGCCAGAGAGCATTTCTGCAGTGTAACCTGGTTTTTCCCGTGCACTTAGTTGGGGTTCATCCCATAGTCATCGCCAGCTGGACACCACCAGTCAGGTGATCCAGGCAAGCAGTCCCGGACATCCCAGCACAGAAGGACAAATTAAGCCGCTCCAAGCACTTAGATCATTAAGTCAGTTAAGACACACAGGGAGGAGCAAAGGGAAAGAAATAGGGTTCACTAATGGTCTCAGGGTTGGGTGCAAGCAGGTGGGTGGGGATTCACTCCCTGAATCCTCGATACGCTGTGTTAATGTCACCTGTGTGTCTGTCTGTCTGTCTGTCTTTGCTGCGTGAACCATGCCAGCCTTGTTGTCACAAGGGCCAGATGGATGTTTGAACAAGGAGACCCAATCCAGAGAGGTGCCCGCAGCCAGGCACCCCTGTCCCCATCACTGTTGCCAGCCAGCTCACTATTGTGAGCAGCTCCACAGCTCGGGGTTCTATTTGCATTTCTCAGACTGAGGACACAGAGGGCCAGACAGGGTGGTCGAATGAAAACCTCGTGAATATTTAGAGTCACGAACTGCAGGTACCTCTTAGTCTTTCCGTTCCCTCTCTGTCCGTGTTTAACACACACAGGCTCTGCTTGCGAACTTATTTTTATTGAACACATCCTAGGAATGCTGCCGATGGCTTTCATTCTACTTGCGGATACCTATCCGACTTAACACCTTTCCCCTTGTCTTGTTTTCTCGTCTTCTATAGCACTGTTGGCTAGTAACAAATAAGACCAAAAATAAAAAATGCCCTATGCTACCCCCCCACCCAATCTGTCGAGAAAAGGGTGTGGGCGTGGGAGAGTCAACATCCATGTTGGTGTTTTCAAGGGTTTTCCTCTCTCCCTCTGATCCCTGGCGTTAGGGCCGTTAGCCCTGGCTTTAGCAAATGGGGTTTTCCTTCTGCAGCCAAATGGACCTCCCGGTACCAGGCTCCAGAACAAGACCCACTTCCTTAGTCACCGACAGAACTGAACAGCTACCGGAGCTGTCCTCACTGTTGGCCTCCCCATCTTTGGGGGACCTGGTCCCCTACGGCCCAAGGCATGGAGGAGTGGAGAAGGCCCACTTCTGCAGATAGGTACCCCCCCAAGAGAGACGGAAAAGGAAGGGGCCAAGCCACTGACCCTTACGTCCCTTGCCCCAAATGACCACCCAGACTCTTCTTACTGTAAAGTGAAAATTCAGAAAACCACAAAAGACGAATATATGACATAAGGGCATTGTTGTTAGATATATACTGGAAAGCACTAACCAAGTCAAGAAACCGAGAGTGGCCATCCAACCTGGAAGCTTCTTCTGTATGTCCCCTGCCACCTTCAGTAGCCATCGCAGTAACAGAACCACCGTCCTGACTTTGATGATAATCAGTCATATGAGCCCTTTTTGCCTCCATGGGGCAAGGAGAGAGTAGAAGGGGCCCAGAGTGTCACCCCAGTGAGATCCTTCCACGTGGAAACCAGAAGAGTGACGTAAGGAAGTGTTTGCTCCCAGCCTCTGGCCCCTAGTCACCAGGGAATCTTCTCAAAGTATATTATTCCTGGGTGGTATATTGTTGATTACTATTTCTGTTTAAGTATTGAATTTATTGCCTTAAAATAGCACTAAAGTCCCAATTTCTGACACTTAAAATAGCCCCAGCTTTCTTTGTAAGAGTAAGAGTTGTAAACAGTCTTATCTCTATAAATGTATATTTCCCATACACTGAGTTCTCCCCTCTTCTGGCCCTGGGTCTCCTCAAGGTGCTTCGTACCTACTCAGTCCTTATATGGGCTACTATTTGGCGAATGCTTTGGGATGGGAAGATGACATTTATTTGCTTTCACCCTCAAAGTCACCAGCTTCTTAAAAATGTTTTCCTTGGCAGTGTATCTACACAAGAAACAAAATTAATACGATCAAGAAAGAAATTTAAGCTCAAAGAAAAAGCAAATAGATTTAAAATCAGCTGCCTATCATATGTGTTTATATGCATTTAGAAATAATCGGATACATACCTAAATTACTTAATCTTTATAGTTTAGAAGTGGAAAGCAGCTCAGAGGCTGTGTCATCTAAACTCTTCATTTTTATGGGGGAAGGAAAGTGAAATCCAGAGAACCTGATTCTTGTCAATCAGAATAAATGTTACAAATAGTACCGAGTCCTGACTCTTTCCACTGTATCAAAATAGTTACGCTGACAGTAGAGTTGGCTTCAGCACCACAAAGAAGACGTTAATATGCCGAAGTCTCAATGCGATGCCAGCGAGATAGAGACTCATTTTCAAAGCAGATCATTTCTTGAATCTTTTCTTGTGAGAATATTGTATTGTAAACAATTGTATTGATTTTACCGTGAAATCAACCTGTCACCCAGCTTCAATACTTGTTAACTGTATCAGTCAGGAAAGGCTATGTTATACCTCAGTAACAAACAACCTCAGTGGCCTTACAGCAGTTTTTTTTTTAATATTTTTTTATTTACATTTATTTGTCTTTGGGGGGTGGGGAGGGGCAGAGAGCGAGGGAGCCGCAGAATCCAAAGCAGGCTCCAGGCTCTGAGCTGTCAGCACAGAGAACTCATGAACCCAGAGAACGTGAACTGAGCCGAAGTCGGAGGCTTACCCGACTGAGCCACCCAGGTGCCCCATAGCAGTTTTTAAAGCAACAAAATGTATTGCTCTGTGTCCAGCATAGGTCGGCGGGAAGGCAAGGGTCTTTGCTTGAGGACCCGGGTTGACAGAGTCTCCAACATCAAGGCAAGAGACTTCTGAGTGCTCCATGGTGCAGGCCGAGAGCAGGCTGAGAGCCAGTGTAGAGAAGCAGACGCTGCCCTTGAAGTTCCTCATTACTTCTGCTCATGCTCCGTTGGCAGATCTGATGACCTGTCCGTTAGGGTAGTAACTTCAAGAACATGGCGGAGTGTAACCCCCCACCCCGCTCAGGCCATCAGAAAGGACGGGGGACCAGATGTTGGTGAACGTTAGTGATGTCTAACTCCGTTCTGTTTGTTTCATTAATTTGTGTGTGTGTAAAACATTTTAAACCCCTAAATATTGTGTCGTGTATCTCTTTAAAAGAAAGACATCCCTCTCCCACATTTTTTCTGCCGTATTTGCAATGTGAGTTATAGACATTATGACAGTTCACCTCTAAATGCTTCACCAGTATGCCTTTCTTTTTTAAAAAAAATAAACTTCTAGGGGGGTGCCTGGGTGGCTCAGTCTGTTAAGCGTCTGACTTCAACTCAGGTCATGATCTCATGGTTCATGAGTTCAAGCCCCATGTCAGGCTCTGTGCTGACAGCTCAGAGCCTGGAGCCTTCTTTGGATTCTGTGTATGTGTGTGTGTGTCTCTCTCTACCCCTCCCCAGCTCACTCTGTCTCTCTCTCTCTCTCTCTCTCAAAAATAAAAATAAATATTAAAATAAAAAAGAAACTTTTAGGGCCATTTGGGTGGCTCAGTTGGTTAAGTGTCTGACTTTGCCTCGGGCCTCATGGTTCGTGAGTTCGAGCCCCATGTTGGGCTCTGCTCTGACAGTGCAAAGCCTGCTTGGGATTCTCTCTCTCCCTCTCTCTCTGTCCTCCCCCACTCACGTGTTCTCTCTCTCAAAGATAAATAAACATTTCCAAAAATGGAACTTTTACTCTATAGTCACATGATCACCATCATACCTGACCAGATGAATAATGCCCCAGTATCTCCAATGTCAAGTCCTAGTTCAGCTTTCCAGCTGTGTCACGGTTGTCTCAGGACTTGCTTTTGTGTGTCCACACCAGGCCCCAGTTAAGGACCGTGCACCACATTACTATGTCTAGTGTAATCTCTCTTAATAAAACATAGTCCCCTGCTGTGCATGCCCGAGCCTTGTTCCACGACCCTGACTTTCTGAAGGCACGGTCATACTATGTACTGAACGCGGCCCTAAGTGTCAGCGTCCCACCTCCTGATTTTGCCTGTCTCCTTTATCCTGGATTTGTCCGTAACCCGGAAGGCAGACAGAAAGGCTTCATTCAACTCAGGCTAACCCTGTGGGACGAGGACGCTTCCTAGGTGCTGGTGTAAAGTCCACAAGGCTCCAGGAAGGAGGAGCCGTGGTCCGATCGCCCACTGTCGGTGCCGCTAACACTGATCACGCGTGGTTCTTCCACGCGGGCTGCCTGTGCCCCTGCCAGCAACAAGGGGTCTGGGCAGTGATATTTTGGCACATGTCAGTTCCCCGCCGAGCCTCGAAGAAAAACATTTTAAGAAGCAATAGCCGTTTCCACTTGCAACTCTCCCCGGCAGTGACATTGCAAATCAATATAGAGATGCAACGAAAAGCAACAAGTCAGTGTAGAAAATCTGCTGTTTGAATGTCTGAAGTTGGCAAGGGGGGCGTCCAAGTCCTAGTTAAAATGCCTCTCCTTCCAGGATTCTCCTGTGGTTGTGCCCCGGGGTCTGTGGCACCAGGGCTTCTGGGTTTTGCTCCTCCCTCTTCAGCTTCTCCTTACAGATGCCTTCCTGCTCCTAAGTATGGATGCTGTCCTAGGTGCTGTCCTCTCTGCTCCTGACATGCTCTCTTGGGCTGATGTCATCCGCATCCACGGCTTCAGCTGCAGTCCGTATGCCATGAGTCCTAAATCTCAGTATATTGGTTAGGATGTATGTGCACTTAGAGATACATGCATGTGTATCTATGCATGACATGTACACGGTATCTCATATATGGGAAGGAGGGATTGAGAGAGAGAGAGAGAGAGAGAGATTTATTATAAGGACTGGCTCATGCAATTATAGGCAAGTCCTAAGATCTGCCGTGTGCAAGCTGGAGCCCCAGGGGCCTCTGGGGTACATTCCGGCCCAAGTCCAAAGGCCTGAGAATCCAGGGAGCTGATGGCAGAATTCCCAGCCCAAGGGCAGGAGGGCGTGTCCCAGTGCAAGTAGCCGGACGGAGAGCAAATTCTCCCTTCCTTTTTTTGTTCTATTCAGGCTGAGGCCCACCCACACTGAGGAGGGGGCAGTCTGCTTCATCCAGTCCACGTACCCAAACGTGAATCTCTGCGGAAACACCCTCGCGGACACACTCAGAAACACCGTTTACCCAGCGCCTGGGCGCCCCGGGATCCAGCAAGTTGATGCGTAAAGTTAAGCACCACACGCAGTACGCCTGACCGCTCGGCTAATGTGGCGGCGCCTCCGTCCTCAACATGTTGGAGACAACGTCGGCTGGCAAAGCTTAACTCACTCTCACCTCCGATCTTTCCAAGAATACTCCTTAACATTGTGTACAACTGTGCAGCCGTTTCTCTCACACTCCTTGCTGCCGTTAGGGAAAACACGGACGAGAAGTCCCTCCTGTATGCTAAACTTGGCCTCATCTGATCATCCGAGCAGCTCTTCTCGGTCTCTTGGGTGACCATCTCCTCCTTCCTCACACCTGGCGTGGAGGTGACAGGTGTCTAGAAGTCATGGAAGAAGAAAGTGTGAGGGTGGCTGGGGCAGGTTCTCTGCTCACCCGCGGCTTCTACCGTGTTTTGTCGGGTTCCCCACGGACCTCCTAAGCTCCTTCTTGGAGGAAAAAGAAACAGGATTGAGCACAAAACGGCATGTCATCATGTCAGGGGGCAGCCACGCCTGGATGACTCTACGTGGCTGTAGGCTACCCCATCTCCTCTAAAATATAATGAAATTGAAGGGAAAAAAGGCTAGACACCCCAAAACCTGAAGAGAAAGGTGATCAGGGTGTCAAAGGTCAAAGGTATGCAGTGGCACGCTTAATGCATTTTCCTATCTTCTCAGTATCTTGCTCACTGAAAAATCTGATGACGAGTTGGCCAGTTTTTGTTTTAAATAAAACAGATTTGAGGCAGAGGCCATCTATCTTATCTGTGCCTTGCTCCCCCACAAAGAAAACATCTTAGCAATTTCTATACGAAGGTACAATTTCTTACCCAGTCTAGAGCATCTCTTCTTAAACATTATGACCTCATGCAGAATGTTTTACACGTATCTATTCAGACTTTCATAAAAACAGCCACCACTTATTCAGTATGACCTTTATTTAATTTTTTTTTTTCATTTTAAAGAGAGAGAGAGAGAGAGCATGAGCAGGGGAGAAGGGCAGAGGGAGAGAGAGAGAATCTTAAGCAGGCTCCACACCCCACTGGGAGCCTGATGCAGGGCTGGATCCCGTGACCCTGGGATCACGGCCTGAACCAAAATCAAGAGTCGGACACTTGACCAACTGAGCCACCCAGGCGCCCTGAGATGATTATTTAAGTTCTCAGGCACCCCCCAAAAACTTGTGAAGTATGTCTGTGATCATAATAAGAGCGGCCAGGCACTTTGCTAAGTGTTGAACGTAATTCTCTTTGCAACCAATGCATCTTTGTATTTTAATCATCACTTTTGATAAGGAAGTGGAAACCTGGATAGTTACAAGGGAAACTTACCCAGAGTCCTGTAGCTAGTAAGAGCCAGGGCTGGTGCTTGAGCTCCTGACCGAATGATTCTGCTTCCACTTTTTCAACCTGTTTAGTGGCTGTTTTCCAAGAGGATGGCATTCTGTGGGCGCTGTTCCCACTTCGTGTGAGAGCATGTCTGTGTCTCTCTGTGCATTTGGGATCTGTGCTCACTCTCTCCCTGGGTCTTTATCAAAGCTATCGGCCATGTCTTTATTTCTCTGGGTTTTGCGGCTTCATATCCTATTTCTCTGCGTGTCGCTGCAGTAAATGTTCAGAATGTAAAACAAAACCATAGATTTTGCCACGTGACACATTTCTGGAGCAGGGTGTTATGGTCCCTATTGTTTTAACATCTAATTATAAAAATTTTTTTTTAATGTTTATTTATTTTTGAAGGAGAGAGAGAGAGACAGAGTATGAGCAGGGGAGGGGTAGAGAGAGAGGGGGAGACACAGAATCCGAAGCGGGCTCCAGGCTCTGAGCTGTCAGCACAGAGCCCGCCGCGGGGCTCGAACTCACGGGCCGCAAGATTATGACCTGACCTGAAGTCGGACCCTTAACTGACTGAGCCACCCAGGCGCCCCTTAGCATCAAATTTATATTTAAAACTAAGTTTTAGGTGGGGCGCCTGGGTGGCGCAGTCGGTTAAGCGTCCGACTTCAGCCAGGTCACGATCTCGCGGTCCGTGAGTTCGAACCCCGCGTCGGGCTCTGGGCTGATGGCTCAGAGCCTGGAGCCTGTTTCCGATTCTGTGTCTCCCTCTCTCTCTGCCCCTCCCCCGTTCATGCTCTGTCTCTCTCTGTCCCAAAAATAAATAAACGTTGAAAAAAAAAATTTAAAAAAAAAAAACTAAGTTTTAGGGGTGCCTGTGTAGCTCAGCTGGTTAGGCGTCCAACTTCAGCTCAGGTCATGATCTCCCAGTCCGTGAGTTCAAGCCCTGCATCGGGGCTCTGTGCTGCCAGCTCGGAGCCTGGAGCCTGCTTCGGATTCTGTGTCTCTCTCTCTCTCTGCCCCTCCCCATTTGCACTCTCTCTCCTCTCTCTCAAAAATAAATAAACATTAAAAACAATAATAAAACTAAGTTTTATTTTTCATTACTTAGAGATTCTTTTCCTGAAATTCTTCTGAAAAAAATTTAAATCTACAAAAAACTTGAAAAAAGAGTACAGCAAACACGTGTATATACCTTTTACCAATTTGTGAACTGGTAAAAACTATGTTTGTTACCAGTAACTGGTGAAAGGTAACCTCACCAGTTGTTTTTCGAAGGGACTTGCAGACATCATGATATTTTACTCCCACATGTTTAAATATGTATGTCTGAAGAATAAGGAAATTGTTCTGTGTAATACCTTTATCACACCTAATACCTGATAAGTATTCTGCAAAGTCACCGATACTTAGAATTTCCCGGTAGGTCTTCCGTAACTTTTTTTCTATGTAAAATTCACACGTTGCACTTGGTTAGGCTGGTTGTAATCTGAAGCAGTCCCCGCTTCTTCTTTTCCTTCTAAAAACATTCGCTTTTTTGAAGAGCCAGGCGGGCCAGGTGTCCTGCAGGATGTTTGGATCCCAGGTTTCCCCGGCTGTCTCCTCATAGTTGGGCGAGGCTGTGCATGTACGCGTGCACCCTTCCTTCATCGGGACTGCTGTCCTCGGACCGCTTTCACTTCGAGAAGGACCATTCCGGTCTGCCCCGCTGTGGCTGCTGCGGCTGTTCGATCGCTGCATTCTGCGGCTCTATATTTGCTTGCGTCTCGTAGCTGCTAGATTGGCGTTCCTTTGACGGTTGTTACAAACACCAGGATGGAAAGACAACAAGACAGCAGGTGTCCTAACGGGACAGAGACACACGACAAGTCCGGCTCTGCCGTGAGACTGAGGCTCTGGGCGGGGGTCTCCTACCCAGAGGCCGTGTCTGCCGCCTCCCGCCAGGCCAGGGGGACACCAAGCAAATGATGAGTAGGGACAGTGGAGGTGAGGAAGAGATCTTGAGGGTGCGGGGTCCGCTGCTCCTGCCCACGGCACTGTCCCCTCTGTGATGCCTCTTTGAGGTGGCAGTGACCAGAACGGCGAGAAGATGCCCCTGAGATCTGCAGATAGGTCCATCCTTAGGAGATACTGACAAATAGTTTCTGAACTCATTATGTCAACTTGCATTCCTACCAACAGCGTCTGAACGTTCCGCTTGCTCGATATCTTTGTCAACACTTGGTATTTTCAGCCTTTTGATTTTAGGCCTTCTGGTGGGTGGATGGTGAATCTCACTGTGGTTTTGATTTGCATTTTGTTGATAACCAAGAACGTTGGGCTCTTGTTCATATGCTTACTAGCTCTTTGGATATCCTCTGTGGTGAAGCGTGCCCCTTTACGTGCGGATTGGTAGGAGTTTTTAGTATAATCTGATCATGACTCTCGGGTTGGTTAGAGGCACTGGTAGAGATCTTCCAGCCTGTGGTGTATTTTGATGACTGAAAGTCCCTGATGTCAACGTGGTCCAATTCCCGGGGAGCTCTTCTTCTTCTGGGTGGAGGAGCACCCTTGCTGTTTCCTGGCCCTCCCCCATGGGCTCGGTGGCCCCACGTGACTTTATGTCACGGCAGAGAAGAGCGTTGTGGTCACCTTTCCTTCTGTCAGGAGAGAGAGATCTTTGTTGGAAGCCACAGCTGACTTCCCTTATATCTTGCTGAAAAATGGGGGTCACATCTCCTTCCTTCGCTGCAAGGGAGTCTAGGAAAGAGGACATCTGTCTTGTTCCTAAGCTCTCTGTTGTGAGGGAGGCAAGAGGACAGCGCACCGGGGAGAGCCGTCAGGTGGCCAACGAGCGAGGTCTGCTCAAGAAAGACGTCGGGCGCTGGGACTTGCTGCTGTCACCAGCAAGAGGAAGGTGCATTATCACCCCTCCTCCCACTGAGATGTGTTGATGACATATAACATTGAGCCGTTAAATCTACCTCCACTGAAAGATATCACGAAGCTGAGATATTATGAAGGATTTCTGATAAAAGTGAGGTGGGTGTGAAAATACCTCCATGTGGACTCCCATATTTGCATGTGCCTTAGTGTCAGTTCTCATATACAGACATTATTATTATTATTATTATTATTATTATTCCAAGTCTATTTATTTTAAGAGAGAGATAGCAGGAGAGGATCAGAGAGAGAGAGAGAATGGATCCCAAGCAGACTCCACATTGTCTGCACAGAGCCCAGTGTGGGGCTCAATCCCACCGACTACAAGACCATGACCTGAGCCAAAATCAAGAGTTGGGCGCTTAACTGAGCCACCGAGGCGCCCCTGCAGGCATTTTTAACATGGAAAAATACATCCTACTGAACTGCTTACCACTGGTCATCTGATGAGGATCAGATGGGAGAAGTGGAAACTTTATTTTTTTTATTTATTTATTTTTCAATATATGAAATTTATTGTCAAATTGGTTTCCATACAACACCCAGTGCTCATCCCAAAAGGTGCCCTCCTCAGTACCCATCACCCACCCTCCCCTCCCTCCCACCCCCCATCAACCCTCAGTTTGTTCTCAGTTTTTAACAGTCTCTTATGCTTTGGCTCTCTTCCACTCTAACCTCTTTTTTTTTTTTTTCCTTCCCCTCCCCCATGGGATTCTGTTAAGTTTCTCAAGATCCACATAAGAGTGAAACCATATGGTATCTGTCTTTCTCTGTGTGGCTTATTTCACTTAGCATCACACTCTCCAGTTCCATCCACGTTGCTACAAAAGGCCATATTTCGTTTTTTCTCATTGCCACGTAGTAGTCCACTGTGTATATAAACCACAATTTCTTTATCCATTCATCAGTTGATGGACATTTAGGCTCTTTCCACAATTTGGCTATTGTTGAGAGTGCTGCTATGAACATTGGGGTACAAGTGCCCCTATGCATCAGTACTCCTGTGTCCCTTGGGTAAATTCCTAGCAGTGCTATTGCTGGGTCATAGCATAGGTCTATTTTTAATTTTCTGAGGAACCTCCACACTGCTTTCCAGAGCAGCTGCACCAATTTGCATTCCCACCAACAGTGCAAGAGGGTTCCAGAAGTGGAAACTTTAAAGTTTTCTTTCTATACTTCTATACTATGTTCCTTTTATATTTTTATAACTTGAAAAATACCATAGACCCATCTTTATCTATTTGAGGTGCATTGGAGTCAATTCCCACTTACCAGGGGTGATGCGCCTTGGTTCGCCATTGTCAGTTTAATGGTGCCTGCATTTCTGAAGTGACTGACTGTTGGAAAGCACTGGAAACCCTAACAATTGGCCGCATTTGTGGAGTGGAAAAACCATGAAGGAGGTACTTTTGCTTTATAAAAACTCCACCAACTACTTACTATGCTAAGTTACATGAGTCACTCATGGGCTGAATTGTGTCCTTTCAAGATGTATGTGTGGAAGCCCTAACCCCCCGTACCTCAGAGAGGAGGCAGGCTCTTTGCAGAGGCAGAGAGAGAGGGAGACACAGAAACCGAAGCAGGCTCCAGGCTCTGAGCTGTCAGCACAGAGCCTGACACCGGGCTCGAACCCACAAGCCGTGAAATCATGACCTGTGCCCAAGTCAGGTATTCAACCGACTGAGCCACCCGGGTGCCTCCAAGGAGAAACCAACCTTGACCTCGAACTTCCAGTGTCCAGAACTAAGAAAAATAAGTGTCTGTGGTTTAAGCTGCTGGGCTGTGGTGCTTTGTGGTGGCCACCTTAACATGCTAACACAGTTGCCTGATACTCTATACGCTATGCCCTTTTTCTTCCTTCTCCTCCCGTCTTATTGAGGTGTCACTGGCAAAACCATGACGTGAAGTGCATGATGTGATGATGTGATGTATGTGCACGTTGGGAGAGGATCCCCCAATGAGTTATCATATCCTTCACCTCACACGTTTCCCTTTTGTTTGGGGAGACCCCGTAAGCTCTCCTGTCACAGCCAATTTCAGCTCTACACTGTCATCATCTGTAGTCATCGTGATTTATATCAGATCCTCAGACCTCATGCATCTCAGAGCTGGAGTGCGTGTCCTGTTTCCAGACTCTTCCTGCCTATCCCACCCGCAGCCCCTGACAGCCACCATTCTGCTCTCCGTTTCTAAGCATTCAGCTTGGGTACGTCTTCACGCCTGTGGGCACTCAATTACACCTAAGCCTTTGTTTGGTGTTTCAGCCTTAACTTTCCAAAGTTCTTCCATAATTCTCTCCTCTTCATCAGCAGGATAATTCAGTGAAGTGAGGTAAGTCAGGTATTCTCGCCTTACAGATATGGAAACTAATTCTAATTCTGGGCGGGGCCTGAGATTCTGTGTTTCTAGAAGCCTCTGTGTCAGGTTCTCAGCGCTGGAGCTCAGACCACACCTTGACTAGCGAAGCTAAGTCTACGCGGCAAGAAACCAGAAGACTGGCTTGGATCCCATCTGTATTTTTAAAAGCTAACCGGAAGGGCGCCTGGGTGGCTCAGTCGGTTGAGCATCTGACTTCCGCTCAGGTCATGGTCTCGCCACTCGGAGTTCAAGCCCCACATCCGGCTCTGTGCTGACAGCACAGAGCCTGGAGCCTGCTTCAGATTCTGTGTCATCCTCTCTCTCCGTACCTTCCCCACTCATGCTCTGTCTCTCTCTGTCTCTCGAAAATGAATAAATGTTAAAAAATTTAAAAATAAATAAATAAAATAAAAGTTAACCGGAAACCCGCATGTGAAATTGGCGGGAAGCGAGATGCTCCTACAGTGAATCACACAACAAAAGCTCGGCGGATACAGATCCTACGGGTTGTGCAAGATTACTCCAACTTGGCTTTCCGATCCTCTGACTCATCTCAGGAGCGCCTCAAATCACAAGAACACCTCAAAGATTCAAAATTCGGGACGCCTCAAACATTCACAACTCCTGTGTTTTTGTGGCTGCTCTCGTCAAATTTACTCTGGGTATCTCTTCCCGACTTAACCTTTAGTCTTAGTATAGACATGGAATATTGGTGGAATTCTTCTAAGTAACTAGTATGTGTCAAGAAACAGAGTATCTACTGCCAAAAATAAAATGGCTTAAAAATAGTGCAAATCGAACCAGCAGGAGTTGATTTCCTGCCATCGCTTCTCAGGGACTCGAGCAATGATTGAGTCCCGTACGCGGAGAACAGATTGTTCCACACGAGGCCTTTGGAAGTTAACTTCAAAGCAGATGTTCTGGAAGCTTCTGTGACCATTACAGACAAGCTGTTCTCATTTTATAGAAAAACAAATACGTAATAATAAATTATCATACTTACTTTAATGGCTTAATGAGGATTCATTAGGAAACATTCATAAAAGGGGATAAGAAGTTCAGAAGCGTACCTTTTAAAATAATATTTTTAGGGGCGCCTGGGTGGCTCAATTGGTTAAGCATCCAACTTTGGCTCAGGTCGTGATCTCATGGTTCGTGGGTTCTGGCCCTGTGTGGGGCTCGGTGCTGACAGCTCAGAGCCTGGAGCCTGCTTCGGACACTGCGTATCCCTCTCTCTGCCCCTCCCCATCTAGCGCTCTGTCTCCCTCTCTCTCTCAAAAATAAACATTAAATTTTTTTTTTAATTTTTTTTTAATTTTTTTTTCAACGTTTATTTATTTTTGGGACAGAGAGAGACAGAGCATGAACGGGGGAGGGGCAGAGAGAGAGGGAGACACAGAATCGGAAACAGGCTCCAGGCTCCGAGCCATCCGCCCAGAGCCCGACGCGGGGCTCGAACCCACGGACCGCGAGATCGTGACCTGGCTGAAGTCGGACGCTTAACCGACTGCGCCACCCAGGCGCCCCTTTTAATTTTTTAAATAATGTTTTTATTCCATTGGAAGCCCAAGACATAGTGAATGGTAGCAATTGGTGAATCTTACAAATAAATACCGTAAAAATATTGGACAGGATTCATTCAAGCCGGAACCCAAAGCGGAAAATAGCAAACTAGAATGACTTCGGGGTCAGTAGTAATTTTAAAGAGGCTCTAAGTTCAGAGGCCAGATGGTATTCCTTAAAAGACTGATCCAGAGATGTTCCCCACAAAAACTTTAACAGGTGATGGTTTCCCCAAAGCCTATTTGAACACCTACTGCCTTTAAAAGGGGGTCTTATATCCCATACAGGGGTGTCTGGTTCCTGGAATAAGCACAGGTCCTCATGGGTTCGGAGCCCAGCTTCCTGTGTCGTTAGACTTTGCTGGGTGGTGTGCAGGGTAAGCTTTCCCTGACCGCTGGAAGGCACGCAAGCCAACCTGTGACTCTCCTGCCCGCTTTTCTAAGAGGCGAGTCTTTAGACACCTTAGGAAACCCAGGCTCCATGCCAATATAGTAGAGGTGTGCAAAATAGTTCAGAACTGGAAAATATCAATAATGCTGTATCACCTACTCGATTCCAGGCTGGTGAAAAGAGATAGGAGGAAGAATAAATTTAAGGATGTCGATGTATCTTTAAAATTCAGAGACATCTAAGAGCTTTGAGCTGAGGTCCTAAAATACACCTTTCATAAAATTTAAAAAAGAGATTTCTGGGGCGCTTGGGTGGCTCAGTCTGTTAAGCCTGACTCTTGATTTTGGCTCAGATCACGATCTCACAGTCTGTGGGTCCGAGCCCCACATCAGGCTCCACACTGACGATGCAGAGCCTGCCTGGGATTCTCTCTCTGTCTGCCCATCCCCTGCTCTTTGTCAAAAATAAATAAACTTAAAAAAAAAAAAAAAAGGCTCCCAATCAGTTCATCAAATGTACAAAGAGCTATCACCCCACAGCCTCTGAGCCCCTCACACAGAGCTGTGGTCATAAGTGGGGTCCTAATGCCCAGGATATTTACAATATTATCCTCTGCGATACGAGAACAATATTGGAAATTCTTTTGATATTTATTTTTCCAAAAATGAGATATTAACCTTTACTAATGTTTAATGTTTTAAATGACTTTAGTATATGCACTCTCTCTCTCTCTCTCTCTCTCTCTCTCTCTCAGGACTGATGGGTGGATGAGAAGATAAATGGATGGATGGACCCATTTTTTTAAAAGCTAGTAACTGTGGGATAAACTAGCAAAAGTTGCAACTCTCTGGTCTAAAAAAACTAGGACCATTTTGTTTTGCATTTTCAGAGCCCGGTCAGGTTACTCAAGTTATTCTTAGCTGTCCTTAAAGGGTGCAGTTTCAGAGGACAGAGTTTTATCTTTATGTTTTCAAAACAAAATTTATTTTTTAAATTGAGACGTGATCGACTTACAAGAGTGCATGTGTTTTAGGCATACACCACGAAAACTAACTTTTGGATTGAAAGACCGAGGGACACCAGTAATACGGAACAGATGCATTTTGATCTGCAAAACGGTTGTCCTGAAAACTTTGTTCTAATGTTCTTGTATCAGAACTTACTTCGAATAACGCTACTTGAATGGCGATCACCGGTTTCCGCCGGAGGAAAGACAAATAGTACAAGACAGCACGTGGCTGAGGCCGGGCAGGTACACGCGGTAGAAATTCAAAGGGAGAAGAACACCCAGGTCGGGGGGAGGGAGGATATCCTCATAGAGCGCGGACGGGCAGAAAAGCCCGAAACCAAGAGAAAGGGGAGCAGGGCGCTGACTACCAGCAGCTGCCTCTTCCCCTCCCCCGGCCTCCCAGGGGTCCCTGAAGCTTCCTCATGGGACACCGGGGCTCCAGGGAAAACAGCAGACGTCGGTGGAACAAAGCTGTGGCTTCGTCCGGCTTTGACTGTGTCCTACAGGAAGACCCATTCTACACCGTGAGCAGAAACCTACATAAGGTTAAATGTTCACCGAGCCACAGCCACACGTGCACATACAGCGCGTGGCTAGTCTCTGTCAAGTTCGCACCACGCTCCCTTGTGGTTGCAGCCCCCGGTTCGGAACTCCCAGGTGAAGAAAGGAGGGGTGTCTGCAAATTTGGTGTCCGCTAAAATGATGAGCGCCTCAAGTTCCAGGCAAGGGAGTCTGGCCGTTATTATTTATTAACGGGAGGGTCTACTGAGGGCGAGCGACGCGACCGACCCGACGTGGGTTTTAAGTGCTCACTCTGCAGCAGAAAAACCGACATGAACAGACCCAACACGAGACACGAGGCAATCAGGCCCAAACGAAGGGGACAAAATACTTACTGTGCTTCTTCCCCTTCCTCTCTGAGTTCTGCCTTGCGAGGCACCTCTAGTTAAGGCGGGGGTACACTGTGGTTAGCGGCAGGGCTTTCGGACATCACATCCCTGCCCCCGCCTGCCGGCTCAGTGAGCTTGGGCAGGTGTGATGGTTACTTTCATGTGTCAGCTTGGCCGGCCACGGGATGCCCAGATCGAGCGTGTTTCTGGGCGTGTCTGCGAGGACATTTCGGGGCACGGTTAGCATTTGAATCAGAGGACCGAGAGAGGCCGATGCCCTCCCCAGCGTGGTGGGCCTCGTCCGATCCGGCAAGGGTGTGAATAGAACAAAAAGGTGGAGGAAGGGAGAATTCCCCCTCTGCCCGACTGCCAGGGCTGGGACAGCACATCTCACTGGGTAAACACCACTGGCTCACCTGGTCCTCCAGCCTTCAGACTTGGACTGAGTCATACAACTGGCTTGACTTCTCTGGGCCTCCATTTTGCAAACAGATTGTGGGACTTGTCAGCCCCCATAATCGCATGAGGCAGTTGCTCATAATAAATCTCAGTCTCCCTCCGTATATCTCTATGTATAAATATCCTCCTATCCCCTGCTTCCGTTTCTCTGGGGAACGCTAATACAGCGCAGTAACTTTACATTTGCCTCAGGGACGGAGGAAGAGCTCCGCAAGGCGTAGCCACTGTTCGTGGCACTGGGCAGAAGCCCAGAGCACCGCGAAGCCCGTGCCCGTGCGCTCACTGGAGAGTGCAGCCGTGTCCCGCCGCATTCCTGAGGCAAAACGATTCCCCCCCGAGTCCAGGCAGAATACTCCGGCCTCCCACAGGCCGCCTCTGCTGCCTTTACAGACCAGCCACGCATCCCTCCCAGATTCATCCTGGCCTCCCTCAAATCTTCGCCTCACCCCGCGCCTCCGCGCTCCTGCCCTTCCCCATCTTTCGGCAGCGGGTGGTCACGGGACCACGTTGCCCCGGGCTGGCCAGCAGGCTCCCGTCCCTGTCCTATGCCTGGTGGCTGTGGTGGAGACTCCCACAGCTTCCTCCCTATCCAGCCCTACCCGATAACCATCTTTCTGGGAATTGTTAGGAACTACGGTGGTCCGAGCCTCCCCATCCTTGCTTTTGGAGAACCATTAAAGATTTATTCGGTGTATAAGCATTTTGTATCATCTTTTGGAACTTCGGGAGTGGGAAGTTCCCACGCCACACGCCATGAAACAGAAGTGTCACAGTGCAAACACGCTCGGTTTCTTTGGTTCCTAGTGAGTGTGGAATTCCTTGTTTCTGACATTCTTTTTTTTTTTTAATTGTTTTTTAACATTTATTTATTTTTGGGTGGGAGAGAGAGAGGGACACGGTGCAAGTGGCAGAGGGGCGGAGAGGGAGGAAGACACAGAATCCGAAGAGGGCTCCAGGCTCTGAGCTGTCAGCACAGAGTCTAAGGCAGGGCTCGAACCCACGAACCGTGAGATCGGGACCTGAGCCAAAGTCGGACACTTAACAGACTGCATGCCCCTACCATTCTTTGACATTCTAGACATCGTCCCATCCATATCTTAGACGCTTGAAATCATAAGGAGGAAGAAGGCCTCCGTGTTTAAATCCAAGTATTCTCCATGACAACTGACAGAGCAATTCACCCGGAATATGCTACGGCCTCAGGCAGGCCCCTTTGCTTCTCACAAATGCCTCCTCCTTCCTTGAAACGACTCGAGTTTACCTTTCCTTTTTAAATATATCTGTTGTTTTCTGTTTATTTAAGTAAACTCTACCCCCATCACAGGGCTCAAACTCACGACCCCGCAGATCAAGAGTCGCACGCCCTGCGGACTGAGCCACCAGATTGACCTTTCTTGCTATCATCTGCTTGTTCTTTTTTTTTTTTTTTTTAATTTTTTTTTTCAACGTTTATTTATTTTTGGGACAGAGAGAGACAGAGCATGAACGGGGGAGGGACAGAGAGAGAGAGGGAGACACAGAATCGGAAACAGGCTCCAGGCTCTGAGCCATCAGCCCAGAGCCCGACGCGGGGCTCGAACTCACGGACCGCGAGATCGCGGCCTGGCTGAAGTCGGACGCTTAACCGACTGCGCCACCCAGGCGCCCCACATCTGCTTGTTCTTAATCCCCTTGTAGTACCACACACTGTAGAAGGTTCACCTCTTTTCGGGGCAGTTTCTCAGGGTTTCTTAATACCTTCTACCCTGTGGCCTTGAGATTGGCCACGTCCGCTAGGTGCCTCTGGAGTGTTTACTCCTGCCACCCGTAGCTACATCCACCCAGGTGTGACACGACCATTGTCTTCATGCCTGGACACCGTTTGTATGGACACAACCCAACATCCCCTGGGAGCTGACTTCATAAGCTGGAGGGAACCAAAGCTTCCCCCCTCTCCCCACAATATGCATTTATTGTATTGCTTTTCTCCCAACTGTGAACGTGGACGGCATTACTTGTGTTTTCATTTAACATGGGAATCTGACTTTATACTTTATCCCTATTGTAATCCACGTTAGGTTCATTTCACCCGTTCCAGGCTGTCAGGTGCTTTGGGATCCCAAGAGCCACGTAATAGTTTAGTGCTCTTGTATGCTCTGGAAATGAGAGGGGCTTGCCTCTGGGCCTCACCCAGCCACGGATAAAATATGAAGACACAAGGCCAAGGGCTAATCCTCTAAGCAACCACACTCCTCTAAGAGCCAGGGCATTTAAGAGAGAAAACTGGTCTCTGCGGCCAAAAGGACAGTGTGGATAGCATGTATGTGCGTTATTAGCATTGCCTATAATTCAAAGGGCCACTTTTGTTTTAATGTTTATTTTTGAGAGCGAGACACAGAGTGTGAACGGGGGAGGGGCAGAGAGAGAGGGAGACCCAGAATCCAAAGCAGGCTCCAGGCTCCGAGCTGTCGGGCTCACAGAGCCCGACGCGGGGCTGGAACTCACAGACCGCCACATCATGACCTGAGCCGAAGTCGGACGCTTCATCGACTGAGCACTCCAGGCGCCCCCAAAGGGCCACTTTTAAGAACCTAAGGGAGGCAGCTTTTACTCAAACCAGGCAGCCAAAACGGCTGCTAGCACGGATGCTGGTCGGGCCCCTCCCTGCAGAATGAGGGTTAAGTCACTCCACACATGCTCTGTGATGCCTCAGGCCCCTCCACCCATGCAGAACTGGAAGGAGGTCAGTGTGGAACGAGCTGGGTCTGCAGAGGGCTTTCGTGAGGACAGTAGCTTTGGAGAAAGCCGGGTTTGACCGGCATCTGCCCAGCCCCTCATGCCCCCCCCCACCCCAGCCCCAGAGACCAGTCCCACCGCACAACAGCAGACATCTGGTCCGCACTTACTTCTGCAGGCGACTGTGGATCCTGGACAATTCATCAGTAATGCTCTGATCATCAGTTTTCTCAGAATGACGCTTCCTGCTGGCCTTCTACGTTAGAGGCTACTATTTATATCCCTCGCTGGCAAACCGTAAAAATATCAAGTCATTGTGTATACTTAGGCTACATGCTGAAATAGGACAACTGATGTATTCTCTGGAATCCTGGCAACTACGTAAAAACGGGATTTCACGAGCTTAACCCCTAGACTATTGTGCTCTAGAACTGTTAAGATTTAGAATCACACAGAAGTGACTTCATCCTTAATCTTCACACCCTCTTTCAAAAGAACCTTTAATTAATAAGGTGGGTCAGTGACTCAACTCTCCACATGAATGTGTCAAAAAGGAGATGACCCAGGAGGCTGATAGCCTGATGCCAGCCAACTTGGGATTTTTCTACTAAAAAAAACAAAACAAAACAAAACAAAACAAAACAAAACAAAAAAACACAGGGAGAAAATGTAAGCTTGAAGAAAAATAGATAATGGGGAGTAATTTAGTAAATTAGTCTCAAATGCGAGAAAATTGTTACTGCTTCCCTCTCCTTGGAAAGTTTCCAAACTTATGATCGCCTGGGCCAAACTAGAAGAAGAAAAAGTGCGCGCTGAACACACATTTCGGTTTTCCCCAAGTCAGGGGAGAAACCCCTGCCCCGCCCCCCAGTGAGTAAAATGAGGAGGATTTTCATACCCACTCCTGCAACTTGAGTTGCCTTGTCTTTTCCGTAAAGTCAAGTGCAAGGGAGCAGAAGCTCTGTCTTTGTCTTTGTCACCAATCCTTTATTGAAACTGGTAACTGACACACTTTATAACAGAACAACAAAAATAATGTTCAATATGTACAGCCTTTGCGACAGACTATTTGACTATACACAAGGCAGAGTGATAACACAATCTAATCTCCGTAATAACCTGTGCACAGAAAGACACCCAGCAGACAGCATGTGGACACATACAGTGGAATGACATCACGGGTCCAGTGAAACTCCCGCCTAATACAAAACGTACTCCTCTATTGCAAATGACGGCTTTCTAAACACCCAGAGCGTTTCAGTAGTAGTCTACCCCGAGTCCGAGGCGGAGATCTGGTGTGTGGCTATGAGTCTCTTCAGTGACACCACCTCTGCAGACAAGTTTGCTATCATCCCCTGCTTCAGAAACAAATTCTCCGGGTCAGAGACTTGGTAACCGCCGTCCTTCATTTCTACAACTCCCGTTTTGAAGCTGTTCTGAGTTTTGCCGTTCAGTTCTTTTTGATGCCAGTGTTCCGATTTGAGAGACCAATCCTGGATGTTAGTCACCTGCACTGAGAAAGGGGGGAGGGAAGAGTGTACCATAGTCGGGGCGCTATGCTTCTCCAGTTCGAAATGCCTCTTCGGCGTCCCGTCCACGGGCGAGGACGGCTTTTGCGTGGCCTCAAACTCGTGATCGAAGGCTTCGACTTTGATCTGCATGGCTTTGGCTTTGATGCGAAGCTTGTGCGGCAAGGCCGAGGAGTTCACTTCCGGAACTTTCACCACGGTGGCGTGCACGCGCTGAAGCTCCACGGGAGAGTGGATGGGGCCCTTGGGGACCTGCTGCTCGTCTTCTCCATCCGAGGACTTCCCCACCGCGCCGTCCTCGGTCTCCGACGTCCTGGGGGAGTTGCTGGAGGACCGGGCGGCCTGCAGCAGAGGCGGGGAGTGGGAGTAGCCGGGGAAGGCGGTCCCCATGAGGTTCCGGTACAGGGAGGCCCGGTAGGCGCCCCGCTCGTCGCCAGGCTCCCTGGCGTAGCTGTCCAGCTCCACCGGCTCTTGCTTAATGGCCTGGAACTTGCCGTCGGGGCTCCCGCAGCCACCCCGCGCGGCCCCGTCCTGCGCGTGTTCCAGCGAGGACACCTCGGAGACGTCGGACAGGGAGGCCTGCGGGGAGTGCTTGATGACCGAGATGCAGCCGCTCGTCACCATCGCGGGCTCGTGCTCGTCCGCGAAGGGGCCGGCGCTGGACTTGGCCGCCTGGTAGTCTTGGAAGTACACAGCCGTGGAATGGCTGAGCTTCTGGATCTCCTGGGCGTACGCCGCAGAGCTGATCAAGCCAAACTTCAGCTTGAGGGAGAGCAGCTCGGCCTTCAGGGTGGCGTTCTCCTCGCCCAGCGCGATCAGCTTGTTCTCCAGGACCAGGTCGTTGAGCCGCCGCTTCTCCCGGGAGCGCTTGGCCGCTTCGTTGTTCTTCCGCCGCTTTTCCCAGTACATGGCGTCCTTCTTGTCGTCGGGGATGAACTCCCGCTTCCGCCGGCACGCCGAGGACTTGCCCTTCCCCACGCTGCCCTCGCCCAGCAGCAGCTCCTCGCCGGCCGTCAGCTCCTCGGAGACGTCGGCCAGGGCCGGGCCGAGCACCGTCATCTTGTCCGCGCCGCTGCCGGCGTCCAGGGACGCCTGCTCCTTCTTCACGGTCTGCATCTTCCTCAGCTGCATCCGAATCCCGCGCGAGCGATTCCCCGCGACTCACCACCTGCGCTCTGACAGCGGCGGCGGAAGAGCCATCAACAGGCTTCCTCCTTCTGGTCCGCGGGGCGAGACGGGTCTCTCCGGCTCGGCGCTCTGTCCCCGGGCGACCTGCAACACAGCGAAGGAAGAGTCACCCGTCTGGCAAATGCTTATCGCCCACCGCGCACCGGGAACCGCGCTACGCACGCAGGGCCCACGGCTCTGCGCCAGACCCAGCTCTCTCCCGGGGCGCCTGGGGGCCCAGTCGGTTGGGCGTCCGACTTCGGCTCGGGTCACGATCTCGCGGTTCGCGGGTTCGAGCCCCGCGTCGGGCTCCGTGCTGACGGCTCGGGGCCTGGAGCCCGCTTCGGATTCTGTGCCTCCCTCTCTCTCTCTCTCTGCCCCTCCCTCGCTCATACTCCGTCTCTCTCTCTCTCTCTCAAAAATAAATATTAAAAAAAAAAAAGACACAGCTCTTTCCTTCAAAGAGTCTGCCATCCAGAAAAGGAAATAGGTAAGTAGTACAGGACAGGTCCCCCCGCTCCCTGGGACCTCTCAGCAGAGTGCCACGTGGCCCAGGAAGAGGGGTGCAGCAACGCGCGTGCCCAGGGAGAAACAGAGGCAGGCTGTTTCAGCAGCGGACGTGTGGGGCCGGCGCGCAGACATGGGGCCTCCCCCGAGGGAAGGACAGATGGCCTCTGGGGGGGTTAAGTTTTTGGTGCTCCTGAATAATTTCAGATGACATCTCTATTATCACCGCAAGGCAAGCAAGACCACCTCTTTCTTCCAAGGAACCTTCCCAGGTGAGCTCCGATATCCGGAAACAAATTCTGCAATCACACGGAACAAAATATATAACGGGTGCCAAATTTGTTTCCGTGAAAATGAAAACAGAAGCCACCCAAACCGACTGACTTGAAGTTGTTTCGACCTGACTCTCAACGGGGACACACCCCTGACTGCCTGCTGGGCTCCTGTCCACAGCTCATTGGGCCAGGTGGCCCAGGATTCTTCCCAACGAAGCCACCTCTCCTGGTACATCTGCGCTCCACCATTAGATAGATATGTTCTTTTTTTCTGGTTCCTTCGAATTGATTCGTCAAACCTCCACTTTAGATTGAAGCATCCTAAGTGCTTTTTTTTTTATTTTTGGTCCCGAAAAGTCTGCCACAATAGATTTCATTTAGACAGTAGTTTGGGACAAAAATAAACAGTTACTATTCAAAGGGTTTTTTTTTTTTTTTTTAAGTACAGTGCATTCCTGAAACTTGAAGTTATTTTAAACCTAGAGAATATAATTATGGAAAGAATTTCTTTCCATTTTACTAATGAGTTTCAAACAAAATATATGAAAAAAAAATAAACCCTCAAAAATAGAACCATCAGCTGGCTTCCTTTTCCACTGATGAGATATTTGTAATCTGAATTTGGCTTGACATGAGGTTAATAAACCCATACTAGGTTCCCGTAACAATCTTTTTGTGGTGGTTTTTGGATCTGTGTTTCTAGACGGGGCTTCTCTGCCTAATTTCCCAGTAGGCAATACTTTCATAAAGGAGATATGGAGAGACAACCGTTCATTCAGCACTATCTGTATGGCACGCTCCCTTGCCACATTAAAAACCCTGACTTCTTGCCTACGTCACTCTCTCTTTCTTGTACATAGTATTGTGATGACTAATGAAATGAAGTCTAATTCTATCAGCTGGAAAAGCCTGCCAGCTTCTTGTGTCTTTTCCAGAGGGAACAGAAGAAATGATGTAATGATTTCGGGATCATAAAGAAGGTTTACTGCCATGTTTTGTTTTTGGTTTATTTTATTTTATTTTATTTTATTTTATTTATTTATTTATTTATTTTGGTCCATCAAACTGAGCCAACATGCAAACGGTCGGTTGCGATGTAGTGAAACCCGTGATTAAGAATACCAGGTTTCTGTTTGTTTTTGATAATACGGCGTTAGCAGGGAACAAAGGCACGGAGTGTGCGCAGTGGGCAGGGATGTTGTAGAAAGGGAAATCTTTTCTGGTTATCTCTTCGCAGAACAACACTGCTTTCTGTAGTTCCGCTCAGGTTTCATCTTCTGACGTGAAAAACCCACGTTTCCTCTACATACTGGGTGGGCTCTTCCCTGCTACGAGAGACTTCTGATCCCCAGCTCGGTTAGGTCTCTACCAAGTGTGGAGGCAAAGAGTCAGAGTTCCAGCAGCAGGGGACAAGTGCATCGATCTTTTCTGGGGAGCCCTTCAAATCGCCACCGGATCCTCAGGTCCTACTGGTGTTTTGTTCTGTTTTGAGCCATGATATAGTTCCTTTCAAGGATATCTTTTTTCCACTGGAGACTCACTCTCTCTGTGCATTTAAAAAAGTTTTCTTTTAATGTTTATTATTTATTTTTGAGAGAGAGGGAGAGAGAGACAGGGTGTGAGCAGGGGAGGGGCAGAGAGAGAGAGAGACACAGAATCTGAAGCAGGCTCCAGGCTCCCAGCTGTCAGCACAGAGACCCACATGGGACTTGAACTCATGGACCAGGAGATCATGACCTGAATGGAAGTCAGATGCTCAACCGACTGAGCCCCGCCCCCAGGTGCCCCTTTCCCATGCATTTTAAAATGTGTCCTTTGTTGTTGTTTTTTTTTTTTTTTTTAAAAAGAAGTCACATTCCTTTTACATGTGCCTCCGGATGAGTTTTCACAGCTAAGCTTTTGAAATGCCACACCTTTCTGTCTTCGTTACTCTTCCTAAACTTGTCCTTATTTCATTGTTTCCAATCTTCCAGTGGGTTGGGACGTTTTCAGCCTCCTGGTCCAAAGGCTGCCCATGCCACGAGTGTGGGTGAGTGGGGCAGGCAGCCCTCACTGTGCGAAGGACACTGTCCCACCTCCGTTTAACGCAAGTACCCCCCCCCCGCCTTGTCTTAACTTCTCTTTCACCCCCCGCTTCTCACCGTCTACGTGCTTGATGTCATCTCTACAACTTTGTCGGCACGTTCAACACCTACAGAAACGCTCATTTCTTTATACTTAATCTTCTTCCGGTTTGAGTTGTACTACGTGTACTAGAATCTGGGCATCTCCCCTCATCTGCAAGTATAAATTGTCTCCCTGACTCCATTGGCAAATGACCACCTGCTACCTTAGAGTACTTTCTGCAGTATTTTTTACCGAATAACCTTGCAGTGTTGGAAAGAGTTGATCATAAGTGTGAGAAAACGCCGGGGCGCCTGGGTGGCTCAGTCGGTTAAGTGTCCGACTCTAGCTCAGGTCATGATCTCGGGGCTTGTGAGTTCAAGCTCTGGGGCTCTGTGCTGACAGCTTGGAGCCTGGAGCCTGCTTCGGATTCTGTGCCTCCCTCTCTCTCTGCCCCTCCCCCACTCATGCTCTGTCTCTCTCTCTCTCTCTCTCTCCCTCTCAAAGTATACATTAAAAAAATTTTTTTAGTAAGTGTGAGATAATGCAGACAGAGGTGCTGATGTTGTATACCGTATCTCAATACAGGTTTGTTTTATGTGTCCAAATCCTCTGCAAAATTTTTCAGGGTCCAAAGTAGTACCTTTGTATCCTAGCAACAAAGTGAATGTATAGGTGCCCAACATTTGATTGACAGTCACTCACCTGCCTTGTCTAAGAAAGTTTTGTATCTAAACAACTTTCTCATGTTTTTTTCCACTGAAGATGATTATGTAAATGCTAAAAAAAGACATCTTACTTATTCCCAGAGAGCTTCTCTTTTTCATTAACTGATTTATTCGGCACACACGGAGCACCAACTGTGTGGACCAGGCACGGAGCCAGACTGGAGGGAGGGGAAATACAAACTCTCAAGAGTCAAGGAGCTCCTTGTCTCCCGAGGGAGCCAGACCAGAGATCACAGGGCTGAAGGAGGCGTGCTCGAGGGGTGCTGTGACCGCGGGGGGCCTGGTGCACACGGCACATCATTTCTAGCCCGCTTTTTTTCTTGGTACGGTGGTGACAACACGAGCCACCGTGACAGGTGCCACCGACTAAACTACGCAGCAGGCACCAGGAGCCTCTCATATTTCTGTTACCCTCACAATGACCATTTTCAGAAGAGAACACAAAGGCTCAGAGAAGTTAAGTGACTTGCCCAGTGTCCCACAGCTATTAAGTAGCAGGGCTCAGCCCAGATGCGGGTCCTGTTCCCCCACCAGCACCCTCTCCGACACCTGCACGGGGCCGCTCTGTGCACCTACGGTTCCTTTTCTGCGTCACTCCCACTCTTGACTCATACACGCCCGTTTCCTGAGTTACGCTGGGGGCAGAAAGCCACTATTAGATGCTGCCGGAACTTCCTTGAAGACGACAAAGGTACCCCCGGGAACTTTTCTCCGCTTCTTTGGAGTTGTTTCCTATCTGGAGAGTATTTCACGAATTGAGAAAACATTCTAAACTTTCATCTCTGCTAAAAGGTTAATCTCCTGGCCTTCCTATAGGCTAACATAGGGAAAAAGAAAAATTATAGTAGGGGCATTGTCGCCTATGAGGTTTTTTGTTTTGGGGTTTTTTTTGGTACTAAACCAAAGTGTGTCCGTTTTCAACATGGAGGGGAGGCGCGTAGTTAGAACACAGAGAGACTGAGTGACTTTTCCAAGGTCACACAGCACTGAAGGGCAGAGGCAGGCCTTAGACTGTCTTTACGCCCCTGGATGATGAGTGTAAAGGATGCTCGACTACGAGCCTTCTAGCACATCAGCACACATGCTCAGCTAATGGTTTCATTTCAACCTCCACTGTTTTCCCTCAGGACTGACTGAACACCGACTTGGCCTCTGCATCGTGTTTTCAGACCACCACGAGCGTGCGCCTCGATTTCCTTTCTCTAGTGACTGCCCCCAGCTTCCGGTTCTGTGACACTCGCATGCCCGGAGCGGTCAGCTTCAACACGCCCACCGGGTAATCGGGCTGCTGCACGAAAACACGAGTGAAAAGGGACACTGAAGGGCAGGAGACGCCGCATTGCAGTTGACACACACCGTCCCATCCCTGGGATGGACGTGCCGTCTCCAGTTAAGGCTTCTTAACATCACACTATCCACTATGGGCGGGAGTTCTGGTTTGTGAATGCAGAGTTTCAACGTCTGTTCCAGTCAGGTGACCTAAACGTTGTTTTAAATTAAGACGAAAGTCTGGTTGAAGAAATTCTCCAAAAGAATAAAAGTTCCCAACGTGAAGTTCTGCACCTCATGCTTCCTCAAGGAGTGACATCGTCACCCATGTTTACCATGACAGACCTGTACCTTCCCTGGTCCCCAGCGCACCTGTCAGAAAAATCATAGATGGGACGCCTGGGGGCTCCGTCTGGTAAGCATCCAACTCTTGATTTCAGCTCTGGTCGATGATCTCCCAGTGCGTGGGATCGAGCCCCGCGTCGGGCTCAGGTCA